>NC_080030.1:83027566-83339228 GCF_030020395.1 Manis pentadactyla
GCAGCTTGCCGTCTACCTCCTAGCGGGAACGGCAGCAAGTGCAGGCTTGCTTCCTCATATACAACAGGCAGGTTTCTGGCATCCAAGTGGAAAGCTAACGAATGTGATTCTGGTGTGACTTGGGAATGGACATAAGCATTGCTTGTCATTTGTCCTACTCCCCCCAACTATGACCCCTCCTCCTGTACACACACAGCCATGGCCCCTGCCCCCAGCTGTTGCTCCTTGGTCCTCAGGGCTGGGTTAGATTGCCCTCCTTGGAGTTCTCACAGTTCCCTGTACTTCCCCATCTTCCAACTACTACTTTGTACTGGGTTTACTAGTCCGAATCAGCCCTTGCACAACATTCTAATGTCTATCAGAGAAGAAACTGTGTCTTCTCCATTGTATTCCTAGAAGTTGGTTCATGCCTGGTACAGGGTGTTTATCAATATTTTCTGAATGAATGAATTTGATCAACTAATTCCTTCATACTGACTTCTGAGTTCTCACCGATTGTTGATGAACTTGATATGCCAGGTGCCCGGGGCTCCACTCAATCCTTATATTTTTTTTATAACTGACAAGGAATTCACCATTATGAAAGCAGCGTGTGATTTGCATATACTTCTTAAAGCATTCGTGGAGCCCTATGGAAATACAAATGGGCAATCCACAAACTGAATTACCATATCTTAACTAAGTGATGTTCACTTTCATTTAAACTGGTACAATATATCCTGGGAGAAACTAATCAATATATCTCAGAAGTTAAAATACATCCCAGAATAACCATGAACCCCGTGAAGCTGAAATCCACCAAGGCCAAGCTACTCTGAGATGTGTTCAGGATAGTTTTCAAACGTATATCTGATGCCATAGTTGCTTACACTTTAATAATGAAAGCATAGGTAAACTAATTCCCTAAAAAAATGACAGAATGAACTCAGATTTCTTTTGTCTTTTGGAAGGACTCCAGAGTTACCAGAGTAGGACCATGTCCTTATTTACTCCTGGGGTATCTAAAAAACTTTAATCCTGTGAGGTTCTTTTATAAAATAAGGAAGGACTCTGTCTGTTCACTTTTGCATAGCATCTCTATCATCAAACACATTTCAAAATGATGACTTGGAAGCAGCATCTTTCTTTGGTAGGAAAACATCCTTCCACTGCACCCTCCTGCTAAGCTTTAGTGCACGTAAGCCTTTTCTCTTAGGGTAACAGGATTAGCAGAAGCAAAGCACAATTCAAGACGCTGGTTTACTAACTTTCCTTTCTCTTCCTCAGCGAAATTTCCCTGCTGATCCTGAGAGGCCTTCCAGAAGGCAGGGCGAAGGGCATGCATGCTTGCCTTCTGAAGTGAAGAAGAATTTCATCTGTGTTAAAATTGCCAAGCTACCAAAAAATAAAAGCCTTCTCAACTCAGCCTTAAGGCCAGTGTGAGGCAATATTTTGGGAAACTGACAGGAGTTGCCTACAGAGGTTCCAAGGTCCTTGCAGCTCAAAGATTGTGCCAGCCTGTCTAAAGATCATATTATCTGCATAAGATTTTCTATTTTATTTTATGGCTTCCCCATCTTTCCTCCCCATCTGTCAGGCTTGTTCAAATGATCTGTTTTGTTTTGTTTTGTTCACTGACGTATCAAGAAATCAGTCTCCATAAAGCTTCAAGGTTTCACCACCGCCCAAGCTCCCAGCAGGGAGTAACCAACCAGTCCTCCGGAAGCGTCCTGCAACAGTGCCAGGGCTCTGTAACGTCTCAGGCCACCTCTCTGGCCTTGCAGCAGGTGAAAGGAGTAAGAAAGAGCACAAAGCCCTCTGCCAAACTGAAATTCGGCCCTAACTCCCCCAGCCTAAACACAGAAGGCGTTTCTCTCTTCTCTGCTTTCCCCATCTCTCGGTCCCCTTCCCCTCTTCCCCACCCCGTTATCCTCCACTTCTTTCTCATTCCCTTTCTCCCATCCATCTCCTTAAAGCATCCTGTGACGTTCCCCTGGAGAAAGGTGAGTACTTCACCTCCAGAGCATTTGCCTGGAGGAGCCCCAGGGAGGCAAAGTCCAAACCTGGCATCTATTTCTTTCCTATCTCCCCAGCCCAGCTGAGCCACAGAAGAAGGGAGTGGGGTCGGCCTCCTCGCACCAACTGCCCCTGGTCTGCCTGGGCTGCCGCCAGCAAAGGGCTCAGAGGGGCCCCTTGTCCACTCCTACAACCCCATAAACCAGTTTTGTAGCGTGGGGAGCGGCGCCCTCTAGTGTTTGCAACCGGGAGCCCTGAGGGCGCCATCAGCTCCAGAATTTCTCTTTCGCAGCCGAAGCAAGACCTGAAGCACCCCGGCGCTCCGACCCCCAAGTTCTCCTCCACCGCTCCCTCCGCACTGCACCCCTGCTCACCTTCTCAGCCCGCCCACCCCCTTCTCGGTGCAGTGGTGTCCGGTGGCCGCAGGCTGCCGGTTGGTCCCTAGACCTCCCTGCTCCTGCTCCTGCTCCTCCTCCCGGCTCTCGCTCGCCTCCTCTCCCAGTCGGGGCGCCCAGGCTTGGCGAAGCGCAGCACCTGCCACCCGCGCTTCGCTCCCGGCTCTGTCTCGTCGCAGCCCAGGGGGCACCGGCGCGGGCCAAGCACCCTCCAGGGGCAGCGCTCGGCGGACCCCAGAGCCGGGTGCTACGAGAAGTGGTGCTTTGACAAAGCTCGAGAGAAAAAGCGGGTTCGGAGTGAGACTCCTGGAGCCAGCGGGACGCGCCAGTTCGCCCAGTGCGGAGCGGCCGCACGAACCGTCCACCAGGTGAGGGGCGCGCCCGTCCGGGGGCTGCCTCGGCTTCCCCGCTCCCCCCGCCCCAGCCGGGGCTCGAGCTCCGCCGCGGGGAGGTTTGTGCCTGTGAGGAGCAAAGGCTGCGGGCCGCGGCTCGGGAGGGAGACCACTGGGGTCGCTGGGCACTGTGCCTGCGCCCTGGACCTTAGTAAGGAACGCGTTCTTGGTCAAACAGTCCCCCAGATGTGTGCACCAGCTGAGCGCCGACATTGTGTATAACTGTGGTTTAAGAATTTTATCCTGCTTCCTTGCAAAAGCATTTGGGGCGGATTTAAAGCTTAAATAAATGCGGAAAGTTAAGACGGGAAGTTAATCTTAACGTATTTCCACCCAATACTGCAATTCCACCCAATACTGGCCCCCTACGTAGTGAAAACGAGAGGGAATTGATGCTAAATGGAAGTGGTTCCTTCTCCTGTCACAGGATCATACATGGTTTTCCATTGTTTAAATATGTATACGTTTGCATGTTTTTGCCTGCGTTGTTTTGGATAGCACTCTGTATTCAACCCAGTCCTGCCTGTCCTTGAGTTAAAAGCGTAAGGCAGGGGGAGTCAGCATCCCAGGGTGCTTCTGCCTAACCTTCCTCATTGTCCTTTTCTGTCTCCTGCGCCAAATGTCTCCAAGTCCAGGGGGGAATACTAAACGTCCAAATGGGTTGTGGGTGGGGTGTTTTTCCCAAATAATTCAGGGTTCTCCCAGCATTGTTTTACCCCCAGCTCCAAGCAGTGTATGCTCTTGGTCTGAAGTGGATATTGCTCCAGAATATATATTTGTCATTCAGATATTATGTGCATGACCTTAAAACACCCAGGGCGGACTTGTGAATCTGGGGCTTCCCTAACTTACCCTGCTGGTGGGGTAGGAAATAGAGGCCTGGGTCTGGCCCCAGGAGCAGCCTCTTTCACTGGGAGCATATTTGAAATGCAGAAAGAAGATTATGAGCTGGCCTTTCTTCTCTTGCTGGTGCACTTGTATTCTTGCTGAATTAAATGAGATGACCCTGTCTTAAACAAATAGAGGAATGGAGGTGTTTGTGGCCCACTCAGCAAGTGCAGAAAATACGCCTGCCTGCCTTTTTCCTCCCTTCAGAACTTCAGTCCCGGACCACAGAACTGTGAAAGTGAAGCAAGCCTCCTAAGTGGGACTCAGCTCAATGTCTGTATCATGTTGAAGCAAAGGATGCTGCTACCTCTGGAATTGCATAGCATGTCCACAACTAACCATTTGCTGCCTAGAGGTGGGAGAAGTACTTCTGCCCAGGTATTTCATCACTAAAGAGGTATATGCATCCAAATCCTGATGCATTATTGTTGATAGAACTTAACTATTTTGTATCATCACCCGATATGGACTATTGAAACCAAGGATCTCTGTATAAATGAGACATGTAATGATGGAGCCAGCAAGAAGCTCAAAAATACTGCAGCCAAGACCCTGGGCCTCAGAGCCATGGTATGTCCATATTCCTTTAGATGGTGATTGTCCCTTTCATGAAGATCTCCAGGGGTGAAGCCTTCACAGATTATCTTTATATTAAGACGTATTCACATTGACCATCTATATTCACCAGTTGGCATTTTTTTAATTCCACAGAAATCAACAAACATAGTGAACTCAGGTTTTTATTTTTCACTCCTCTCCTGCCCATAGTGATTTTACTCGGGGCCTATTCCTAGGCCAAGTGCTCCTGGACAAGCCACTCCCTTGAGCACATATTAAGACCTGAGCTGTTGTCTCTTTCACAGCTCACCCAGATGCCACCTTTGTTAGCCATTTTGGTATCTTTTCAAAACATTTGCTCCCTGGCTCTCCTTGATGATGCCTGGTCACCCTCAATCATGTAAATATACATTTCTATTCTTTTGAGGATAATAACCAAGTCAGGATTTCCCAGAGGTGGTATTTACGAAGAGACAAAATCTCCAGTCCAGGCGACACTGCAATATGTTCCCATTCCCTGCTGTTTGGTGAGATTGTTATTGGAGAGCAAAGTGAGATATATCACAGCACCTATCAACATATTACCCCACCACCACCACCGAGATCCGAAGGCTTCAAACTGAAAGTAGATCCATTTGCGGAAAACCTCAGGCCCTGACCTGTCTTGTCATCCTCTCGTTACTCAAGCATCTGACTTCCTACACCTTAACTTTATACACAGCTCATTTTTTCATGTTTCTGTGGTTCTTCTTAGAATTTTATTTCTGTACTACCCTATAAAAGATCTAAATCTAATATTGTAATAAGAGGAGGTTGTCCCTTTATTTCCATAGGCTTATTTAAGTGAGAAAATGAGCTTGAGGCTCCTCAAGAGGTAAATTCCAACCAAATCGGGGTTATTGTTCACACCATCCATTGTCAAGGTCATCTCAGGGTAGAGGCAAATCTGGGCATCTCATGCTTTATTCTCTTTTTGTCCTCCACCTCCTGCATTGTTATACTTGTGAAATCATATGGGCATTTACTTCAGGGAAGTACTGAAGATGGGTGTGCTCTGGCAGAGAGAAAGGGGCAGGTGGGACAGAGGCTCTTTGGCACAGCTGCCTTCTTTCTTGTTTTCTCCTCCCTGAGTCATATTCTAGAACTGGTACTATGGCCCCTAAAGCTTGGGGCCCAGGTGAATCAACTTACCAAAGTCTGTCTTCTTGGGAAAGAAAGGACTTTTATCAGTATCACATCTACTTTTTCATAATTGTGTGGATTAAGAAACTGAGAACCAGAAATGACAGAGATCATTCAGTCAGTTGGGCCTCTTCCTGGATCACAACCAGCTGGCAAAAATCCTTGAGAATTCTATTCCTAATACAGTTTGATTCTAATTTTATTTTGCATTTTTAGTTTTTTTTTTGTCTTACCCACTGTGGATTACCTGGTTCACAATTATCCTTGTCCTAGTAGATTTAATAGGTTTCAGCGCTTTATTTTATGGCTGTATTCCCCTAAGATATGCCAAGTGAAAAATAAACATAGGTGGTGAAACACTCACAATAGGTTCATTGTTAGAGCCTCTCTTGTTGATCAGTTCCCAACACAAGCAGTTGTAGGATTAGGAAGACAGACCCCTTTAGAATGAGCTGTAAGACCCAATCCTTCAACATCTGGACCATTTTAAACTACAAGTAGCAAGGAGAATGAGCATCTTGAGATCCTAGTTATCAGTACAGGCCAGATGGAAGGTCTTTACAAAATCTGGCATGAGAAGGAAAGCATTTTTAGAGCAAGAATATATTATTTTTTTAAATTGCCACTAATTTTTAAAAAGAACAGCTTGCAGTTCTAAAACTCAGATCCTTCTAAAGACCCCACCTACCTATAATGCCTATAATGCCACCTATGTATAAAGTAACCTGGACCCCATGAAATGTCTTTCCCTAGCCATATCTCTTCTTTACCCCTTTATCAGATAATGATAATGTGGTGATATTTACAAGGAAGTTAGGAAGAATCTGATTCAAATATTCAATATGGGCTTTGTTGGGACAGCTTGCCTAAGAAAGTCAATTTTGTGTCAAGATTTGTATTCTTGGTAATTGAAGATAAGCCATGGTACCGTTTGGAAGTAAACTCCACCAAGTGGATAGTGACGTGGATAGGCAATACCTCCCCAGAGTGACTTCGACCACAATACCCTAATAATGTTCAGAGTTATGGTAAGTCCATCCATCTGCATGGGTGGGGGTGGGGGAGGAGGAAGGAATGAACAGATGATGGGTAGGTCCTATGCTTCAAGAACTGCACTAGGAGCTGCGTGTGTATTCTCTTATCTAATCCTTACAAAAGCACTGCAGGGCAAGTAGTATCAGCCCCACAATTCATTCATTCATTCATTCATTAAAAACCTGTATTTGTCACCCAGCCACCTGACCTTCTGTCCTTTTCAGGGAGCTGCAAAAAATCAGAGTTAGTGAAGTGAACATACGCAAGGGGAATAGCTCGGGAGAAATCCTAAGAAGAGTGGCAATCATAGAGGGAATCCTATGAATTTGGACCGTTACCCTGAAGGCCTGGGGGTATCATTACAGTATCTTTAAATGCATTTATTAAGAATAATATACACACCAAAAAAGTTTACAAATTGTAAGTGTTAAACTCATCAACTTTTCTCAAAGTAAACAACCCACGTAACTAATTCCCAGCCAGGCAAGAAATAGAACATCACCATTTCACAAGTTCCCTTCCTACCCCCACCTAGTCAGTACTTCACCCTCCTCTCCTCCTTACATGTAACCACAAGCTCCATTCCAACATCATAAAGTATTTTGAGTTTTATATACACATAGATTGTAGAGAATGATCTCTTATGGGACTTGGTTCAGTGTTATAGTCACGAGATTCGTGAATCATGTGGTTATACCATGTTCTTGCTCATCTGTTTTTGTTGTACAACATTGTATTGTATGAATGTGCCACAATTTAATTATCCATTCTACTGTTGATGGGCATTTTGGGTTTTTGCTATAATAAACAATGCTTTATTCCAGTATTTTAAGCTGCTGACTGCAATAATTAGTTTGGTGTTGCAGAGAGCTCACTCTGGCTCCAGTATGGAGTGGAAGGGAAGGGCTCTCAGAGAGACAGTTACCGTAGGAGAGCCTGAACCATGGCAGCTGAAGTGGGCACGGAGAGAGGGACGTGGAAATGAGAAGGACTGAGGCTGTCGGGGAGGAGATGATGACCTGCAGAGATTAAGTGGATATAAGGAGTGAAGGAAAGTACGGACAGCAGGACGACTCCTGGGTTTCTAGACCCGGTGAATAGTTTCCCTTCGCCAAGACTGAGATCACAGGAGGACGAACAAGACCATGTTTGCTGGATCTCAGAAGGTTGTAATAATTCCCAAGGCGACTCCAAATCTGTATTTCTGTTACAAAGCACTTTGTTTCTGCCCTGGCTCCCACCATCCCCTGTACTCCTAAAAAAGCTCCCTTCATGCCCCAAATTGTAATGTGTAGTCATCTAAAAAGGAATGTGAACTATTCATGTTTCCTGAACTGTTGACCTATGAATCATTTGCTTTTCCTTTTAATTTTGTCTCCTTTCAGCAGCACAATTACAAAAAAAGGAGATGATGGTGAGACAACTAAAACTTTGCTTTACCTTTTAGACTGCAAGTAGGCAGAATTCAGGAAAGAGAATGGAAATAAAGGAGCTAGACTGTAGAGGACCTAGCATTGTTCTGGTTGGTTCAGGAAGGCATTCACAGTTAACAAACTGTGCCAAGTTATAGGCGTATATCTGGGAAAGGTTTCCATAACTAGATGGTTAGCTAACCCCCAAAGTTTAATTCTTCCCTTCCATAGCATGATCTGGAAAAGAGCTGCCCATCCAGGCACAAAGAGGATGTGTGTTTGGGGGATCAGGGCTGCATGTATGTAAACAGGAAGCTGTGACATTGGGAGCCTGAGTGCATTTGGCTTGGGACAGCTGTACCTAAGCTGGCAAAGGAGCACTCTTCCTGCATGAACCCCAAAGAACCACTGCGGAATAAACAGCTCCAGACAATAGCACCTTTCAAACAACCTCTTGGCTACATTGGTTTCACCACCCACATCCACTCCCCATTATAGAAAACTCAAAACAATACTAAGGACTAACTAGGACTGTAGCAGAGCTACCGAGAGAGGGGGTTTAGGACCCTGGCTTTGAAGGCTGTACCTCTCCCTGTAAGAAGCCAGTGGGGAAGAAGAGTGCCTTATGGACCAGTGTAAGGAACAGGGGCTTACACTGAGAAGCCCAGGAAAAGGACTGATTTCCTGTAGTCTGGCTAGAAGGGGGCTTGACAGTCATTACAATTCAACCTAAAAATAAATATGATCTTATTTTGTAAGCCAAACTTGTGAACATGCCAAGTGTATTCTCGTGACTATTTTTTGAAATTTGTAATACTGGACATTTTCTCCTTGAAAAGAAAGTTATTTGGGTACAACAGTCTTTTGAAGTCAGGTGTGGTTATATAGACTAAATAATATTGGAACCATTATATACCTATCATAAAATGACTTGGTTAGTGATAAATAATAAACAGGACACTGCTAAATAAAAAAAAAACCATCTATAATATTGAGCACTGAGAATTTTAAGGACTATCTAAAAAAACCAAATGTACCTAGGTGCTATCAGATAGAATCAAATTAAAATATGTCTGATTTACTGAAGGTCACGGGTCTGTCAGCTCTGTAGTTGTAATCATACAATATTCTCTGGCACATACATAAACACATAAATACTGGTCAACTTCCAAGAGGTTTACATTTTTAATCACTTCAGTTAGCTTAGTAACCATACTCTGGCACAGGATTCACTTCAATATCCTCAGGCTTCCACCTTTTACTCCCTCCGCTGCTGCACCGACTGCTTCTGCCCAGGTTTCTCTGTGTCTAGCTCGTGGTGCCCGGGTGGGGAATCCACTCTGCGTTACGTGTGCACAACACAGAAGTGGGCGGGGGTCATACTGGGGGACCACCCCTAGTCAATGGGGGTGGAGCAGATTATACATACTTTATTCTTATATTATTCATGTAGACGGTTCTGATACATACTCCCTTAAGATCTTTGAAAGGTCCCAGCCTCAGTTACTTGCCGGTAATGTAACTATCTCCACAGCACACCCCTGCAGGGGTTTTCCCTCCTCCCCTTTCCTATCCCTGTCCTCCACCCTTATTCCCTGGGACTGCTTTCAAATCAGCTCCCTGCACACCAAGACTTTGCTTAAGGTCTGCCTTCAGAACTCCATTTTTATTAATTGGAATATATTTATTTTTTTACATTTTAAAGTTAATCACAAGGAAAGATGTAGTAATAATCAAATTATAATGACATATGTGAAGATGCTGGGAAATTGGTACTGGTATTGGTAACTAAGTTTTTTGATCTCCCCAAACCTCCAGACAAAAACAGAGAAAGCAAGTAGATAACAAAGCCAAAAATGCAAATGAACATTTTCCAAAAAAATGAAACAAGGTATCTCCACAAACCCCAAAATACAGCAGGTGGAGACAAACCACCAATAGACACAAACTATATGTTGTCACCATATTTGTGGAAGAAACCAGAGGGATGCAACAAAACATTTGGCAAACCTGAGAAAAATAAGCAGCAGGGACTTCCTCGAGATGGGAGCAGACCTTGCTGAGAAGAGAAGCTGAAACTGGGCAGGATTTTGCCCACTGCATTAGGATGGAGTGCAGTCCACCCCCACCCTTGTGAGGTCTCAGAAGTGACCAGGCAGGTGCTTTTCAAGATGACTTCACAATGAGAAGAAATTGCAGGAAGTGGAATAGAAATTGAGCAGGATAGGTACAGTGGAGACACAGGAAAGAAAAGAGTCAGGTAAAGTGCAGGAGAGGAAAGTTGCTGAGAATGCTCAGACACCCTAGAAAGCAAAGCCACCGTACTTCTAACACTATGTGGGAACAACAGAAGAGGGTGCTCTGTAAAGTTAGAAGTTCCGCCTGAACCAAGCCGCCTTCAGAAGTTCAGGAAATATGAATTCATGTAAAAATAAGCAACAGAAAACTATGAATGTCAAACCCCATAGTAAATTACTATAAGAAAAAAGACTTAGAAATAGAACCAAAATCCTGTAGTAAACATTTCTTATAAAATTTACAGCATTCTGTAAACATGCTCAAAAAGCAGATCAAAATAATAATGTAGCATTTCAAAATAAGCTAAAAGACATTAAGGAAATGATGACACAAGACATGAAAGACCAACATACATCAGAAAAATCCAGAAATGAGTTGAGAGATTTAAAGAAAATCATCGAAAATAAAATAAAAATACCATTTTTAGAATTGAAGACTATAACAGAAGGATCACAAAAATAAACACAACAAAACATGCCCTAAGAGAAATAGGTGGAAGGGATGACACTTTGAGAATCAAAAGTAAATGAAAAGGAAGTGGGGAACGGAGAGTTCCTGTTGAGCAGAGTTGCAGTCAGGGAGGATGGAAAAGTTCTGGAGATGGACGGTGGTGATGGTCGCACAAAACTGTGAGTGTGCTTAATGCCACCGAGTTGTGGCACGAAAACTGTTAAATGATATATTTTATGTTATATGCATTTTACCTCAATTTAAAAATATTTAAAGTAAATGAAGAGATTAAAAAGTGAAAAGGAAAACAAGTGACCTATATTGTTGACAATCCAATAGTTTCTGAGAAAGAAAAAAGTGAAACAAGAAAATGAACAAATATAAACACTATAATTCAAGAAAGCATTCCTGAAATTTAAAAAATTATATTGAGAAACATATTAGAAGAAAAAACATGTATCTGAGAATATTGACTCAGAACAATTAATATCTACACATAATTTACTAAAACAGACTTTTATAGACAGCAAAAAAACCCTCTTGTTGCATCTCTGCAAAAAGAGCCATGATTTTATAACGGGAAAAAAATAAGTTAGCATCAGACTTTTTGACAGCAAAACATTACACCACAGAAAAAATTAAGTAACATATTTAAGACACTCAAAGGAAGAGAATGTAAAACATATAAAGGTCATAGACAAACATGCAGGAACTCAGGGAATATCATTCCCATAGTTATTTCCTTTAGAATTTATTAGAGAACAAGCTTCAGACAGCTAAAATGACTAGAAGTACATTGATAAAAGCTTGTGGTTGAGCATTAAATACATTGTTACTTATAGAATTAAGATTTAGTGGGAAAGGTATCCTAGACTGCAAAGAACATATGATATAATATAGACACAATACAATCATTTTTAAAAGGTAGGGGTAGAATGGGGAGAGCACATAGAAACATATCTAACTTTTTTCAGTAATCATAATGGCGATCTTAATGTAAGTTTTGTTATTCTGAGACTGTCCCATATGTAACATGGGATAAAGAAAGTGGGTAATTCTGGGACATTGTAATTCTATGATCCCTGATATCATTAAGAACCAAGATTTTTCAGCGTAGACAGAATAAAATACAGATGGAATATAGAAAAGGCAATGTATAAACCCTGTAGTCCTATTTTGAGTTGAAAATATGAGAATGAATTATCTGAAAAAGTCTAGAAACAATGATAACCCTTGTTCCAATGGGTGATCCTAGAGCCTAGACTGTAGTCTTTATATATCATTTCCTATTAAAAGACAATGGAGCTTCTTGGAAAAATGGCTGATTCCACATCAGGAGCAAGTAATACAGAAGATGACCTGAAGTATCTTGACATATCAGAGAGTAAGGAGAGACTATTTCATAATGTTGGAAGACTTTGGAACCAATTGAAAGAAGCTCCCATTGGCCAAAGATAAGAAAATGAGTATCTAGAGGGATAAAAATAACATTCAATTGAAAGCCCTGAAATATATTTATATTTTGTAATGGTATTTAAAATAAACTAATTAGTCATTCCTGAAAATTATAGATAACCACATTACTATCTTGAAAATTGGGTAAATAAAAAAATCAAATATATGGCCCCTCTTCTATGACTATACTATTGGATAACCAAAAGTAGATAATAGGAGGCATCTGATAAATTTGCTAATTAATAAATTAAAAAGAAGTGATAAAATTAAATATCATCTTTGTTGCAACCCCAATAAGTTAATATAGCTAAGCTTTGAATATCAACTGCTATAAATATTTAAAAACAACAAAAATAATTATGTGCCTCCTAATGAAAACCATAGTATTGCCGAAAAGACTGAACCTGAGGCTAATTGAATGTGTGGATCCAGTTGCCAATCTGCGGGAAATAAAATGGACAGAGGAACTTGTTCAACTGCATCGTGGGTATGCAATTGGGGAAACCTAGACTGTGGACTCTGGACTATAAAAGTCTCACTTGAGTGATAAAACCCTAACAAAATGCTGGGAAGAACCAGGATCGTGGTGCCTTTGGAGGGAGGGAGGTGCTGTGACTGGGACAGGTCCATGAAGACATTTCTGGAGAGGCTGAGTTCTCATTAGAAACAGACTAGTAGGATACATAGATAGATTATAGATTTAGATTAGATATGGATACAGATTAGATACAGATATCAATATATAGGCTTATGTCATTATGGAGGCTGAGAAGTCCCACAATTTGCCGTCTGCAAGCTGGAGACCCAGGGAAGCCAGTGGTATGATTCAGTCTGAGTCGAAGGCCTGAAAACCAAAGGAGCCAATAGTAGAAATCCCAGTCCGAGGGGCAGAGACAGCGAGATGAGGTCAGATGCCCCAGTTCAGTCAGTGAGGCTGGGGAAGAGGGGCGAATACCTCCTTCCTCCACTTGGTCCAGTCAGACCCTCCGTGGGTACTCCTCAGGGTAGGAGGGTGACATGCTGGGTCCTCAGGTCCACGTGTGACATGCTGGCCCAGCAGCAATGTGTAATCTGGGCACCTTGACGTGGGTCAGTTAATGGAAAATAACCATCACAGCCGGCAACATTCTATTGCTTAAAATGAATGGTGGTTTCAAGTCTGCCTGCCTTATAACAATTTTCTAAGCTATACCTTTTTATGTGTATGTTTCTGTACCTGTGTTTTATTTTACAATAAAAGAAAACAAAATACAAGCAAACCCCATATCAAAAATAGTTTGTGTATCTATATGAAAAATACATTTTGTAGGCAGGAATACTTTTTAAATCAATCTTGTAATTTCCAACCTGCTACACAGAACCTCAGGTTCTTAATATAATAGAGAAAATATTATTTATAACCCCTTTAAAAATGTAGGCAGTGTTTTAAACATCTTTTATGTTCTCCCATGGGCCTAGCACAATGGTGAGAATGTAATAGCTGTCATTCATTGAAAGTTCACCATATGGTAGGCACTATGCCAATTGCTTTACATGAATTATCTCATTTAATCCTCCTATACTCTCAAAAATGGTGATTACACTTATCCTAAAGAATATTCCAGATAAGGAAACTGAGTTTAGAGAAGTTCAGTCCCAGGCCTGAGGTCCCCCAGCTCTAAGCAGCGGAGCTGGAGTCAGAACCCCGGAGCATTCTGACTTGAGGAAATCCTACCTCCAAGGCAGGTACTCAGTAAGTATTTGTCTAATTGAAGTTTTTATAAAAAGTGAAATATATTTTGCTTATCTTTCATTCACTGAGTCATTCTGGACACAAAAACTATCAGACAATTATATTTGTGTTTGAGTAGAACACATTTTCCAAATTAGTGTAAATAATACATTATATCAAATTAATCAAATACAGCATGTCAAACAACACTTGGTAATTTTCACAAAGCATATAATCTCACCTACAGCAAGTGTTTAGGCTAGTAGTTTTAAAAAAGGAGGAAAAAAAACCTATCCTCAGACTTACAATTCTTGGGAAAATCAGTTGTCTCCCAGAGCCTGCTTCCTCATCAGCCACCTTCAGTTTCCCAGTGATTCTCTTAACACTGAATAAACAAGGCAAAATATACCCACAGGGTGCATAGAAGAATTAATGATCATGTTGATCATTTTTTTCAATTTGTTTAAGATCTTGAAATATTAAAAATAAAATATTCTGTTTTGGCTGCATCATTTACATTCTGTGTCAAGGTGAATTTTTGACATGTGATTTTTCTAATTTATATATTTAGGTAAATATAGGAAGTAAGTATTTTGTAGAAAAAATAATGAAAGTTTTTACTAAATTAATAAACATGAAACTTGAGAGTAGGAACATCTTAAAAAGTTGTTCTATTCAAAATAGCATTTATATCATCCAGTTTAACCTTACGTATTTAAGAATAATTTATATAGACTAGATTTTTGGATAATGAACTACCCAGCAGAATGAAGATTCTTGAAATACCCCCTTTTGCAGTTGTTTGAAGATGAGAAAAGTTAATAGTTATTAACTTATAGTTGTCAGCCCTGGGCAAGTTCACTTTGGATTCAGTGAGACTGAGAAATGATAATGGAATGTTCCTGGGGTAAAAGGCTTTAATTTTCCCATAAATAGGTCGAGCTCTAGAATCATGTCTATATCCAAGTCTGCAGGTCTATAAACCTCCTTTGTCTCTGCCTCTGCCCAGACCACTGGGCAGAGCTCTTTCTATAGTGATTCAGTCAATAGCTTATTGCCTACAAGTGTGGATGCAGTAGCCTAACAATAGGCCAATTCCATCATCAAGTAGTTTAGGGTCAGATGAAGATCCTGGCCATAGGAACTTCCACTTTCCCCACACCTGAAAAGGTAACCCAAGGGATTATGAATGTAAACACCTGAAGTAACCACCTCAACTAATAAATATCTGATGCTGTATTAAGAGAGGGAGAAGATAGTGTGGTAAGAAAAATTCCATTCAAATCAGAGCCACAATTGGAATTATGAGTTGACATTGAAATATTTATGAATTTGAGTAGAATATATGATTTTAAAATTGTACATGGAACACTGCATTCCAGAACCTTACTACTTGTAAAAACACCACATTATGCAATTAGCTTTGCAATCTACATAAATAACAAATGGTCTTCATTTTACACCTCACTGGTTATAGACAAGTTACAGTTTTGCTATTACAAATATTGTCACTAACCTCATTAGAAACAAATTGTTTCTGTTGTCATCATTTGTGTTGGGTCATCTTGCCAATGGATTTCAGCTCCAGGCAAGTTCACTATGGATTCAGTGAGACTGAGGAATGACAATGGAACATTCTTGGGGTGAAAGGGTTTATTACCTGGCTTCTTCACCCAATGATAGATCAAGCACTAGAATTACATCTGCATCCAACAGTCTGCAGGTCTGTAATCCTCCTTCGTCCCTGCCTCCTCCTGAACACTGGGCAGAGATCTTTATATAGTGACTCAGTCAGTAATAGCTAATTGCCTATGGGTGTGGAAGCAGTAGCCTAGCAGCAGGCCAGTTAACATCATCAAGTAGTTTATGTTCAGGTGAGGATCCTGGCCATAGGAACCTTCACTTTATCCACACTCCACCCCTCCAGGATTCTCACCTCATAATCACACTTTCAATCTTCTGCAATGGTCCCTGTGTCAGAAAGCTGGAGCATTGTAACCAGATTCCACACCACCAACAGAGGATAATAGCAACATAGAGATAATAACAAAAATTAAGATACAATAAGATTTTGATACAGATAATAAAAATTGTAATAATTCTCAAGCCAGAGGAGGTTATTTCAGCTATATTCAAAAGCAGTTCTACTCAGTTGAGTTCATGACTCACACTTAGTAGTGGTATGGATAGGGAGCTCCATGCACCCCAGCAAGTAGCAGTTTTTTTGCTAGGGTCTGTGCCCAATCCACAAAGACCTTAGGGGCAATAAGACACATGATTTAATGGCGCCAACATAAGCAAATCTTGTCAATCAGGCAGGATGCATGCAAGAGGGTGGTCCTGTGATAGGACTGTAGCAGGAAGGGGGTCCCGTTCAGGTCTAGTATACCATACCTTTACTACTCTCCCAGTGGGGGTTACTGAGGGGTCTATATACAGTGCTACTGGAGATTCACACACTGGCCATAATGATAAAACTCCCTGGTAAGATGCCCCTACCTTCTGGCCATTCAGGATAGCCTGTGATCTTTGGGGGCCATTCTGCTCTTACTCCAGGAATATACAGGAAGCCAGCTTCTGGGCCTTGTCCCCAAGGTGACAAGAGGACCAGCCATCATTGATCCATGTGTCAAAAGGTCCAAGGCCATGCCTACTAAATGGAGTCTCCAGGGTTTAGTGCAGTTGATGCTGGCAGTAAGATATTATTCTGGTGACTGAACCTCAGCTTCAACAATTCTTCCTTGGTTCTTGGGGATGAAAGGGTTTATTACCTGGTTTGTTCTCCCAGCTATAGGTCAAGCACTAGAATCACATCTGCACCCAGCAGTCTGCAGGTCTGTAATCCTCCTTCATCTTTGCCTCTGCCCAGATCACTGGGCAGATCTCTTTATATAGTGACTCGGTCAATAATAGCTCACTGCCTACAAGTGTGAAAGCTGTAGCCTAGCAGCAGGCCAATTATATCATCAAGTAGTTTATGTTCAGGTGAGAATCCTGGCCATAGGAACCTTCACTTTTTCCACATGGGCTATACCCAGTAATGTTCTATGGGAATTCTATTACTGTTATTTCTGGATTCTGGATCAGTTTAAAAATTCACCTACCCTATAAGAGTAATCTACCACTTCTTCTTTGTTCCTCCTTTCTTTCTACCTGCATTTCTTTCCTTTATCATCCACTGAACAAATAATTATTGACTGCTGACCAAGTATACCAACCCTATGCTAGACAAATACAGTGTGATCCTTCCCTCATGTTGCTTAACCTAGGAGGTGATGTAAACAAATACACAGGTGAATATCACAAAATATGATATTTGCAAAATAGAAATAAACACTGGATGGTTTGGGCACATAAGGAAGAAGCAGTGAGTCCCCACCGGTAGGGAAGGTGGAGAAGGACACACTTCTTTGAACATCACAACCATCAACAATGAGGGAAACTTCCAAAGCCAATAGACAGAATCAAAATTTTTCCCATAAGATTATCTGCAACCAGACCATTTCCTTCCATAGCCCCCAGCTCATTGCTCTCTTGAGCTCCTACCCCCTATTTAAAGAGCCACTTAAAAAATGTTGCCCTTAAAGGACCAAGATCAGGAAGCTGACAGCTCACAAAACAGTCTGCTGGCACCAGGGCTCAAAAGGACAGCCCCTAAAAGCAGAGGCTCCACTCGTTAGCCCAAACACAAGCTGTTCTAGTCCTTTCTGCCTTCTGTGCTTATGTAATACAGGCCTTCTTCGATTACAAGACACTTTGAAGATCTCACCTTCTCCCATTACTTGTCTTCTATATAAAATGCCCACAGATGTGAGTCTGCTAGAATGTGTGAGAACTGCAGTTGATAATTTATAAACCAATACTTCCTCAAGTTTGAAATTTGTTAGGATTTAGTGGGGTTGAAAGAGTGTATGTGCTGCAGGAGCACCCCCTGCTGGCCACAAAGGGAGGTGCTGTGAAATGGATGGTGGAAGCCAACAGACCTGGAAATACTACTCAACACTTCCCATCTGGTAACAAGTACTTACTGAGTGATACTCTGTGATACTGAAGGACTGAGATTATACATGCAAGTAACAAAGTGATTATCTTTTTTTTAAACTAGTACATTTAATAATATGATATCCTTTAGAACAACAATCTCAAAAGGAACTGGTAGTTTGGCTGAATTCAAGCATCATGGAGATGTTTTGTTTCTGTTTTGTTTCTTTTTAAATGCAGTCAACTCAGGTTATGCACCAATTGAGCAAGAATAGAAAGATACAAAGGAACACTAAACCATGCCATGTTCTTGAATGGGGAGATTCAATAGTACAAAATTGCCAATTATCACAGAAACATCTATAAATTCAACATAATCTTAACCAGAATTTACATGGGATTCCTTGATAAATTCGGCAAGTTGATTCTACAGCTCATCTCTAAAAGAACAGACAAGAGATTTTTTAATTTGCTACTCCAAGTATCAGAGTACAACAGAAAGCTACAGTAACTATAACATTTTGGTACTGGCAAGATTAAGGCACCAGAAACAGATCCAGATGTTTTGGGGAATTTAAAATTTGATAAGAGTATCTTGTAAAGAAAAATAGAAGAGGATTCAGTGAGTGATGTTGAGACCATTGGACATAATGCCTATTGTAAGATGCACAAGAATACATTACAGTTGGCTTAACAATCAAAGCAAAAGAAATCATAAAAGGAATAGAAGAAAATGTAGGATGACATTTTTATACTACTAGGAGGAGATAGACTTTTCTAAACCAAACATAAAGTTAGCCACACTTTCTAGCTCAAGGAAATATGTATTCTCTTATAACTTACATGATTTAACATATGCATAGTTAATTTTCCCCTGCTCTGATCTGATCTATCTTTACTCAGCAAATATTTTACTATTGTTATTGATGGTAGGGGTGATGTGGGGGGCACCTTTTTTTTGAGATAGGAGATATGAGGCACATGGAAATGAAATTGTTTGGTTAATAAATATGGAGCCATGGACATAGTCCAAGGAATTCAGAGGCATTAATTGTACTTTCAAGTGCTTGGACTTCCTCAAACTAGTTCAAACCCACAGATGCTAGCTGTAGTATCTAGGTGTCTGGGTCTTGTTTTTGGATACTCTATTTCCTGCCCTCCCCTCAAAACTTATATCCAAGTTCAGAAAACAAACCAATCAAAAAAATAAGCAAGAAGTAAAGACTAAATCCTCTCTTCAGTTCTAGAGATAGAACAGGTGACAGGTACAGAGCTTCAGCTGCCAGAGAACTCACTCTACAGCTTATGTGAGGAGGCACCTTGATGAACACACTATTCTGTGGCAGAAAGCCACTTAAAACACCTCTGTCAGAACTGGGTAAGGATCTGTTGAAGAACCCACTACCCACAGTGTAATATTCCAGTACTTAGTCTGTAAAAAGACCCTTGAGCCACTGAGCAAAGGAAACAGCCTAGACAGCCACACTCAAGAATGTGCTGTTGTGTGCATAGCAGATTGAGTTTACACTCCGCTCCTGGTTCACAAAGTGAAGCGAGTGTGCCAGTGGGCCATGGGCCAGGATGTGGGGGGCTAAGTAAGTTCTCTTGGAGAGAGCAAAGTTCTTCTGGGAACCACATCAGCATACCAGCTGACCGACAAATAGAGGTTTTGAATGAAATTAGGCAAGACGGTAAGTTGGAAATGCTCTTTCCAATTCCGTGTGCAAAGATGTGTGGACATCCACCAGATATCAAATTTTGTCTGGACTGTCAGATTTCTAGGCAATTCTGAGTATCAGTGTTTCTCTGTGAGATTCACATGAGGAAGACTTCTACGTGTCAATGATATACGGACATTCTGTGACTATCTTTCACTACTGTATTTTGAAACTACCTACATATTTGATTGTACTTGTATAACATGACAACATTCCACTTATATTCAGATGACAGTTTAGAAGATGGGAACAGGAAAAAAACCTAGATTTTTCTAGTGGATTTTCAATACATTACAGAAAAAGAGCCTCCTGCCATTTTTCCTTAATGCATTACAAAAGAACCTTAAACTCCACCTCTTTCATGAAGAATTTCACTGCTCAATGAAAGAGAGTTGGCAATTGCTCCCAGTTCCTCAATTGTTCAAATTAATTTCCCATGCTTATCTATTTACTTATACTGAAAGACATATATTACTTGCCTATAATTAACATAAACTCTTTTAAATTCAAGATGTTTAATCTCATAATATCTATTATGTTTTTCATATTGCAACCTGGATTTCAAAGAAAAAAATAATGAAAACTGTTCACATAAAAAATTAACCCACAATTTACCTTTTTCTGTCTATCAGGGGATTCACTAAAGTTCTTTTCCCCATCAGAATAAACTCAGGATTAAAAAAAAAAAGACCTTTATTCCAAAGAAATACGTGTCAGACAATAACCTACGAAACTCTAAGAGATTGTTTTAAGCTACTATGCCTGCCGTAGTTTGTTAGAGCAGCAATAGCAAAGGAACACAAGTTTTCTGCAGGGCCATTAGTCCCAGAGCTAAGCATTCACGCAGATCCGTGAGTCGGAGGAAGGAAGACCTGGGGGGGCAAAGCGGCGGCAGGTGCAGCTGCTGCTCCGAATCAGGGCGAGTCAGCAGCTCGGCCAACGAGCCTGAGCTACAAAACCAGCTGCTGCTTCCCTTACGCGTCCCAGTCTCCCAAGACGTCAAATACGTCAGACAAGAAAGAAGATTCCAGAAAATTTAGTCCAGCCTAGTCAGATTAACACATTATAAGGCCATTTTATGGGTTTGCCATGCCATCAACTTCACCTCTGATTTTCCTTCCTTCCTTCCCCTTAAAGAAATTAATATCAAACTGATTGACCTTGAAATAGAATCTTAAAATGTTTAAGTGCATTCAGGGTATTTTCTTTAGAAATGGCAGAAGAAAATATTCCCCATGACTCTGGGTTACTACGTGTAAATACTAATACATGTTTTACATGTACATTTACGTGTTGAATGAGTTATAAAAGGTGAGCTTTGCCTAAACGAACAACAGGTTGCTAATTGAGATCATGAAGTTTCATAATGATCATTTAATGAAGATGCATGGTTTCCTGAAAATTGTCACAACAAAAAAAATGTTATTCAAAGATGCAGTGCATCTGTATAACAACATGGGAAAATAAGTTATAAAAGGAAGAAAGCATATTTAGGTTCTAGCCTTGTCTCCACTGTCTGAGCTGGGTGTGCTCATTGAAAATTACCTTATTTCTCTGAAATTTACTTGCCTCACCTATAAAACAGGAATGAGCTCTTCAGCTACCTTTAATTCCAGGAAACTTATAGCGTTAAATTATCTGTGATTTTCTGAAGTCAAAGAGCATGTAATAGAAAGGATTGTTATGAGGTGGTTTTCCTGAACAGGTTTCCTAACCGCTTGATGTAATCAGCTTCCATCCATGAAGAAAACAAAAGAGTGACTACATAGAGAGTAGCCATCAAGACCTGGCTTTTGAAGAACGTAACTGAGAAGGACAGTAAAATTCCCAGGCCTGCTAAGGTTGTAGTCCCTCTATTTGAGGGCAGTCATAAACCTTTGAAACGCATGGAAAGGAAGCTGACCTTGCCTTACCCTAAGAAATACCCTAAGAAATGAAAAAAGCATGGTAGTATTAAAAGGACCATAGGTGTGTAGTAGACCAAGACAGCGAATGCTTTCACGCTGTTGTTTTCTAAAGAGCCTTAGGAACCTCATTCAGGATTGTGCTTTTCTGATCCACAGCTCTAAATAGAAAATTTTGGCTGTAAAATGTATTGAGAATTTAACTTATTTTCCATATGGTATCTTAAAGAGATAAAAAAAGAAACTGCTGTGAAAACATTATAAACAAAAAAAAATGACGACATTAAAACAGTAAAGCACAAAAGGACCAAAGGATAATGATTTTTCCCCCTAAACTTCTGGCCTGACCATCAGTCCTCCAAAAGTACCCCTTACCAGATGGCCAACCCAGCAAGGGGAGACAGCCAACTTGATTTTGAATGTGAGAGTGAGTTTTTATTTAAATGAAAGATAGAAACTGTTGCAATTTTATTATATCTAAGAGAGCAGCTCAAGTGTTCAGCATGTGGGCCTGGTTTAAGTAGAAGTTTAGGAATCATATGCAATCCCAGGCAGTGGCCTGAACCATTTGCTAATGCTAATTGTTTGGTTGAAAGCAGAGCAGGAGATTGTTAAAGTCTTCCATGGCAGAAACCTGATCTGTGGAAATGCACTTCACAGGAACTGTGATGAGGTTTGCAGCTGGCAGGAGAGTATGACAGTGTGGCCACATGCGTCTCCGTGTTCCCTTTGGCAAGGGAATCCCGACTCACATGAAACAACTCCAGGAGTTAGCTGAGGGCCTGAAATTCAGATTCGGCATTCTTTTCCTCCCCAGCCCCTCCCCAGCCCGTGATTTGACAACAAAAACTAAGGTGGGTTTGTGCACCATTTCTAAGAACACATATTTGCATAATGATGTGGCTATTCTAAACTATGATTAGTAAAAGTACATTTAAGATAGAACATTGGCAAGTTGGAAAACCACCAAGTAAGGCCAAATGTATAAACTTACTTGATGCTTTAATTTAAAACACCAGCATCGAGTTGAAAGGTCTATTATTATATGAGTCATGTCACAGAGAATTTGTACATAAATTATGCTTACCTATTATTCCTGGAACCTTGAAATAATTGCCTATTAAGATTATTGTTAACTAATCTATACATCAAGTGGATTTTGTTAGCTCAAGTACTGAATTATAAAAGTGAAGTTAGTCATGACAATATCTGAGAATTTATGTTAGTTATGACAATATCTGAGAATCTAGTTATGTTCTGTAAGTTATAATGTAAATTATCTTACATTTTAAATTGTTGTGGGACATGTAAAGTTGTTGCTAAATTGCTGTCACATTCTTTTCTGATTTAGATTTTGTTAACCAATACCTGGAAGTGTCTCCTCCTCCCACATCAACACCGCAGGAACTCTGTATGACTCTGTCACTTCAGCTCATTCGGACATTTCTATGGCTCCTTCCAGATGATGGAGAAAGGTACCTGAGGAAAGTGCATTAGGGAGAACCAAACATAATATCAAGTAGATATTCTAAATGTACTTTAGAGGATAGAGTGACACATGTCCCCACTACTCATACACTTACTGGCATGTGTTTAATAAGTATAAAAACCTGCATATGGTTCTTCCACATTTCTTCGAGTTAATACTCTAGCTTTTCAACCAAACATTTACTGTCACCATCTTACAGGCAAGGGAACATAGTTCCAGAGATCCTAAGTAGAACTGGGGTGTAACACCCATGCTCTTTCCATGACATCTACTTATCTAATAGAAAAGAAAATGCAATTATAGATCCTACTTTGGAAAAGGCATACATGAAAGAAATGTAAATTACAAAATGAGAATCAGAATGGTTTATAGTCATTTAGCAGCTATCAGTCAAAGATGTCTTAATATCTTTGTAATAGTACAGATTATAATTTTATGAGAATGCCACATTGGCTTATAAAATAAAATCTTGTCCTGCCATCTGGCAAGAGCTCTTTTGTTCTAACATTTTAAGAGTAAAATAATGTTTTTTTTCCAAGTCAGTGGTTTTTTTTCTTATTTTTTATTAAGGCATCGTTGATATACAATCTTATGTTCAGGCTCCACATGAGCAACATTGTGGCTACGAGATCCCCCCATTATCAAGTCCCCACCATATACCCCATTACAGTCACTGTCCATAGGTGTAGTAAAATGCTATAGAGTCACTACTTGTCTTCTCTGTGCTATACTGCCTTCCCCGTATCCCCCATATTGTGTGCTAATCATAAGTGTTCTTTTTTACAATATATTTTAAACAAATTATATTATGTAAATTTTATCTAGAAACATATTGTGGTTTTATAAAAATTTTTATAAAAAGCCTCTTTGACTTGTTTTTGGGTTTGGTTTTGCTTTTCAATTCCTAGTAGAGGCTGGAGTAGATAAGCAAAAGGAATGGTGTACTACACATAAGCACAGAAGCCAGTTTCCTGGCTTCTATTCCCCATCTAAGAAAAAAACCTTTCTTCTAGTGAGTCCTTCTAGGTTTATCTTCCAGTTTCTCCCGTTACAAAACATGGCTATTATCAAACATTGACGGTGCTGTTCCCCTCTGCCCCTCACTGATGCTCACTGAACCAACGCTCCACACCTCTTCCACAGGACCTCCCCACCACCACCCTCCAGGCCTCCCGGAGAGCATGACTTGAAGACGAGGCCTGTGTCTTAGTCGCCAGACCAAGCCCAGTATCTGGCTCATGATTGAAATGAACCGAGCTGGTTAAAGGAACTTGCCTTTCCAGATACCACGGGATCCTATCCGGTAGACCAGTGCTTCTCCAAGCAGGCTGTGGATCGGAATCACTCGGGGAGCTTTACAAAGTCCTGCTGCCCGGGTCTCGCTTCCTGAGATCCTGACTTGACTGGTCCAGGGTGTGACCTGAGCGCCGCCACGTTGTCAACCTCTGCAGGTGATTCCACCGAGAAGCCACGAGTGAGAATCCCTCTAATGGCCAGCTGCTTCACCAACTGAGAAATGCTGCCGGCAATCCCATGTTCACAGTCTGAGGTTATACCGGTCAGATTGGATTTCCCTCATTCTGTGGCCCCATCCCTGCTTTTGGGGTGTAAGACAAGTAACTGCTCTTGTGTTAGAAGCTTCTAAACCAGTATTTAAATCAGTGCATCATAGAATGCCCACAAACTTTCAAAGGGATGCATTTAGATTATATTTTAAGTAGGTTTTAAGCAATTTTTCTTCTAGAAAAAATATCATTTTACAAGCCCAGGTCAAAGGGACACAGGGAACAAAATTTACAACTCTCACTTACTACCTCTAATATATAGAGGCCTTCCATGCCAGTAATATGAAAAATGTTTGTATGCCCTAGAAAACACACACTCACACATGCACACACATACACGGATTGTGTGCATGTAAGTTAGTAGAGTTAACAACACAGAGGTAGATGATTTGAGAAACCTTTTTTGCAAACAATCTGGCATGATTCTTGTTCAGCAGACTACTTCTCTGAGCTCCCTGGGCTTGTACACTAGATGGAATTAGCTCCTAGTGAGATATAGGGCAACAACCGTGCCCTGGGGCACCACCTACAGGATCCTTTGTGTTCGGACCCCTGCCTACATCACCATTCCTAACCAGCCCCTCCCCTTCTCCCTCTCCCCTCACCCTCCACCCTGAGCACTTCCTACTCCCGATGCTACGGTCCCATGAACACACTGCTGAGGCCACACTGCCCTGCCAGCTGCCCTTACAATCACTCATCTTCCTGTCTCCATCACTGGATTATAAACTTCTTGTGGGGTGATCCCATGCCTTCAGTATTGTCTTGCCAATGGGTTTCAGCCCAACAAGTTCACTATGGATTCAGTGAGACCAAAAAATGACAATGGGATGTTTTGGGGATGAAAGGGTTATACCCAACTTTATTCCCATGGTGGCAGGCCAATCACTAGAATCCCTGACAACTCAGGGTAAGTCTGCGTGCAGCAAGCTGGTCTCTGCCTCTGGGCCCTGCAGCCATCTCAGCCTCTGTCCTGGGTGCTGCCACCAGTCCAGTCTCTGCTCTTCTGCAGCCTTGCAGCCCTGAGCATGGGGTGGAGTTCTTTATAGAAAAGCAATATCAGTGTACTGCCCACACCTGTGTAGTAGGCTAGCTGACCAGGGCCAAGTGAGAATCCTGACCATAAGAACCCTTACTTTCCCCACAGGTATTTTTTATCTCCAACACTGGAAAGAAGTAGAGGCCTGGAAACCCTTTGGCCTGTTGAACTGATTATAGAGTCCAGTCCATGCTCTTTCTAGGACTTTCTACAAGTCCAGTCAGAGAAGTTTTGGATGTTGATAACTATCCTAATCCTCCATAGCGGTGGGTGTGACTTGACAATCCAGACCTTGAGTCAGTGTGTTAAATAATTCAAAGAAAGAGAAGAACATGAAAAGTGACTATGAAAAACACATCTTCAGTAGGTGCCAAAATAAATGAATAAAATCATTGAAGTTAACTTATATTTTTTAATTTGACATTGTTTTAAACACTTTCTTGGTAGAGGAACTATGGGAAAAATGGAAGTCCCTATGGCCAGGATCCTCACCTGAACCTAAACTACCTGATGACGTAACTGGCCTGCTGCTAGGCTACTGCTTCCACACCCAGGTAATAACCTATTACTGACTGAGTCACTGTATAAGGAGCTCTGCCCAGTGCTCTGGGTGGAGGCAGAGATGAAGGAGGATTACAGGCCTGTGGACTGTCGAATGCAGATGTAATTCTAGTGCTCCATCTATCGCCAGGAGAACAAGCCAGGTAATAAACCTCTTACCCCAAGAACATTCCATTGTCATGCCTCGGTCTCACTGAATCCATAGTGAACTTGCCCAGTGCTGAGACCCACTGGCAAGACACTCAGTTATGGTGATGACACACAGACCATCCCTGGTTCCCCTTCTGACAGAGGCCCACACAGTACTGATGCAGAACTGGACACTGTGGCTGTCCCTGGGGTCCAGGGAGACCAGCGCCCTTGAGCCCTCACTGCTTCATTCCAGGAACTGCTTGCTCGCCGAGGCAGCACCCACACCAGGGCCCCTCCCTGACTTCTAGCACCTTGCCCTGTGCCACCAATAAGGCCGATGGCCACAGGAGCCCCTCCTCACCCATTCTACTTCGAAGTTTAGTGATGGTAGGTGGGTGAGGAAGAGGATCAAGAGAACATTTTTAGCATCCAGTACCTATCAGTTATTACAATAGTGCTGTGTGCTCCTTCATCCATTATCTCATCTTCAACATCACAAAACTCCATGAGGTAGGCCTCACGATCCCCTCTCTACATAAGGGGAAACTAAACCCTCCCACAGGGTTACCAGCTGAGCTGGCCGGTGGCAGAATCTGGGTACAGATGGCTCTTCTGACTGGAAAGGCAGTGACGGCCCCAGCCACCAGGGAGCCCGCCTGCTCTGGCATCCACGTGCCCCTCCGGTGTTGGGCTCTCCCTGCAGGCGGGTGCCTCTGGCTAGGACAGTGTGGGGGGCTCTCTGTGAAAGCCAACTCAGTTCATGGAGACCAGAGTGGGAAGAGGATGTGTTCCTGGCCTCTTCATTTAAAACTCGGAACACATTTTTTCATGGGAAAACATATTATGTAGACAAGATCCACTTTTTAAAAAATGTGTGCGAAAGCACTTTGCAAGCACCAGGCAGTGTGTGATGTGCCTGTGAGGAGCTAGTGCTCTGCAGGACCTCAGCAGTATGATTCCAACACTTTGGGTTAAGTAGCCTTTTTGCAAAGTAGAATTTAAACAGTGACTCTTACATTGTCTCAAAGGAAAAATACTTTCCAAAAGCCAAACAACTGACTGACAACAGACATTTGGAATCCAACGGGTTCATAAACTGGGAATCACCTGGATTAACATGAAGAGAACACATCAGCACCATGTCCAACAGCTATTATTTATTAAGAGCTCTGCATGGTTGAAGGCTTCAGGGTAAAGGAAAAAAAGAAGGGAAGTGTTAATCTAATTTTTTTAGTGGCAGCAATTCCACAGTCCTGCTTGTGAATGGACTCAGGCTGTTCCAAAACATCCCTCTCATCTCTCGCTGTTCTTCCCCTCATTGCGCACTCATCTTTTACTCTCCTGTCTTTCTACTTCCCTCTTGCCACTCTGTATTTTGTGGATCTTCCACATTTATTCAACGCTAATTCTTGCATTGAACAAACTCTTCTCAAGAGCTGACTGTATCTTCAGTGCTGTGATAGTCTAGAAATACCCAGGTGAGGAAAGGACAGTTCTCAGCAAACCCCCCAGCCAGGAGGGGAGGGAAGGCTGAAATAAATAAAATTTTGTCTAGTCGGATAAATACGGAGACACAGAGGGAGCCAGAGGGCGTCGTCTAGGCAGAAGGCGGAGGGACGATCCTGGTTCTCCTCGTGCTCCTCTCACACCTGCAAGTCCTCTTCCTCCCTTTCCCCACCGCACCTCTTTACACCCTCCTCAGCTCTCCCCTGAACTGCCCTAACCGGCCTCCCGGCCTCTGCCTCTCCCCGCCGTGATGCAGTGAACATAATGCTTCCCGATCAATGCTTCTTCGGAGAACTCAAGTCACATAATGCCCCCTAACTATCTCACTGGTGCACTTTGCTCTCCGGATGTTACCCTTGGTGGTAGTGCACCTGGAGGCCCTCCCCCCGCCTGTGTCTGTAGCTCACCCTCACACAGAACTCCCTTGTTAGTCAAATGGACCTACATGTTATTTCCCCAAACCCAGCCAGGATTTGGGCCTCCGTACATGCCGGCCTCAAAGTCCATATTTGTCTCTTTCTGTCAAGCCTTGTTGCCTCCGTTGCTATTTCTCTTGGAGCAACAGACTTTAAAATGGTATGTGTACCATCACTTTCTCTATAATATTGTGGACACTTTCAGATTAGAACCTTAGTCTCGAGGATCTTTACATACCAGCATGTCTGCTGCCATGCATAAAATAATAGAAACTTAATGTGACACCGATGTGAAAGGGCTCCATCGGCATGACACTGAGGGGGTTCAATCTATAAGCCCCTATCTTGCTGCCATATGCAACTTCACTCATCAGTAAACAACTGTGGGGCCATATGTCCACAGACACAGTAATACAAAGCTCAGGGATTCTCACCAGTGTAATTCCTTACAGAGATTCAGAACAGAACAGAAACTAGAGAAATTGGCCTTCGATGTTTGCATCTGGCAAAGTTTGAGAAGGACAGGATAGTGAGTGTCAGCAAATACTGAAAATCCTTTGTTTATTTGCTTAAGATATTCAAAGTGAACCATTTGTCAAATTTGTGGACCCCAAGTAAAAGACTGAGACACAAACAAGTGTTTCTTCTCAGCCAGTAATGGCTTCTAATGCCATCTGGAAACCTGCACCAGTTAAGAAAGAAACAAATATGCTTTTTTTTTCTTTCCTTATAAGACCTCAAAGCTTGTAAATCTGGGATCTGTTGGGGAGGGAAAGGAAGAGAGTTCCAAAAATGGGGGCCCTTCATCAGACCCAAGCTCCTGGCAGCCGAGACTTGAGATTGTAGAGGCAACCAGGGATCATGTTTATTCTGAGCCCAGTGGCTCAGGAATGAAATAGAGGTTGCTGCTATCTCTGTCACACTGAAAGAGCTTCATTGTGACCCAACATACGTTCAGTCCAGCCCTGTAAATTATTACGATATTTTTATTGATACTATGAAAATGTACCCCCGTTTCTCTATTGTCACAAAAGCATGTTGTTGAAACACTTAAAATATCTTGGCACAATTTGAAAGTGCTTTCTACAAAAAGACATGAAATTAATGGTGCATTTCAGTCAACACACCCCTCACAAGGCTTCCTTAAAGCCACAGAATAAAACAAAGTGGGTCCAGCCAAGACCTCTGAACATTTCTCCCATGGTAGTAACATCTGGGTAGTCAGGAATGGGAATCAGTGTGACAATCTCCTCTCATACCCTAATGTGTGCATGAGCAGTATTAAGCTAGTATTATCATCAGGTTTCACTTGTCAGTGAAGTTTTAATTACCAATCCTTATAATGTCATTTCTGTGAGGAGTTTTGTAGTTTATCTCCCATTTTCTTGCTTCCCAACACTTTGTCTTGGCGGGCTCCAGCCTATTGCTTTTCCGGCCCCCATTCAGAAGGCTTCAGATCCAGTGTGATGGCTTACCACTCTATCAGCATCATTTTTTTGAACCCCGAATTATCTTAACCACAGCCATCAGGCACATAATCTTAGTTGCCCATTAGCCTGGAAATGGGCTTTTCCCACTTTGGTTATCTTATCCACAACATGTGCAACTATTACCTCATTCATTCTTGTGCTGCTTCCATAGATTAACCCCAAAACTTTCATGATAAATGTACAATTTAAAAAATAGTCAGTTTCCCTGATTGTTTATAGTTCATGATGCGTGATCAAAACCGAAAGTTTCTGTGATGACTGCCCTTGCACTGTTCACCATGTAAGAACTTATTCACTATGTAAGAACTTGTTCACCATGTAAGAACTTGTTCGTTATGCTTCAGAAGATTGGAGACTGTTGAGAATTAGGCTTGGGGTTGATTAATGATTGTGCATTGAGTCCCCTGTACAGAATTTTATTGTTGTTAACAACCATTTGATCAACAAATATGAGAGATGCCCTCTCAAAAAAAAAATAGTCAGTTTCCTCAAATTTAATTTTGTCAGAATTGTTTTAAACTTTGTCCCCTGTTATGACATGGCTACTAGAATTTGTCATCTTTTATACTGTCTCATTTCCAAAGGCTGGAGCCAAATATGTTCGATGTCATATGTTCTAGCAGCCCAACACTTATCTAAAGGAAAAAACATATCCAGAGCTGCTACTATTTTTTTTATTTGTTATAATAACACACATAGCCCAAGTTAGAAAACATATTTTTAAGGGACAACAATGAGACAAACTTTAACCTTTAACTATAAAAAGGATTCCTTAAGTATTTCAAAGAAAGACAAATTCTATTGCTTAGGCCAGACGTTGATTCCTTTGGCATTAAATGCCAGCAAAATCACTCCACTTATTAGTCGAGCATCATATGAGTATTGTGGGAAAATGTTAAGAAGTGAGAGATTGTGTGCATGTCCAAAGGAATTTAATATTTAATATTTTTAAAAGGAAAATAAAATAAATTATGATTCTCTCATTTTCTAATTAGCACCAGTGGTGCCATATTTAAGTGGCATAAATGGAAGATGTTGTCATAGAAGATCAGGAATATGGTCTTCCACAAGATGTAGAAATAGAAGACCAGGGCCTGGACCTAGTAACATGATGTGGAGCAAGTTTCTGACTTTTCCTTATTTATTAGAAATAATAAGCTTTATTGTTCAGAGCAGTTGAGGAAGATCAACCAAATAATTCATGCAAATGTGCTTTGCAACCACAAAGTACTACACAAATAGATGCTGTCATATCTACCAATTTTTAGTCCCCACTCTAAATTTGTTAAATTGTCAGAGTTGGCACCCACCCCATTTCCACTCTGTACATGCTTCTCCCCAGCACTGACCACACTGCGCTTTCTATAATCACATCTACGTGACTGTTCTTACCATGAGCCCACAAACTCCTTCAGTTCATCTTTATAGCTCCTGGGCCAAGGACACTCTTATTACATGTCTATTGAATGATTTACTTGCCAAATGAATATTTCTATAGGGCCCCCAATTTTCATCAACTCATTTCTCATTTTCCTTCTTTCCATTAAAGCCGAAAGCTCTTGTCTCATTACTATATGGTCTACACAAAACAACATTAATTTTTGTTCTTCTTCCCAAACGTTCCTTACTGTTTGCTCTGGAATTGTCCCTTTGGCCAATGAGAGACCATCAGTACTGTAACTGAAGCCATTGCAAGCAAGAAGTTTCCTTGAAGTCTTCGGAATTACTCTAAAATTCATGGAAATTTTGAATGGAAATCCATGATATAATTGAATTATCTAAATCCAAATAATATTTTTCTTCTAAATATTTGAATAAAATTGGTGGTCCTAAATAATGGGTCTGTGTAGGCAAAGACCCAGTTGTTCTCAATCTTGGCTGCACAAAGTCACAGAAACAATCTTTATTAAATGTTTTATAATATGTTAAGATTAAGGAGGAAATTCGACCTCAAAAGTAAAAATAATTTAAGTGTATATTCTGAGCATATCATTAGCACCAAATAAACTAAAGAGTCCTGAGGATATAAGTAAGCTGATTTTTTAAAAATCATCCAGAGAGGTACTTGGTTTTTTTTTGTTTGTTTAATAGTGTCCAATCTCACTCTTAAATTTTCAGTTAATTGGTCTGTTTAATTTAGGCCTCATGACAGTATTTTTGTTTAGGCAACCAAGCTGCTTCTACTGTACAGCCTGGGTGGAAAACTTGGGAAGTACGCTCAGCACTGAGACGCACAGCAGGTGGTGTAACTAAGAACCTGGGAATGAGGAACAAACATCTCAGGGTTTAAACTCCAATAGAGGAATCCCGAGTTACAGAGACCAACTCAGAGAGATAGAATGGCCCTGAGATGGGACTTCACTGTACGTGATCAGGGTGTTGATTTGGCCAAAGAAAGGATATTTCAGTCAGAAGACACTGATCACCAGTGAAGCATGGAAAAGAGAATCAGAAAGATGGATACTGACAGAATGGCTACAGCGTTGTTGGAGGGAAAGGAACTCGCTGCTCCAAGCATGGAGGAGACCACACTGGGCCGGCAGGAAGTGGCACAGGAGTCTAAGGTTCAAAATGACCTCTGGCTACATTCTGGCTCTATCATTTATCAGCTGTGTGATCTTATGTAAGTCACTTAACCTCACTCATCATCATATCCTCAACTGTAAGACAGTTTTATCATACACGGTGTAAAACCATGTAAACAAGCCCCAGGCCTGGCATGCGGCAGGAGGTCAATACTGGTGGCTATGCGTATTGACATTATTATGAGTCATTGTAGGCTGATAACACAGGTACTTAAATCATTCAATTAACACTCTTTCTTTTGTTTTCATGCTTGCCAAGTGACTCTGTAATTATAGTTTTACTTTCTGTAAAGACTCAGCTATTGGGAAAGAATTTAATGATCAGTGAAAAGAAGTGGCCAGTATATGAAATAATTCTATTTCTTGTCATAAATTAATACCCTGGAATTCTTGTTTTTATACCTGAGTCTTTTGTGAATAAGAGTAACTGAGTAACCTGTAATAGCATTACTTAGTCTTCAAATAAAGAAATTTCTTTGAAGTCTTAGGAATTAAAACCAAATTTTAACATCACATATTTCAGCTTTACCCCAATGTTGAGAACTAGCCCCTGGGGTGTAGAGACACCACAGGAACCTCCGACAGTACCATTTGGCCTGTCTCAGGCAGGAACCCGTCTCTTTCTAATTGCCCACTTCTCCAAACTGTCACACAGGGGCTTGAAGAAAAATAGAAAAATATTTTTTTCTTTAACTAAATCCTCACATTTCTCACTAATGAGGGTAACAAATTCATTTTTGTAGTGGATTAAATAAAGCAATAAATATGAAAGTACTTTGCAAACTGCAAAACCATGTAAGGTGTTGTTTATTTATTCAATGCATTTCAAATATTTATTGGGTGCCTACTGTGTACCAGACCTCTAGGCATCAAACAGAAAATGAAATGGAGCCCTTGCCCACACTCTGACAGCAAGAGGCACACAAAAAGCAGATCATTGTAGTGTTACAAATGTTACAGATGTTAACAAAGTACTGTGAAGAAAATGAAGTAAATGAAGGGGGTTATGGAATGAGGGAGTGAGAAGGCTGACTGGGATCACTTGATCAGAGAGCTGGAAGGAGCGACAGAGAGAGCCAAGTGGATGAAGTAGGTAGATAAAAGGGCAAAGGAAAAGACCAGTGCAAAGGCCCTGCAGTGGCTGGGGGAGGAGCCTGCATGCATGTTAGCTACTAAGGGTCCTTTTAGGAAAGACTGAAAGTCACCCATATTCAAGAGAAAAACTGACCAGCAAGTGCATTTTGTGGCAGTAGGGTCCTCTGGAAGAGAGCAGGAAAAGGACTGAGATGGTGGAAGGGCACTCCGGAGCTGGGGTGTGACTGGTAACACTGTGCCCTGAAACCAGGGAAGCAGCCAGAGTTGGAGAAGGAGCCCACACAGGGCAAAGCAGCAAAGTCTTATTCTAATCTACCTTCCCCTTTCCTCCCACCAGTGTCACTCCTATCCCAGTGATCACTGGACACTTGTCTTAGGGAGGTAAACACTGGAATGTCAGGAGAGTGGTGCAAGTGGTCCTGAGCAGCAAAGACAGGGGGCAGGGAGAGCACAGGGGGAAGAAATGCCCCTGATTTTCATAGAGAGAAAAGAGAAGTGTTGGATAACGGGCTGCAGGGCAGGTGCTCCTAAGTGGATGTTCATCTTTAATGCATGTGAGCTGCAGACTGCCTGAATTATTTTTTAGGGTTCTTTTCTGTGGTGTTTCTAGGGGGAAGGGAATGTTTTACTTTAAATTTAAAATTTAATTTTAAATATTACTTTTAAATTAATCCTTAATTCCATCTTGGTGGGGTTTTTTAATCTCTAGCCTGGAGAGTACAAACAGCATTTTCTTATTGTAATATGGAAAGTCACTCACAGAATTTTGATTTCCTTTGTGACCTTCACTAGCTATATATGATATACAAATCATTCAAAATATTTTTTCTAGAAACATCATTGAGTAAGATTAATTTCCAGTTAAGAAACAGCTGAAGGAATCTATGCATAAGACATATTTATTTCACATATTATTCACAGAAGTTTATGTCAGCCTTGTACATCAAAAAGAAGTGGACATTTCCATGTTGATACACAAAAACTTCTGCATGCATGAAGAATAATGACATTGTCCATGAGGAAACATTTTTTAAAAAGGAAATTGTGTATATGTGTATTTTTTATTGTTGTGTTGTTTTCATCATCTTCAATTCTGGCTGAGAGAAAGAAGTTAATGCTAGTGAAATTTCCATGCATCATTCCTTCTTTGGGTCATAGGCCCTTTACAGACTCTAATGAATGCTACTCTCCCATTCCTCCACAATCAACAAACACAAAATTCTGCATCCAGTTTCAGGGGGTTATTGAGCTACTGAAGTCTATGTCCTACAGACCCAAGGTCAAGAACTGCTCTGAAATATTTTAGAATCTGGCCATGGTAAGCCCATGGTCTCTATCGTGATTGAGCCATGTTCACATAACCTACTTGGATTTGCTGGATTCAAGTTGCAGATGAAACTGCATCATCTTCTACCTTGTAAAAGATGGAAGGCCAGGCACTCAATACATGAGTTGATTCCTCCTAAGAAAGACAGTTGGGAGCACAAACTTATGGTGCCCATGAATTTGGAAAATATTGTAAACTAGCAGAAGCTATATTGACAATTGTGGTCTTTACTCACAAAGCAATATGGAGAGTAGCTCTAAGGTACATTTCAGTTTTTTGATCATTGAAACCTCCCAAATCAATGGGAAGCCCCATAATATAAAAATATTACACCTACACAATCAACTGTTAGTATTTTATTTCTATATAACTTGAACATGAAGAGATTGAGATATGCTACATTTTCTCTTTAATCAACTGCCGCAGGAACAGAAGATGCTTTTTGCACTGGTCCCTGCCTGTAGCCTCTTATGTTATATGTAGCTGGCTCTGAAGAGATACAGTTAGAACTAGAAAAAGGAGTATGTTTCTGAGAGTATAGATTTTTACTCCTGCCAATCATCCTATTCTCATACACCCTTGTGACCCTATGAAAATGGGAACCATGAAAATATTTTCTGGCTTGGAGGTTAATCTGCAGTTCACTTTCTCCAGCATACTCCACCAAGACCAGACGGGATACTAAAATGAAGTAGGTTCTAACTACAAAGCACCCTTGTAGCCCAAGGCGGGGGAAAGCATTACAAATATGTAATTTGTGCTATGTGGAAGTCCCAGCGGGATTTCGGCAAAGAGCTTGTCTGAAGGCGCATGTCCACTCTGGGAAGCAAACCACTCTGAAATTCCCAATTCGCTTTGAGCGCTGACCCTACAGCCTGGGTAAGGAGGCCAATTGAAACCACATGTATAGGCTGCAGCTCTGGGCGGACTACAGTGCCCTTGCACACTGCCTTCTGGTTGAGGTCCCAGAGCCGTCCCAGCTACATGCTTGTAGGTCAAGCTCTCTAAAGGCGTTGACTTAGCCTTCTAGAAAAAGTGTCCCTCACTGATGTGGAAACAGACGCTTTGGCATCACTCAGTCCTGGGTTGAATGTTGGCTCTACCACTTCCTAGCTGTATGATTTTAGGCAAGTGACTGAATCTCTGAGCTTCCTGTATCCTCATATAGAAAAAGGATAACTATGCCTATCTTGCAGGGTATTACAGATATTGAGTAAAAGAGTAGAATAGGGTTAAGAAGCAAGCTAGCAAAATGATTGAGAGCTCTACATTCAGTCAGCTTTACTTTCTGCATCTGCAAGGTGCAAATAACAAAATATTTACCTAATAAGGTTCCTGGAAGGATTCAGTTAATTAATATACTTACAGGGCCTCAGTCAGAGTTTGACACACATTAAATGTTTAATAAATGTTCATCTTACTGGATAATGCACATACAATATTTAGAAGAATGCTGTGAAAAATCAGGAGCTCAAACATAGCGGTACACCCTTTTATTTTATGCCCAAACATTGTAAAAAACTGTCATGTTTATTTCTGTTCTCCTACAAATTCAGTTTGTTTAGTGTTAAAACATCTCTTTTTAAATGTCCTAATACTTCATGTCCTATACCCAGATTATCTCTGCCAAAATCAGACTGTGTAAATTCCCCAAATTTTTGGAGAATATAAAACACAAGCTGAGTTAAACAGATTCAGTGAAAGCTAAATAAAAATGCATAGGGAGATAATGTTGATCTGAGATCAAAGATGTGTGACAGATGAATTTGGTAATCTCTACCAAAAATACTCTAGAACTTCATGAAAATCTCAACAAGAAAAAAAATGTTTTTCAAAAAATCTCTTTCTATTGCCAAATGAAAGATTTGTACAGTATTTTACTCAAAACAGCAATCTTCATTCTGTAGCCAGCTTACTTTAAAGAGGAGAAAGCCCAGTTGTATGCATTGCCATGAAAATGATTTCAGGTGCAACAGGCCCTCCGGATTTATATAACTCAACTCCTTATTTATTTCCTTTAATCTACATGCTATTTCCCGGCTTCTCAATTGCCAACCACATGTTTCTCAATGAAGACTGTGGTGGCACCGAACTTCTTAGTTAGGTGCTGTGAGTGCATTTCCTAAGTACCAGACATAAAAAGTAGTTAGTGTTTTTAAAAATCATTTCTCTTGTGATATTTCCAGAGGAAAAAGTCATTGTTTAATGACAAGCCTGCATCTTCTGTGTAGAGATGGCCAGTGTGCACATAGTTACTAGAAAGCAGAATCTTCAAACTCTGATGTTAATTTCGCTCCCCGTGCAGCGGCCCGCAGCAAAGAGCAGCACTGGGATTGATAAGCGCTGTCTCCCGGTGGGATGCGTGGGGCAGGGGGAGGAGGGACCTAATTAAAATCAAAACCCAATGTGATCTCAACACAGAAGCATTCTTTTAAAAAATATATAACATAGGAATATAATCCAATGGACAATATGGCCTTATTATCTATGTAAATGAAGGAAAACAATATAAATCTGTGTAGATAACCACAAGGAGAATAAGGTCTAGGATATAACTAGAGTCAATGAACAAACTTTCAAACTCAGTTATTAAAGACCAACCTTTTGACATACAGAAATAAGCTTTTATCTACCCCGAGTTCTATTCCTACCACCCACCTGCTTGTACTTCTTTACATGTAAGAACAATTTCTTGCAGCCAATTAAGTAGAGATGATTATACAAACAGAAAATTTTCTATTACATCTGCCTACATTTATTTTTACATAAAATCTAAGCTATGTAAAATTAAAAGTTCAACCAGACTGACACTATTAATATTTTCCTCTAAGAGGTCTGAGTATAAATTCATTTGGTCAGAAAAGTAATTTGTAAAAGTTTTATATAAAAAACAATGACATAAATTTCCTCCTTTTAATAGTAAACATTAATTTATAACATCCTCCCTTAAAATGGTGAAATCTATTCCATACCATCAGTTATCTTTGAAAATTCCCAGAGAAGCCATGTTGTTACCTTCTTGATGGAATTATAGAGACTTTGGAAATATAAGCCACAATCTTTTCTCACTGCGCGAGTTATGATGATTATTTTTCGTATGGAACATCCAAACGAGCAACTTTTCACACATTACGGATGTGGTGTTCATGTCAACATCAGGCAGAACAAACATAGCTATGAACAGAGGTTAAATGATACATAAATCATTTTGTGAGCAACACATGTAAAACTCTCTGCTCTTGGTGTATATCTGCGCCTCGGCGCTTCTTTATCTTTTGCTACAGCCTGTGTTCTTTTCTTTTTCTTTTTAATATGATTCCCAGCGTTTTGATGTCATATGTTTTGTGTTATTCAACCATTTGGAGTACAGGTGTGCCACTGTGTTTTTGACGGAGTGTTGCTATTCCAGAAAGCTCCAACCAAAACACAACCCCGCACATATAACCTAAGCCTGGAGATGAGCCGGCCGTGGTGCCTTTGTTCCGGTCAGAGAACTCCTCACATAGCTTAATGGAATATAGAATTAGTAACACACACAATAGTTAAGGAATAATCCTGAACTTTAAAAGACCTCAATCTTCCCCCACGAATATTCAAGGAAAACATTTGTTCTTAAATTCTACCTGCATTCTACTAGAATTACGGTCAATGTTTTTAATTGCAAAAGTCCTTCGTTAGTGAAAAAGCCCCTATATGCATGCCTTATATACCATCTCAAAAATGGGAACATTCCATGATATTGGTTAAATGATTTTCTGAATCAGAATGAGAACCTTGAGATATTTCTTTCAATGGAAATATCCCCTAAAGTGCTGGTCAAGACTCTCTTGATTCTGACAAACACATAACCAGTTCTTATTTCTTTGAAAATGTTTCAGTTTCTTATCACATTAAGGAAATGGCCACTTTCAAAAAGCTTGCAACAACAAAGAGCACAGCCCGGTTTTTAGGCTTAATCTGGGTATTATTTTCAAGGCACATTTTGGGGAGAGCATTTGTGTGCTCTGTGGGAGGCTTGTCTCTGCCAGTGTTTATTTCTCATACAGATGCAGTTCAGAGGTGATTACTGAAAAAGATGCTGAAAGAAAGGGAATAAACGAGAGGACAGGTGTCATAGTCTTTGTGCTCTTGTTCAGAGCACGCACACTAATTCCATGGTGGCAAATTTGGCACTATGTCGGTGGCGGCCTGACTTCAAATGCTCAGCTGCTCTGGAGCCAGGCGCACTGACAGACTGTCTCCTGCATTTGGGGACCCCCAAATGATGAGTCTCTGACCCTTCAAACAAAAAGCCTGAGCACCATATGGCGGTGTTAAAAAGTGCTATCTAAAGATGCAAGGACTTTACGGAGAGCGTTCATACGTCACTCCGCTGCATGGGGTCAGTTCATTCTATTGCTTTTGTTGTTACAAACCACCTTCTAGTCTGTATCCTCTAATAGAAGTAGAGTCACAGACTAAAGAAGTTTAAAGCTGGGTGGAACTTTCAAGCCATCTAGTCCAAACTTCTTAGAGGATTAAAAAGATGACATGTGAAAACACTTTGTAAACTGAGAACTTCTCCCTAAAAGTAATATATTTTATTTTGAAGATAGGAAAATCAATGACTAGGAAGCTATGATTTATCTACTTAGTCTGATAGAGAACTGCTTAATCAATTTTAACATTTTCATTGTTTTAATTACATACAAAATTCATATAAAGCTTAAAATTAGGTCATGGGTTCCATAACTTCTGTTCTGAATGAGGAATTCAGGATTTAGGGTAAATTCACTAGTGCAAATAGTCTATCTTGGGAGCAATCCATGAAACTTCAGAGAAGTTGTCAACCACAGCCGGAACACTTCTGTATAGGTGATCTTACAATCTGGCCTAATGGAAGTGCCAGTTAGGAGCCAATATTACATATTTCATAGGATTTCTGTTTGCCAATATATTTTCTTCGCATAAAAATTAGAGTAGGATATAAAATGTTGTGTGATATTTTAATCCCTAAAGTCTCTCAATGCCTTTATCTAGGAGTATGTACAATCCAAAAAGCACAGAAGGCCTAGGTGGCTGCCCAGAGTAGGACCATCAAGTTTCCAAGTCTCACTCTAAGAGTCCCTAAGCTAATAGAGCCACACAGTGCTGCTGAGAAGCAAGACCCAGGTCCCATCCCCGCCGGCCACCACGCAAGGAAGCACAGGAAAGAAACAAAGAGCCACCCAACCCAGCCGAAGGTTTGAGTCCAGACCGAGGGCTACACGCTGTGGGGGCATAGAGCCGGGAGCACCTGCGCCCCCACCCTGCGGGCCTGTGTGTGGTGCTCTCAGGTTCGAAGGAGTGGAGGTGAGATAAGAGCTCGCTGACTTCTAGATGCCTCATAGCATCCGCAACTGCCTTAGGACATGGGACTGTGCACAACAGACCTACCCATCTGCAGGGAACCCCTCAGAAAGGCCTGGCTAGCAGGTAGGATCTGGTGAAGTCACGGGCCCTGCTGGGATCTCGGCCGAGCCCACCATCCTGTTTCCCCATCTCTTTCATGACCTGAATGTCTCCTGGCCTTCTGCCCAGATTGCACATTCCCAAGGGTGCTCCAGGTCCTCCACTGAAACCTTCTCCCACATCAGTCACGGTGCCTCTCAGCTTCTTATAACATGTTAAAGAAGAATCAGGGTATTGATATGTGAAGAGCAAAGTTGAGAAACAGAGAAAAAGGAAGGAAGCACACACAGCAGGGTTGACTTTGCTCATAGTCAAGGAACAAATTAAATGCCTGATTATAATGGAACTCTTTTCAGCTTCACCACAGTTTTAACTGTAGACATCAACAATATGGGAGAAAACGAATAAGAATTTGCTGTAATTCTCAAGTCATCAAATGAATGTGACGTGTAAGACAATCCCCTACCTTGAAAAGTGAAACTGAAATAAAGGGAACTTCAGTGACCTCCCACCCCCAGAAGCTGCCAGATGTCCAGTATCTCGCATTTCAGTACCTGGTCCCCTTCTGTTTGTTTTCTTTGACAGAGTGGTGACGCTGGGGACATGATGCATAACGTCACTTATTCAGTAGCTCTGTCAAAGCTGCTGATGACAACTGTCAGCACATGGAGCACCGTACCTCCTTGGTTAGATTCGGCCTCCTATTCGCCAGGAATCCAGTGGCACAGCTGAAACACACTTTATCTCTTAACTCTACATGGGGGCAGAATTTCCACCCACCTTTACTCTTTTGATTCTCTTCCATTTTTGCAACTGAGGGGAAAGACTGCACTAAACTACTCCCATGTCACTTTAGGGAATTTAAAACAAGTCGCCATTTTTATAGCTTAAACCTTGTTCTGATTTAGTTGTAAGCTAGTGAGAGGGATGAAAACTGGTTAATCTAGAGCACAAACATTGCTAGAGAGCAAATCTCTCTCCCATTGTGGTGCTTAGGATAAACATACATTCACATACTGTTTATTGTACTTCAAAAAAAATTTTTTTAAGTTTAGTGTAGGGAAAATTTTTCAAGCTGTATTTAGAGAGTGACCTGAGATGTGGGAAAGTTGTCTATTGCTTATGTTATTTTTTTCACCCACTTTTGAATCCTTTGAGGCTACATTTCCGCTGAGTTCAGCGGAGACCGCCGCCCCCCTCGGCTCTCCCTGCCTCTGCCCGGCAGAGCCTCTTTGTCTTTTTATCTGATCGGATCCAGAGGTCCTGCTATGGCTGCTCGCTCAGATTTTTCAAGGAGGTTATATTTCTTATTTCCCAGGCTTCAGAAGACCTAAAAATAACTGGATAAAAATCTAAAAGGCAAAGCTGCTCTATCTGCCAGCATTGCACGGAGATAGGATCAGGCTTAACTGAAAGAGAGCCTATCTCTGTCCTTCTCGACGGTTAAAGCAAATTTGTATGAGACCAGTTCAATAACTACGGTCTGTGGTTTGTTGAAGGTCCATGCTTAATACATTTTTATTTCTTATTTGTCGATGAAAAATATCCATATGAACATCTATGCTTTCATGACCAACTTAAAAATGAAACTGCCCTTAAGTCATGTTTGACCCTCACATTTGCATATCTAATATTAGGAAAAAAGAGAGACTTACAGAATAAATTTGAAATGGCACCAGTAAGAGGTGTTCTGTCTGAATGGCTGCTATCACCGTTTATATACTTAAAACCACTTTCTACATTTGAGTTTCATGGTAATTCTTTTACCACTTAATGGAGAATCTCATTCGCAGTGTGGGGACCGAGACTCATTATGAAGGATTTGCTAATCAAGACAAGTGGCCCTCTTTTCATGAGGCTTTGCCGGCAGAAACATCCATCTCTTATGTTTTCAAAAGACGGATTATGCCCATGAAACATGGGTGAGGGAACATCTGTCATACATGAAAGATAAAATATATCTGGCTTTGCCTTTTCATGTTTTATTTTTTAGAGCCATAAAAAATTAAGAGACTAAGTCAGGGGAAAAAGTTCAAAAAAGGAGCTTGTGCCCTTAACTCTGCTAGGGCGTCAGAGGAGATATAGGATTTCAGTTCTGAACTTGAAATATGTGAAACCAGAGATTATGAAAATAAATATTTAGTCATACTCCTAGTTGTTTTTTCGTAAAGGCTAACAGTTTCATGCTGAATTCAAAGCAAACAAACAGTGGTGAATTAAGAACTTTGTTCAAACTGCTTTATCATGTTCACAGTGATAACCCCCTTATGAAACTCAGCAATTAAAAAAGATAAGACTCTCCAAGAAAACACTAAAAAATGACATTGTTATCAGAAAACATTTGCATGCAACATAGAAATTTTAATAAGTCATTTATCTTAAATATAACATATGCATATATATAAAACATATAAATAGCTGAGTTTGGTCACCAGATTTGCCAAATTGTTTCATATATCTAAGCTAAGGCCCAGTTGGCAAGTCAGAGTAGTAAAACAGACTGAAGTCGGGGTAGGGGGGCAATGAGTAAGACTGTCTGCATATGGGAGCAGGAAGGGTTTCATTCCCATGTCTTCTGAGCCTTCCATACTTGATCACAAAAAATGGCTGGCAATGATTCTGGGTGCTCTAAGTGGTTTTGGTGAAAACTTTTCTAATTCTGACCATCTTTAAGCTCTGTTTGGGCAAGGGCCGCCTCTACTCTACTCACAACTCTTCTCCAGAGCCACTAGTCACTAGTGCTCACAAAATATTTGTTCAATAAATGAATGAATGAATGAAAGAACATATCAACAGTCTGAGTAGAAACGGTTTCATTTCCAATGATGCATTTTAAGTGACTATCTGAGAAACATGCAAAATTTGTTACTGTTGAAGGTAACATTTTACTTTTCCACTCTCCCTTAAAAGCTTCCAATCTAAAACTGCAAATGATGAAATAGAAAATTTAATTCAGTATCTGCAAAACCTTTATGTAATACTTTGTTTGAGAAAGAAAAGATGAATGGATAAGCAAGGAACAGGAAATCTCTTTGAGGAACTCTCTGTTATGATATAAAGTGAGACAAAGAGGAGAGTGTATGGTAAAAGAAATGACAAAATGCTGTTTTACAAAAATGAAGGTGGTTAATATCTGCATTATTTGCCTAATAGCCTGAGTGCTTATGTTCATTCCCAAAGCTTGTTTTGCTAAAAAATGTTTTTCTTTTATTTTGGTATCATTAATCTACAATTACAAGAAGGACATTATGTTTACTAGGCTTCCCCCTTCACCAAGTCCCCCCCACATCCCCATTCACAGTCACTGTCCATCAACACAGTAAGATGCTGTAGAATCACTACTTGTCTTCTCTGTGTTGCACAGCCCTCCCCGTGCCCCCCTAACACTATACATGCTAATCATAATGCCCCCTTTCTTTTCTTCCTGCCCTTATCCCTCCCTTCCCACCCATCTTCCCCAGTCCCTTTCCCTTTGGTAACTATTAGTCCATTCTTGGGTTCTGTGCTTCTGCTGCTGTTTTGTTCCTTCAGTTTTCTTTTGTTCTTATACTCCACATATGAGTGAAATCACTTGGTACTTGTCTTTCTCCACCTGGCTTATTTCACTGAGCATAGTAATAATACCCTCTAGCTCCATCCATGTTGTTGCAAATGGTAGGATTTGTTTTTTTCTTAGGGCTGCGTAATATTCCATTGTGTATATGTACCACATCTTCTTTATCCATTCATCTACTGATGGACATTTAGGTTGCTTCCATATCTTGGCTATTGTAAATAGTGCAGCGATAAACATAGGGGTGCATCTGTCTTTATCAAACTGGAGGGCTGCATTCTTAGGGTAAATTCCTAGAAGTGGAATTCCTGGGTCAAATGGTATTTCTATGTTGAGCATTTTGAGGAAACTCCATACTGCTTTCCATAATGGTTGAACTAATTTACATTCCTACCAGCAGTGTAGAAGGGTTCCCCTTTCTCCACAACCTCGCCAACATTTGTTGTTGCTTGTCTTTTGGATGGTAGCCATCCTTACTGGTGTGAGATGATATCTCATTGTGGTTTTAATTTGCATTTCTCTGATGACAAGCAATGTGGAGCATCTTTTCATGTGTCTGTTGGCAATCTGAATTTCTTCTTTAGAGAACTGTCTATTCAGCTCCTCTGCATATTTTTTAATTGGATTATTTGCTTTTTTGTTTGTTGAGGTGTGTGAGCTCTTTTTATATTTTGGATGTCAACCCTTTATCGGATCTGTCATTTTCAAATATATTCTCCCATACTGTAGGATACCTTTTTGTTCTATTGATGGTGTCCTTTGCTGTACAGAAGCTTTTCAGCTTGATATAGTCCCATTTGTTCATTTTTGCATTTGTTTCCCTTGCACGGGGAGATATGTTCAAGAAGAGATCACTCATGTTTATGTCTAAGAGATTTTTGCCTATGTTTTTTTCTAAGAGTTTTATGGTTTCATGACTTACATTCAAGTCTTTGATCCATTTCGAATTTACTCTTCTGTATGGGGTTAGACAGTGATCCAGTTTCATTCTCTTACATGTAGCTGTCCAGTTTTGCCAGCACCGTCTGTTGAAGAGACTGTCATTTCCCCATTGTATGTCCATGGCCCCTTTATCGAATAATAGTTGACCATATATGTCTGGGTTAATGTTTGGAGTCTCTATTCTGTTCCATTGGTCTGTGGCTCTGTTCTTGTGCCAGTACCAAATTGTCTTGATTACTGTGGCTTTGTAGTAGAGCTTGAAGTTGGGGAGTGAGATCCCCCCCCCACGTTATTCTTCCTTCTCAGGATTGCTTTAGCTATTTGGGGTCTTTGGTGTTTCCATATGAATTTTTTGAACTATTTGTTCCAGTTCATTGAAGAAAGCTGTTGGTGATTTGATAGGGACTGCATTGAATCTGTATATTGCCTTGGGCAAGATGGCCATTTTGACTATATTAATTCTTCCTAGCCAAGAGCATGGGATGAGTTTCCATTTGTTAGTGACCTCTTTAATTTCTCTTAAGAGTGTCTTGTAGTTTTCAGGGTATAGGTCTTTCACTTCCTTGGTTAGGTTTATTCCTAGGTATTTTATTCTTTTTGATGCTATTGTGAATGGAATTGTCTTCCTGATTTCTCTTTCTATTAGTTTATTGTTGGTGTTTAGGAAAGCCACAGATTTCTGTGTGTTAATTTTGTATCCTGCAACTTTGCTGAATTCCGATATTAGCTATAGTAGTTTCAGAGTGGAGTCTTTAGGGTTTTTTGTGTACAATATCATGTCATCTGCAAATAGTGACAGTTAAACTTCTTCTTTACCGATCTGGAATCCTTGTATTTCTTTGTTTTGTCTAATTGTCATGACTAGGATCTCCAGTACTATGTTGAATAACAGTGGGGAGAGTGGGCATCCCTGTCTATTTCCCGATCGCAGAGGAAAAGCTTTCAGCTTCTCGCTGTTCAGTATGATGTTGGCTGTGGGTTTATCATATATGGCCTTTATTATGTTGAGGTACTTGCCCTCTATATCCATTTTGTTGAGAGTTTTTATCATGAATGGATGTTGAATTTTATCGAATGCTTTTTAAGCATCTATGGAGTTGATCATGTGGTTTTTGTCTTTCTTTTTGTTGATGTGGTGGATGATGTTGATGTACTTTCGAATGTTGTACCATCCTTGCATCCCTGAGATGAATCCCACTTGGTCCTGGTGTATGATCCTTTTGATGTATTTTTGAATTCTGTTTGCTAATTTTGTTGAGTATTTTTGCATCTACGTTCATCAGGGATATTGGTCTGTAGTTTTCTTTTTTGGTGGGGTCTTTGCCTGGTTTTGGTATTAGGGTGATGTTGGCTTCATAGAATGAGTTTGGGAGTATTCCCTCCTCTTCTATTTTTTGGAAAACTTTAAGGAGAATGGGTATTATGTCTTCCCTGTATGTCGGATAAAATTCCGAGGTAAATCCATCTGGCCCAGGGGTTTTGTTCTTTGGTAGTTTTTTGATTACCGCTTCAATTTTGTTACTGGTAATTGGTTTGTTTAGATTTTTTGTTTCTTTCTGGGTCAGTCTTGGAAGGTTGTGTTTTTCTAGAAAGTTGTCCTTTTCTTCTAGGTTATCCAGTTTGTTAGCATACAATTTTTCATAGTATTCTCTAGTAATTCTTTGTATTTCTGTGGTGTCCATAGTGATTTTTCCTTTCTCATTTCTGATTCTGTTTATGTGTGTAGACCCTCTTTTTTTCTTGGTAAGTCTGGCTAGAGGCTTATCTATTTTGTTTATTTTCTCGAAGAACCAGCTCTTGGTTTCATTTATTTTTTCTATTGTTTTATTCTTCTCAATTTTATATATTTCTTCTCTGATCTTTATTATGTCCCTCCTTCTGCTGACTTTAGGCCTCATTTGTTCTTCTTTTTCCAATTTCGATAATTGTGACATTAGACCATTCATTTGGGATTGTTCTTCCTTTTTAAAATATGCTTGGATTGCTATATACTTTCCTCTTATGACTGCTTTTGCTGTATCCCACAGTAGTTGGGGCTTAGTGTTGTTGTTGTCATTTGTTTCCATATATTCCTGGATCTCCATTTTGATTTGGTCATTGATCCATTGATTATTTAGGAGCGTGTTGTTAAGCCTCCATGTGTTTATGAGCCTTTTTGCATTCTTTGTACAGTTTATTTCTAGTTTTATGCCTTTGTGGTCTGAAAAGGTGGTTGGTCGGATTTCAATCTTTTGGAATTTACAGAGGCTCTTTTTGTGGCCTAGTATGTGGTCTATTCTGGAGAATGTTCCACGTGCACTTGAGAAGAATGTGTATCCTGTTGCTTTTGGATATAGAGTTCTGTAGATGTCTATTAGGTCCATCTGTTCTAGTGTGTTGTTCAGTGCCTCTGTGTCCTTACTTATTTTCTGTCAGGTGGATCTGTCCTTTGGAGTGAGTGGTGTGTTGAAGTCTCCCAGAATGAATGTATTGCATTCTATTTCCTCCTTTAGTTCTGTTAGTATTTGTTTCACATATGTTGGTGCTCCTGTATTGGGTGCATATATATTTATAATGGTTATATCCTCTTGTTGGACTGAGCCCTTTATCATTATGTAATGTTCTTCTTTATCTTTTGTTACTTTCTTTATTTTGAAGTCTGTTTGGTCTGATACTAGTATTGCAACACCTGCTTTTTTCTCTCTGTTGTTTGCATGAAATATCCTTTTCCATCCCTTGACTTTAAGTCTGTGCATGTCTTTGGATTTGAGGTGAGTCTCTTGTAAGCAGCATATGGATGGATCTTGCTTTTTTATCCATTCTATTACTCTGTGTCTTTTGATTGGTGCATTCAGTCCATTTACATTTAGGGTGATTATTGAAAGGTATGTACTTATTGCCATTGCAAGCTTTAAGTTTGTGGTTACCAAAGGTTCAGGGTTAGCTTCTTTACTATCTTACTGTCTAACTTAACTCACTTATTGAGCTATTATAAACACGGTCTGATGATTCTTTATTTCTCTCCCTTCTTATTCCTCCTCCTCCCTTCTTCATATGTTGGGTGTTTTGTTCTGTGCTCTTTTTAGGAGTACTCCCACCTAGAGCAGTCCCTGTAAGATGCCTTGTAGAGGTGGTTTGTGGGGGGCAAATTCCCTCAACTTTTGCTTGTCTGGGAATTGTTTAATCCCTCCTTCATATTTAAATGATAATCGTGCTGGATACAGTAGTCTTTGTTCGAGGCCCTTCTGTTTCATTGCATTAAGTATATCATGCCATTCTCTTCTGGCCTGTATGGTTTCTGTTGAGAAGTCTGATGATAGCCTGATGGGTTTTCCTTTGTAGGTGACCTTTTCTTTCTCTCTGGTTGCCTTTAATACTTTGTCCTTGTCTTTGATCTTTGCCATTTTAATTATTATGTGTCTTGGTGTTGCCCTCCTTGGATCCCTTGTCATGGGAGTTCTGTGTACCTCTGTGGTCTGAGAGGCCATTTCCTCCCCCAGTTTGGGGAAGTTTTCAGCAATTATTTCTTCAAAGACACTTTCTATCCCTTTTTCTCTCTCTTCTTCTTTCTGGTACCCCTATAATGCGGATATTGTTCCGTTTCAATTGGTCACTCAGCTCTCTTAGAATTCTTTCATTCCTGGAGATCCTTTTATCTCTCTCTGCATCAGCTTCTCTGCGTTCCTGTTCTCTGTTTTCTAGTCCATTAATGGTCTCTTGCATCTCGTCCATTCTGTTTTGAAGTCCTTCCAAAGCTTGTTTTATTTCTGTATTCTCCTTCCTTAGTTCTTGCATATTTCTCTGCAAGTCCATCAGCATGGTTATGAGTTTTGTTTTGAATTCTTTTTCAGGAAGACTGTTTAAATCTATCTCCCCCGGTTTCTTCTCAGGGGAAGATGTAGCAGATGCCGAACCTGTCTGGGTTAGTCTTGTCTGGATCAAATTTTTTTGCCTTTTCATGTTGATAGGTGCAGCAGAGTGCTATTGACGCGTCTATCAGCTTTCCACTTGGCTCCTCGCCTTTCTTTACTGGGAAACTGCGACCCCTAGTGACTTGTGTTGGGCAATTGCGTGTAGACTGGGTCTTTGTATCTTGTCCAGCCGGTATGGAGGAAGCTCCCTTGCTGAGGGCGTGGCCAGCCTCAGGCTGCTTCTCTGCTTTGGCAGGTCCCGGGAGGGGTAATGAATGGGGGGGGCTGTTTGTCTGTTTACCTCCATGAGGGGTCTCAGAGCTGTTGCCCAGGGGGTTAGTGCGCCCGGAGTTCCCTGGAATTTCCAGCTGCTGGACTGTGACCTGGGATGTTTCCGTCCAGCTGTGGCGTCCCTGTCCCTTTAAGACTTTCAAAAAGCACTCGCTTTTCTTTGTCACAGGGGCATCAGCTTCGGGACCCGCTCAGAGGTCTTGCTTTCCTGTTTCCCTAGTTTCCAGCCCTCCACGCATGCACTGTGTCTGCGCTCTGGTGCGGATGGCTGGGGCTGGGTGTTCAGCAGGCCTGGGCTCCCTCCCCCTCCTGGCTCTGACTCCTCTCCTCCCGCCGGGAGCTGGGGGGAGGGGCCTCGGGTCCCGCTGGGCCGGGGCTTGTATCTTACCCCTTTCACCAGGCGCTGGGCTCTCACAGGTGTGGATGTAGTCTGCCTGTTGTCCTGTGTCTTCTGGTCTCTCTTTTAGGATTAGTTGTATTTGTTGTATTTTCAAAAATATATATGTTTTTGGGAGGAGATTCCCACTGCCCTACTCATGCCGCCATCTTGGATCTGCCTGAAATGCTAAAAAATGTTTTTAAAGAGGAAAAGTTTGCTCCAATCATGCTTGGTGTCTGGAGGCAAAAGGCACAAACGCTTCTGCACCATATTTCCATAGGGCCACTCTTGCTCAGACGTTGTTAGTTGGGCATATCTTGAAAATATTAGTGTAGTTCCAATCATTTCAAAACATGATTTACATACACAAAGTTATTAAAGAATACTTTGTCTCCATAATAAAAAGAAGATATAGTTCTCCAGACATATTAAATGATTTCACATATTCAATATCTCTCTCATCTGTGCATAAGAACATTATCTCTTCTGTAACACATACATGCACACACACAGGAGAAGTCAATTTTGAATAAAAGACAAAGATAACAAAGCACAAGCCTACTTCAAAGGACCTATGCTAAGTAGACCCATTTAAAATATCTGGGAAAACAGATCAGAACCTTTTCTTAATTATTTGCCAAACACCTACCTATGCCGAGTACATTACCAACACTATCTAGTATATTAACAGCCCTGAGAGATCATTATTTTTGTTATTCCCATCTTACTAATGAGGAAAATTCATGCTCAAGGAGGTGAAGTAATGGTAAATCCAAGCCACACAGCACTAAAGAGCATAAATGAAATTTTGGCCTTGTCCTGGTGACAAAACAATTGTTTTCTAAACCAGTGCAGTGATTTTTAAGCTGTGTTCCATGGGTAGCAGGGCATTTTTGACTGGATACTGATGGTTTAGCCATCCAGCCCATACTCTCTCCACACATACATTCCTACATATGTGTATACACATAAGCACACCTTAGCAAACATATCTGTTTGACTTCATTTTATTTGTTTCTGTTTTTGTTTTTTATTAAGGTATTATTGATATATACTTTTATGAAGGTCTCACATGAAAAACAGTGTGGCTACTGTATTTACCCATATTATCAAGTCCCCACCCATACCCCATTTTAGTCACTGTCCAACAGTGTAGTAAAATGCCACAGATTCACTATTTGCCTTCTCTGTGCTACACTGTCTTCCCCATGACCCCCACACCATGTGTGCTAAAAGTAATACCCCTGAATCCCCTTCTCCCTCCCTCCCAACCTGCCCTCCAACACCCCACCCCTTTGGTAACCACTAGTCCCTTCGTGGAGTCTCTGAGTCTGCTGCTGTTTGGTTCCTTCAGTTTTGCTTTGTTGTTATACTCCACAAATGATGGAACTCATTTGGCACTTGTCTTTCTCTGCCTGACTTTTTCACTGAGAATAATATCCTCCAGCTTTATCCATGTTGTTGCAAATGGTACGATTTGCTTCTTTCTTATGGCTGAATAGTATTCCATTGTGTATATGTACCACCTCTTCTTTATCCATTCATCTACTGATGGACTCTTAGGTTGCTTCCATTTCTTGGCTATTGTAAATAGTGCTGCAATAAACATAGGGGTGCATATGTCTTTAAATCTGAGAACTTGTATTCTTTGGGTAAATTCCAAGAAATGGGATTCACGGGTCCAATGGTATTTCTATTTTTAGTTTTTTGAGGAACCTCCATATTGCTTTCCACAATGGTTGAACTAGCTTACATTCCCACCAGCAATGTAGGATGGTTCCCCTTTCTCTGCATCCTCACAGCATTTGTTGTTCTTAGTCTTTTTGATGCTGGCCATCCTAAACTGATGTGAGGTGATATCTCATTGTGGTTTTAATTTGCATTTCCTTGAAAATTAGTGATGTGGAGCATCTTTTCATGTGCCTGTTGGCCATCTGAATTTCTTCTTTGGAGAACTGTCTCTTCATATCCTCAGGATTATTTGCTTTTTGGGTGTTGAAACATGTGAGTTCTTCATATATTTTGGAGGTAAACCCCTTGTTGGATATGTCATTTACAAATATACTCTCCCATCCTGTAGGATGCCTTTTTGTTCTATTGATAGTGTCCTTTGCTTTTAAGTTTGATGTAGTCCCATGTGTTCATTTTTGCTTTTGTTTCCCTTGCTCGAGGAGATGCATTCAGGAAGAAGTTGCTCATGCTTATATTCAGGAGATTTTTGCCTATGTTGTCTTTAAGAGTTTTATGGTTTCATGACTTAAATCTAGGTCTTTGATCCATTTTGAGTTTACTTTTGTGTATGGGGTTAAACAGTAATCCAGCTTCATTCTCTTGCATTTAGCTCTCCAGTTTTACCAACACCAGTTGTTGAAGATGCTGTCATTTCCCCATTGTATGTCCATGGTTCCTTTATCATATATTAATTAACCATATATGGTTGGGTTTATGTCAGGGATCTCTAGTCTGTTCCATTGGTCTATGGGTCTGTTCTTGTGCCAGTACCAAATTGTCTTGATTACTGTGGCTTTGTAGTAGAGCTTGAAGTCGGGAGCTTAATCCCCCCACCTTTATTCTTCTTTTTCAGGATTGCTTTGGCTCTTCAGGGTCTTTTGTGGTTCCATATGAATGTTGGAATGATTTGCTCTAGTTCATTGAGGAATGCTGTTGGTATTTTGATAGGAATTGCATTGAATCTGTATATTGTTTTAGGCAGGATGGCCATTTTAACAATATTAATTCTTCCTATCCATGAGCACAGAATGTGTTTCCATTTATTGGTATCTTCTTTAATTTCTCTCATGAATGTCTTGTAGTTTTCAAAGTATAGGTCTTTCACTTCCTTGGTTAGATTTACTCCTAGGTGTTTTAATTTTGATGCAATTGTGAATGGAATTGTCTTTCTGATTTCTCTTTCTGTTAGTTCATTGTTAGTGTATAAGAATGCAACAGATTTCTGTGTATTAATTTTGTATCCTGCAACTTTGCTGAATTCAGATATTAGATCTAGTAGCTTTGGAGTGGATTCTTTAGGGTTTTTTATGTATGATATCATGTCATCTGCAAACAGGGACAGTTTAACTTCTTCCTTACCAATATGGATGCCCTTTATTTCTTTGTGTTGTCTAATTGTCATGGCTAGGACCTCCAGTATTATGTTGAATAGAAGTGGAGAGAGTGAGCATCCTTGTCTTGTTCCCGACCTTAAAGGAAAGGCTTTCAGCTTCTTGCTGTTAAGTATGATGTTGGCTGTGGGTTCCCATATATAGCTTTTATTATGGTCAGGTACTTGCTCTCTATACCCATTTTGTTGAGTTTTTATCATGAATGAATGTTGAATTTCATCAAATGCTTTTTCAGCATCTATGGAGATGATCATGTGGTTCTTGTCCTTCTTTTTGTTGATGTGTTTGATGATGTTGATGGATTTTCTAATATTCTACCATCCATGCATCCCTGAGATGAATCCTACTTGATCATGGTGGATGATCTTTTTGATATATTTTAAAATTCAGTTTGCTAATATTTTGTTGAGTATTTTTGCATCTAAGTTCATTAGGGATATTGGTCTGTAATTTTCTTTTTTTTGTGATGTCTTTGCCTGATTTTGGTATTAGAGTGATACTGACCTCATAGAATGAGTTTGGAACTATTCCCTCCTCTTCTACTTTTTGGGAAACTTTAAGGAGGATGGATTTTAGGTCTTCACTAAATGCTTGATAAAATTCAGCGGTGGTCCAGGGGTTTTCTTCTTAGGTAGTTTTTTGAGTACCATTAAATTTTGTTGCTGGTAATTGGTCCATTCAGATTTTCTGTTTCTGTGTCAGCCTTGGAAGGTTGTATTTTTCTAGAAAGTTGTCCTTTTCTTCTAGGTTATCCAGTTTGTTAGCATACAATTTTTCATAGTATTCTCTAGTAATTCTTTGTATTTCTGTGATGTCCATAGTGATTTTTCCTTTCTCATTTCTGATTCTTTTTATGTGTGTAGACCTTCTTTTTTTCTTGGTAAGTCTGGCCCAGGGTTTATCTATTTTGTTTATTTTCTTGACGAAGCAGCTCTTGCTTTCATTGATTCTTTCTATTGTTTTATTCTTCTTGATTTTATTTATTTCTGCTCTAATCTTTATTATGTCTCTCCTTCTAGTGACTCTGGGCCTCATTTGTTCTTCTTTTTCTAGTTTTGTTAATTGTGAGTTTAGACTGTTCATATGGGATTGTTCTTCTTTCCTGAGGTAGGCCTGTACTGTGATATACTTCCCTCTTAGTACCGACTTTGCTGCATCCCACAGATTTTGTGTTGTTGAATTATTGTTGTCACTTGTCTCCATGTATTGCTCAATCTCTGTTTTTATTTGGCCATTGATCCATTGGTTCTTTAGGAGCATGTTGTGAAGCCTCCATGTGTTTGTGGAATTTTTCATTTTCTTTGCATAATTTATTTCTAGTTTCATACCTTTGTTGTCTGAGAACCTGGTTGGTACAATTTCAATGTTTTTGAATTTACTGAGGTTCTTTTTCTGGCCTAGTATATGATATATTCTTGAAAATGTTCCATGTGCACTTGAGAAGAATGTGTATTTTGCTGCTTTTGGGTGTACAGTTCTGTAGATGTCTGTTTAGATCCATCTATTCTACACTGATGGACAGTGACAGCAATGGGTTTTGTGGGGGGACTCGATAATAAGGGGGAATGTAATAACCACATTGTTTTTCTTGTGAAACCTTCACAAGAGTGTATATCAATGAATACCCTTTCACATGTTATATGCAAGATAGCTGGTAATGGATGAAAAGTTTAAGGTACCTTTGAGAGTGGTTGCTGCTGATATTCCTGAGGATATTTTCTTTAGCCAGCTATGTGCATCTATAACTCTCACAGACACTCCATCCATCCTGCCTATCTGAAAGGCCATCATTTCTTTCCATCCCTTGCTTCCCTACTCAATTTCTGCTCTGCATATGCACCAGTCCCTGGATATGTCCAGCTGCACCTTCTACTCAATAATTCAGTGTACCCAAGCTCCTTTAGCTTATTCAGTCAATGACCCCATCACTCCTCTACCCATCAGGTCATCCAAGCTAGAAGCCTCACAGCCTCTTTCCTGCTCTCTCCACCCCACTCTATAAGTTACCCAAACCAATACACTTACCTTCTCTAAAATCTCTCCATCCTTTCTCTTTTCCTCACTGTTTCTTTCTTTTAAAGCCCTCATTATCTCTTACTTGACCATCACAATAATCTTCTACCTAGACTCCTTGCCTTCATTCTCCTCCCTGCCAATCTCAACACAGATAACATAATTGTCTCTTAAAAGTAAAAATATGATCATATAATTTCCCTATGATAAAGCCTTCAATGTGAAAAAAAACTATTTAGGATGGCATTTGAAATGCTTCATATTCTATCCTAACCTTCCCAACTCAAGCAAGAGCAATTTTGACTTAAACAGGGTCATTAGTTACAAAAATTATGGCTTATAAAACAAGAAAGGAATTCATGACATACACTGAGGAACTCACAGAAATCTTGGGAAGGTTGAAGAATCAGGATCAGAAAAAGCAGGAAGGAAGGGAGGCTAAGCAAAAAAAATGACAGCCAAAAATAAACTATACAACCAAGACAGCTGAGACCACCACTAACTGCCACCACAGAACACTGGTCCTTTGGTTCGGACCATGACTGCTGCTGTTTCTGGATACTGTCTCTGGGCACTGAGTGGGGCGCTGGTTCCACAGCCACTGCCCTTGGAAGCTGTGGCCCCAGTGATGCTGTTAACACCAGAAGGACTCCCCACTCAGTGTGTTTTCTGCCTCCTCTGCTCCATCTGACTGGCACAGCCTGCATTAGATATCCGCTGCTTGCCAAAAAGGGAGGGGTGGGAAGGGTGACAATGACAAGAGGCAGACTTTCCAGCTTCACAGGGCAAGGCTGGCCACAAAAAGTGATATCAGATGCTGGACAACAAAAAATCAACAGAGGTTCGATCTATGCTCCAGCTCTGTGGGCTATGCAACATTCTCCAAAGGAGACATACTGCTTTTGCCCTTTTAAAAAATGCTGTTCTCAATATTTGAAAAGATGGTTCCCTGTTTTCTAGTGAGGGAACGACTTTTATCACCTCTGCTGTGAAGTAGTGGTTCGTACCAGGCAGAGCTGGTAATCATTTGGCTGGTGGTCACCACATGGTACTGTAGCAGGGTGTTGTAATTGTCATTTCACCATTCAATTTCCCACCTCAGCAGTGAGTTCTTCTGGGCAGGGATTGCTTATTTTATCTTCATGCCTTCAGAGCCAGGCATTGCACCTGGGACAAGACATATCCTCAGTAAAGATTGTTAATTTTTGTGGCTCCCCTAGGGACACTGTGTTGGAGTCTATGGGTGACCCCCAGAAGATGCTGGCCTCTACTGTCCGTAGTAGAGACATCAGGTTCCTCTTGCCCAGTGACAGAAACTGACAGTTCCCAGAACTTTGCAAAACAATTGCAAGCTGGAAGGTGCTCCAGGCATGAATATTGACCATTAGCCTCATAACCAACACCTCTTAACTCCATTCTCAGTTCTGACCTTCATTATGGTGTGGTCTTTGGCATATGCAGGTTATGCCTACACAAAAGCTTATGTGTGGCTGCTTTACTGCCCAAACTAGCTATAAGCTGGGTAGTAGACCAATCTTGTGAAAATTTTTCCACTGTTTCATAAATGAGGGCTAAAGGAATTACAAAAGTATCCAAATCCTGTAAGGTGATACTCATGCACACTAAAATTTATATTGTCTTCCCTGTGCCATGAAGACAGTAAAGAGCCCATTGTCTCTACCTAGATTTCAGATTGAAATTAGATAAATTCTTTAAACTCTTTAATATTGTATAATATGTCAATATAACATAAAATTTGATAATTATCAGAATGTATTATTACATTTCAAAAGATAGTAAATTTCATGCTAAGTATTCAACTTTTTGATCAATGACATAATGGAAGATAACATTCTTTCTACTATTAATATTAACTGAGAGGTAAAGTATTTGTAAATAATGTTCATTTGTTTTAGGGATGAAATTTTTTTACTTGGTACCCACTTAAATGCTAGCATAAAAACAGTATGATTCTCAGCAAATACATTGACAGTTGTCAGCTGGATGCTTCTTGGAGGCACAGGGAACTTTTTGTTCCTCAGGCAGTTGAGAGGTAGCGGTCAGAAAGCACGGTGATCATTCCACCAACATGCACCAAGCTTGCTAAAAGGAAATTAAGTTGAAATAGCTAACCGAAAAAATAAATGTTAAAAGAGTTGAAATGGGAAAACTGTGAGAAATAAATACACATAAATTCAGGGGGAAATGTAATTATTCTCTCATTGTGAGAGTCAGTGATATATTGTTTTCATACCTATGTACACTTATTTTTTCATTGTACAACTGACTGCTTTCATCAGGGTGCCTGGGAAGTTTTCGCCCTCCAGCAGTCCTCAGAAATGTATTTTGATAGAATTTTTTAATGTGAGTCTTTGAGAACATTTCTACTGCATTCAGTCTTCCTTGTGTTTGGTCACATGTTCTGCCACTGTAGGTGTGGACAGTATTTTTAGAAACTGTTAAACTGTATTGCTGTTCTTTCCCTACTTCTGTCTCTAAATGGTCTTCTCATCTTCACCCTGGACCCCTGCACTTGGTTCTGTACCACAAGAAATCAAATAATATGTGAGTTTCCAGACTTATGAAGAAATACTTAGATTCATCATGACCTAGATAAAGAAACAACACGGAAGGAGAAAGTCTTAAGTCTCAACCTGCATATTAACCATTCCTATTTTAATATTTATTTATTTTATTATTACCACAGTATTATTTGGGGCCCCTTCCACAACATGAAGTCTTTATTATGAACATACAACTTATATTATTATCACCTAAGCTATAAATATACTTAAAAGTTCACTGATCATTTAGTAGCCTATGGATTTTTTTCAAATATAAAACTCTAACATTAGGAACTGCCCATGGAAGATGCATAAACATGTGAAATTCAACTATGTTAATAATAACTTCTCAGATAATTAAAGGCTTTATTGATTTTTCTGGTTATACATATATTTTAAATAGAAACTTAAATTTTGTATTTAATTTTACAATTAAATATAGAACTTGAACTTTATATCTGATCATTTATTTTTTCCAAAAAAAAACTCAATCAAAATTTTAAAACATGTAAACAAAAGTAGTGCATACTTGCATGCTTCATAAATTATTTTGTACTTCCCTTTTTTTAAACTTCAAAAAGACTATACTTCCAATGAAGATAATTAGAAAAATATAATAAAGTATAAAAAAATTAATCCAATATGCCTTCCCAGCCCAGATAATTTTCATGTATAGCCTATGCATTTTTTTCTGAGTTTATATGTATCCATACATAACAAATTTTGAATTGCAAATTCTAAATGTGATATTTAAATTCTGTCATATACTAAGATTTCAAAGACTAAGGAATTTTCCAGAATTTAAAAAGAAATAGAAAGTAGCTTTTTGTCCTTGAAGAGTTGCCAGAACTAAAAATGTAAAACAAACTCAGATTAGCCATGTATTCTGGTTGTGTTATCTGACCGTAAAAGACTTGATCTAGGCCGAAAGTATACAATTCTCTTCTAGTGTTCAGATGCTACTTTCTCAGTAGCATGTCCCTAGTCGGTTTTCACGATGATTCCTGCCAGCCCTGCCTCCCCACCTGCATGATTCACCAGGCTGCAGTTCTGCTGCAGAAGGCTGGAAGTTCTCAGACTGTCCAACTTAATCCTCCATGATGGTAGCCATCTCTGCATCATTTGTCTAACATATTTCTGGTGTCAAAACAAACCCACTAGATGTTTTGCTTCAAGCAAAGTACGTTCACGGTGGTGATATTTCCAAGCTCTGTCAAGGGTCCATTCCCCACTTAAAACCAAAGCCTATGGCCTCTTGTTAGATTTACAAAAACGAATATGCTTTAAAAACCCAGAGCTAATGTTACCAATGCTACCATGTGACTTTCTTCTTTATTTCTTGTAGTGTCCGTGTTACATATTTTCAAATAAAAAAGTCAATTTCAACTAAAATTAAATCAAATTTACCTCCTTTAAAAAAGTATCAAGATCTCACAACAAACCTTGAAATATGGAGGTTATAACCTAATGGGTTTTATTATCTTTTTAAAGAAAAATAAAGCATTAACTCTTCCTTGGCTGGGAGGGGACATAAATTCTGCATCTTTACCTATGTATTACAAAATAGCTTTTCAGAGTAGGTAAGTAGCCTAAATGTGCTTATTGTTATAAAAGGAAGAAAATGAAACTTCTGAAGAAACTTACTTAAAGTTACATTAATTTATGAGAAAAATATGATAAAGTTAGCAAAGCTTCTTCAGGCTTCCCAAAGACACTAGACAGGTAACTTATCCAGGAGGCACCACCATTGGACACCCTCATCCTAAGGACTCTGAGGAGCCCTATTCCGGAGCAGTAAGCAATTAGCCAAGATTTTTTATTTGTTCCAGGCCTTCAGAATTAAGACACAAAAGGAAAGAATTTTCCCATTCATGCAACATACAGATTAGAAGAAGCAATTTATTCATCCATATGCTAGACCCTAGGGAGGTAAACATGTGCATTGACGCTGTGCAACTGCTGAGCTGATAGAAGAGTCTGTACAATTCCCATGTTTCTCAATTTTCTACCCCTAGACATTTGGTTATCATTGCCATCATCGTTATCAGAGAAAGTAATAGTGGACCACCACATTATATTGTAACTGTTATTACTCCTGCCTGGGAATAACGTGTTGTCCATGCTTAGGCCCAAGGACAATCCTTCTACTAATGCACAGCAGTGGGCTGCAAGGTGAGGGTTGTGGGGAGACTATTACCCACACACGTGGGACAACCATTCAAGCAGTATTAACACTTAGGACGTTTTAAGTTATAACTTAAACCATTAGACAATAAAATAGGACCAAATGCTACTCTCAGTGTCGTTGATTATTGAATGCAGGATGGTGGTGGATTATCCAGGGTTTTTCTTCCTCTGGCTTTCATCATAAGAACCAAATCATTGTTCATTAAAACTTCCTGCAGAGGGCAAACAAGGGAGGGGATGCAGATGAAATTCATTTTGGAACTTGTTAGAAGCATTGGTGAAAGGTCTGGTGGAACTGTAGAAACAGTCTCTTTATATTTTCTTTGTCTTTCAAAGAAATCTTGTTTTCCATCAATTAGATTTATATAGTAACTAGAAAATGGTACGTGTGCTTTGACTTTCTGGACAAAGGAGTTCTTCAGAGAATGACTTCAAGAAAAAAACCAAAATTTTCTCCCATTTCATATTGAATATTAATTTATAATTTACAGTTTTCCTTTTAAGACTGATTACATAACCAAACCAAACAAAATTAGAGTAAAATATTTCTAACAGAACACATCAGTATTTATACAATAGCAGAATCTATTTTCATGTTAAAGGTGATGGACCCTAAATTTACTAATGAATCAAGCAAGTGTGAGAAACAAAAACTCTAAACTGATTTTGGAAAAAGAAAACAAAGGATGACTTCAGAATAATAATTATTATCAAGAAAGAGCATGAGTTAAAATAATAAAATCTGTGGTGAAGATATCAGAAACTCCAGATTCTAGCCGACCTCCCCAAGCACCACACACCCATTGTCACTGTATGGGAAGAGAGTGATTTCAGGCAGGAACGTGCTGTGCCTGTCAGCAGAGTGCTGGGCTCCACGACCCGAGGGCCGCGGGAGTCTTAGAGAGTAAACTCAGTAAGACCGAACTGACTCAAAGACGACAGCAGACATGAGGGGAAAGACAACTGTGCAGACTAAGGTTTGACTGTTTAAACAGATAGTCCATAAAAATGAATTCCTCTATTAGTCACAGAGATGAGGGTTTTTTAATTATTATTTTTAAGGCTTTCTGATAACTGTGATACTCCTGGGGCTCCAAGAGACAAACACAAATGCCTTTTCATACATTAGATGGGAAAAATGGAATGCATAATAATGGTGATAATAATGAGTATCAAATCATTGTTTACCACATGCACCATATGACGTGCTTCACAAATGACACGACAGCTAATGTTTATTGAGTGTTATGATGGACAAGTCACCATTCACCATTTTTACATGTTTTAACTCATTTATTCCTCACAACACTATTGTGTAGATACTATTGTGCCTGCTTAATCAGGAGGAATTTAGGATGGATGGTGTCACATTTTAATCTAAATTTCTTGTACAAGTCAAATACAAGTCTCTCAAGCAGGCCCCCGCCTGCATGGATTGCTTTTGCCTCCAGTGGCTCCTCTGGCTGGCCAGACTGACAGCTGCTGAGAGGCATCCCAGGCAGCTCCAGGTGCTGGTGACATTGGACTCCAACTTCAGTGGAAAGGATTTTGATTGCCCAATGTTGATTCATATGCCACAGTATTGTTTTATTCCCATTTTTAAAAGTTATAGTAAGATAACAAAATTTGCCATCTTAAGTATTCATGTTTGTAAGTGTACACTTGAGTAGTGTTAGGTACATTCACACTGCTGTACAACCATTTCCCAGGCATCTTTTCAAGTCTTGCAGAACTGAAACTCTACACCCATTCAATAATCCACAGACCCATTTTGCTTTCTGTCTCTGAATATGACTACTCTAGATATCTACCTCATAATAAGTGGAATCAACATTTGTCTTTCATAACTCACTTCATGAGCCATAGACATTTCACAAACATAAAATTATGCTAATGCAAAAATTAACAATCAACATTATAGGTTTTTATTATTATTACAAAAAAAGGGCAATGACAATGGATGACTTGTGTATTTTTATTACCCCAATGGAAATTATTTTAACTTATTTTTTGCATTTATAATAATTTACCTAGAGCAAGAAAAGTTTTGAACCAGCACATGCTATCTATGATAAACAAAATACGTACCAACAGTAGACATGTAAAATAAAATTTATTACCAATAAAATATTTAATATATTTTGCATTTAGTTTATCAGATGCAAAGTTTATGAGACATGTCTTTCTATGTTTTATGAAATATATGCTATGTTCACTAAGAGATGCATTCCTAGAGACTTCTGTTTTAACTTTATTGCCTTTTTAAAAATAAGTGGAATACTTTTGTCAATTACATACCCAAGTCCAGTGGAAATTAAATACAATATAGTTCTAAGACAAATAGTCATTAATACCTTGCATTTAAAATTTTATTCTTAAACTAAAAATTGAGAGCACCTAGGTCAAATAATAGCCTGATGTTCTTGTCACCCATCAGATCATTACATTCTTAAGAATTATTTTCTTCCTTTACAAACGAAATTAAGTAGATTGTGATTTTCTTTTTAACAAAGCATTCCAGGAATGTTACAACTCAAATTACAAACTTACATTTATTTTCAAACGAAGCTCAAATTTTCTTTTCAACATTGTCCTTTCATATCCTCTGATGGCGAAAGCATAAACTGACATTACAAATATCAGTGGAAAAATGCCACAAATTCGATTTACCTTGTTATGAAGATCCTTTCCCTTCTTTTCATACATTATTTACCTTGAGCATGTAATGTTATCAATTATTCATAAGCATAGACAGAATGTTGGACAATTTAATACCACCTTAAAGAATAAAAATACCCTTATTCACAATCTTTAAATCTCTAAATATGTGTGCACTTTATATAGCAGAATGAACATCTTAATGATAAAGCAACTTACTAATGTGACCAGTAGCACTCAAAATGTAAATTGAATAAAATTTGCATTAGTTGAAACAATTACTTTAATTCCAAAATCATGAGACTTTTCCTAAATCTCTGTACATATGAAAATGATATTTGTATATTAAGACCTGGATTTATTTATTGTTTCAGCTTTGTTGATAAGGTAACTGTCTCAGCTTGAGTTCCTCCCAAAAAGGCTTCCCTGCAAGTAATTTATCTGGGAATATGACCCAGAGATCAGGAATAATGAAAGGGGGGCGGTAAAAACAGGAAAGAAGAAAAGCTGAAATACAGATGCATTATCAGAATGACCATGGCTATGGCCAACCAATGCTGGATTCCATAGTCCTACCAAGTCACCCTAAGGAAATCCATGAAATAAAAAGAAGGATTTTTCCATGAGTTTCCATGTCCCATTGGTGTGAAGTTGATGCTTTGGACTTTGACTACCACATAACCACTTGTAGATTGCACTTACAAGGCAATTCAGTGGGAATTGCACATTTCTATGTCAGAAAAGTTTGTGCATCACTCAAAATCCTCTCAGCCCTACATTTACTGTCCATTAACTCCAGTCTGCCATTGAGCCTCCTACAAGGTGCTGGCCAGCCGCAGTTTCTGCAAGAGTGCCTGTGAACTAGCCAGTCCCCATTGCTGCAGGTGGTCCCAAAGCCATGCTGATAGTCATCATTTCTCTCCTCCTCTACTAATGACACGTTTCTCTGTGTTGGCCAGCATCTCAGCTGATCTAAGGTTGTTTACCTGATAGTGTGACTCAGACCTTCTTAGTCTGGGTTTGGCTTGCTTTGCCGCTATCACTGCATAACTGCTGTAACTTGCCATTCACCATTATCACCTGGCACAAAACACCAGGGCAGAGACTGAGACAGCTGCAGCGGTAGAGAGGCCCAGAGGCAGAGACCGGCTTGCTGCGTGCAGACTCGCTCTGAGTGGCAGGATTCTAGTTATTGACCTGCCACGGTGGGAATAAAGTTGAATATAAACCCTTTCACCCCAACAACTTTCTATTGTCATTTTTCGGTCTCATTGAATCCATAGTGAACTTCCCTGAGGCTGAAACCCATTGGCAAGACAGCATCCATCCTGGGGCCAAAAGGGAATCATCAGCTCTGTCTTGCCAAAGGGTTCATGTATCACACTTAGAAACAAACAACCAAAAAATATCCTAAATTGAATTGACTTGTACATTGTAAGGATTAAGTGAAATAATGCATGTGAAGGTATCAACTTCAGTGCTCAATAAATAGTAGACTTTTAAAAATATTATTATTATTCAAATCTTTATTTTCGCAACAGTTCTTGGAACGTATACATTTGTATCGTAATAGACTTGCTGAATGAGAAGTTAGGGCCGGAGATGGGGTTCCTTAACCCTGATCTGCTGGTAGCAGCCCTTTCAACTATTTTACTTAGTGAAATCCTAAATGCTGTCCTCTGAAACTCCAGCTTGTGGGGTTTTTTTTTCCTTTTTAGAAAGAAGAAAAAGCTAAAATAAAATAAAATCCAATAAGTAATTGCAAGATGCCGCTATATGGGGGGAAAGGAGGGGAACCGGCACACCGTGCAGATATTCTTACAGGAGTAGCGGGTTGCGGCGTGTAGGTGTATTTTCAGTTCTTGCCCACTAGATGGTGGAAGAGTCCCTATCCTGACAACAGTTCTTTCTCACAGGTTTGCATTTTTCTTGAAATGCCCACACAGGGCTTTGCACATGGAGGAAATCAAGTAAGTTAAAATTTTTCAAAACTTCTGTATGGAAAGCAAAGAGCTGAAACGACAAGGGTAGGGAAGAGAGGAGATGCGAAGTGATAAGAAATGAGGAAATAAAAGGACCGCGGGCGCTAAACTACATTTCCCAGGAGGCCTCGGGCTGTGCCTACATCACCCATCATGCCCGAGCACCGGCCCTAGCCGGTGTTCTCAGGAGTGCAGAGAAAGCCGCGGGAGTCTTCGTTGATGGAGCAGCGGCGGCTCTGATCCACCAGATTATTCCGAGCTGAGGCTTTTGCCACCTTCCTTCTTAGCCGCAAAAAGATACTGACAACTGTCCAGCCCGGGCAAGAGCCACGTGATCGGCTAGTGTCACGTGACCCGGGTGCTGGGCCTTGGAAGTCCGCTACCCTGGCAACTGACCGGACCCCACGGCCTTCCGGGGAAGGGCGGAATTCAGAGAGGTAGGTAGGTGAGGCGCGGACGCTCGCTTTGCACCCGGTTCACCATGGCCGAGACTATCCTCAGGCTCGCTTCCCAGAGCCACTCTCTGCCCTTCCTCCGCCCAGTCTCCCCTGCAGGTGCGTCTTTGTCTTCCTGCCAAGTCCGGAGCCCGCGCTTACTGCTGGGGCCCCCGCGGAGCTGAGCCCTTCCGGGGGGATCCGCAGCTCACCAAGGTCTGAGGCCCTGACCTTAACCACACACACTCTGAGCCGAATCGGAAATGCGCAGTGTGTGGGAGGAATTGTTCTGCAGGTTGACTAAAGTATTATCCAGGTCTGCACACACATACTTCTCCCTCCCTTGCCTCTGGAAATAAGCTGCAGTTTGAGCTGCTCAAGGAGTTACAATCCAGAATCTGTAGCAGATCTGAAGTTGGATTCAAAGAAGAGAGCTTTGCGTTCCAAGTCACTATTGCATAGTTTTTGCTGCATAGTTTGTTCTCTTCAAAAGAAACAAAATTCGTTCTGGTTTGAATACTCCATTAATTTAATTTTTTGGTAGATTCTCAGTCTTAAAAAATTACATTTGTATCTGGAAACATCCATATCTGTAAGCTATCTAATTTGCAAAACTGTTAATATGGATTGATAAATAGCTGAGCCATGAGGTGCAAAAACTCTGTCCTGTGCTTTGCAAAAAAGAAAGTGTTTTGGATTGCTAATTTACAATTTTTAAAAGATTCTTCAAGAGGACTTGGTTTGATTAAGAGATGTTAACACACACGCACACACACACACAGCCCTCTAATATGTATAGATTTAGTTAATATTGTGGAAGCCATCTTTTAACAATTCAATGTTAACAATGAAAATGTAATTCTGGATCTTAAGTGCTTGACAAACTGTGAAAGCTGCTTTTCCAGATCAGTTTTATTAGTGAATTAGGAATCTCTTGTCCAGCTGACTGGTCCATATTGTGCATTTGTGCTAAGTCGTAAGAGAAATAAGAGGTGTTTGAGGTTTAAGTCTGGTTGTTTTCATGATGTAATGTGGATTTCATCAAAAAGGTGTTCATTATTGTTTCTTGTTTTATAGCATTTTCAATGGAATGTTTAGTTTGAGAAGTGAAAACTGCTGATTATGGCTTACTATTCCAAAGAAGACCTGGATGAAGAATTTGAACAGTTCATGAAAGAGGTAGGTTTATGTTTTTAAAAGTTTTACTGTAAATTTGTCTCATAAGAAATTCATCTTTCAGTTCTCTCTCACCCCTAAGATACAGTCTGCCTACCTTGAAAATAAGACAGCTAGTTATTTTACCAGCAAAGTGGGTTTATTTGGGAATGGCAATTTGGGACGAGCAAGCTATGGCAAAACCATAGGCAAATCCAGAAAACAAAGGAGAGGAACATTATAGAGGAAAAAGGAGGAAGTTGAAAGGGGCTGTTCTGAATAAAAGTACATTAGAAGAAAGAGAATTCAGGGTGGTGACGATTTTCTGTTGACTGAGCTGTTGCTGAGTGAGGAAAAAATCTTCCTCCTCCTGGGGTAGGAAAATGGGCTCTTCCTGTTGGAAAATGTAAGGTACCCTTGTTGGGTTCTGCGATGGATGATGAGTTGGTGGGGTGAGAGAGCCCTCCCAGCTGTATTTCAAGTGAAGTGCCCTTTTTTAAGTCTCACATTTCCCCCTTTTGATCAAGATCTTTCCCTGAAAGCATCACTGACCAGGAATTGGATCATCTGTGTCCCTCAGTTCCAGGAATGACCTTTCCTGTGTTGTGTCCCATGTCAGAGCGAAAGTGCATAGCAGTTGGAAACCATTGAAGGCCACATTCGAGGTTAGGATGGAGAACTCTCAAGCATTTGCCATCCAAATCTATATCTTCTCAAGGTTGTACACATTGGAGATCATCTTGAAGCACTGAGCTAACTTCACACCTAATTTGGTACACTGTTTCTCCAAAGGTTTGATAGTCAACAGTTATAAAACTTAAAAGTACTTATACAAACATAATTTAAAATAACATGGCTATTCTAAATTGTATGATGGTTCTGAACCAGGACCCTAGGCCTAAATTGTTCACCAACTGAACAAATCAAAGGACCATGGAGAATCAGGTGAAATTTGTTGTAGTAACTGTGCTTATTCCCTAATTTTATGGAATTGGGTTTCTACTTCCCCAGAGTTTATCCACATGCAATAGGTGGTGTTTACTATCACATAGACACCTTGTTCAAAAAGTAAGTAAAAGAGGGCAATGTGATTGTCCCAAACTGCTTCTGACAATTAGTCAAGTGATCCTTGTTGGGCTGCTTCTGCTTTGACTAGGGACGCGGCCGACTCCCCTGATGTTAGGGAGGGACAGCTGATCGTGTTGTCACTGGTACTTATTCCCACTGAGGGAGAAAGGCTCTCCCTGGGGAGGCAAACCTGGAGTCTCGGACACCTCTTGAAAGTTATTTAAGGTATCCATGAAGGTTCACCAGAGGGAAGCTACTGTTTTGTTATGAAGAAAAACGGAGAAGAGTGAGTGCAGCAAGAGCACACTGTCCTTTTATTCTCCAGCCGTCAAGGTGATGGGCTGCCCAAGCCTAGAGGCCATTACCAAAATGTTCACACAGAAAAGGGTAGCCAGGAGATGCACATAGGGCTCCCTCCTAAGTAGTAGCATTTATGGACCTATTGTTGGTAGAGAGGTATTAGCATCATTTAGTCAAAGCTCAAATACCATGTTATCACATACAGAAAGCCTTCCTATATGTGGGTATGACAGCCAGCTTACAAAGGGTCAACTTACATTGGCTGTTTTGTAGTGTCTTTTATGTATATATTATATATATATGTATGTGGGGTTGGGTTAAATTGAGCAGGACCAAGGGTTTGTGGATTTAGTGTTCTATCCTGATAAAGGGGAACTATGGAACAGTTTAGGCATGCAATGACTTTCAGGATTCCGGTTAAATTACTTAGTGGGTAAACTAAGGGATCACTGTTATTGTCAACATATTGAGGTTTCTGGTGACAAATGAAACAATCAGAGAAGTTTCACCCTTTTGCAATAGATGGGAAATGTGGATGAGTGTTATCTGTCTGAGGAAGAAAGGGAGAAAATATAGTATAAGAAGCAACAGTGAGAAAGGGGTACACAGGACTAGTCTGGACATCTTGGGTTTGTCTCCATGAGATGTCATCTGCTTCAGTTCCTAGAAATACTTACTTTCAGGTCACCAGTTGGTGTGTGGGTCCAGTCGGGGTTTGATACTCTCTTTTGATATGACATGAATCCAGAAGTCTGTTTCCTGCAGTTTGGCAGCCCAGGGATTGTTTAATAGTACCTGGTAGGGGCCCTTCCAACAAGGTTGAGAGTACTTGTAGAGGTGTCTTTTCCGACAGACAAAAATCTCCGGGTTGCAAGGTGTGATGTTCACAACCATTGTCTCCTGGGAGCATGCTGTGAGAGGATGGTTCTGCTACACAGGTCATTCTCAACAGCAGTAATAAGGCCTTTACAGTGCTGGAGCAGATCTCCTTTCTTCAGCTCTGAATCAAAGGAGGCAGGAGCCAGGGGCCCCAGGCACCTTGCAACAGTCTCAAAAGGAGAGAATTTGTGTCCCAGAGGGGTAGATCTGGAATGTAGAAGGATCAGTGGGGATGCTTTTGGCCAGAGTATTTGAAGGCTCTTTATAAATTATGCCAGTTGGGTCTTAATAATGCCATTAGTACATTTAACTAGCCCTGAGGGTTGAGGGTAGTAAGCAGTTCGAGTGTTATAGGACCTGCACAGACCAGTCAAAGGACTTGACTAATGAGGTGGGCTCCCCAGTTACTATGACATTTGACAGGGTTCCCCAGGTAAGAATAATCTTTTCTAATAAGATTTTAGCCACAAAAGGCAACATAGCCTGTCTGCAAGGGAAAGCTTCAGTCAAAATGAAAAAACATCTGAACCATGACTAAAACATTTATATCCAAGAGGGGGAACAGAATAAAACCCATTTGCCAAATCTAGGCTGGGGGGTTCTTGTGGATGGGTTTCTCAGAATTATATATTGGATCGGTGGGACAAGCAAAATAGGCATTTTTTGCAGCCTTATTAATAGTTCCCCACCAGTATTGGTTCAGGAAGACTGTCATTTTGTCAGTAGTCCAGTGACTTAATGCATGTCCAGTGACAGGTAATAGGGATTTTAGTCTCTGGCAGGACTAGACTGTTACTTGGCCCAAGCTGGAGTTCTCTCTTTTTAGCGAACCAACAGTGACTAGATTGCTGTTATTGCTGCTACTTTTCTGGGTCCATTTTGGGCCTCTCTTGTCAGTTTTCCTAGATGATCATTTGCTGAATCATTCCTTTGGACCATGGCAGAGGTTTGGTTATTGATTCCTTTAAGAGCAGCATTTTTAGGAGTTTCCTTTGGCCTCCAGGGAGTCAGAGCTGGAATGCCCGGGAACCTCAGTAATAGCCAGAGCAGCTGGCACAAGTATGGCTTCTAACCAACTTGGTCGGTAGAGCCATTTTAATTTTATCCCATTAGAAGTAAGGGAAACTTGCTGTTTCCATAACATCTCAAGATCATGGACTACCCCAAAGGCATATTGATTATCAGTATATAGATGTTTGTGGTTTTACCCTTGACCAAGGTACACGCCCAGCTAAGGAGCATACAATTCAGCCTGTGGGGCTGAAGGTAAAGGTGCTGCTTCAGTGACTTGGAAAGGAGTTAAAAAAGTACACCTGCATGATACTTACCATTTTCATCTTTTAAATAAGACCTGTCAGTAAACCATGAAAAATCTGCAATGGTTAGAGAAGTTTTCTGTACATATCATGGAGTCAAAAGGTGCTCTTTCCAGCATCAAGCAGCTCGAAAGGGGAGAAGAATAGCAAGATTATGGTTGTTACAGCGAGAAAAGGTTCAAGCAGGAGCAGTTGGCAAAAGGCTTTCATAGGAGGTAAGATGACTGCCGGAGAGCACTAGATGCAGTGCGGACTCATGAGGGTCGCCTCACGGGGCACAGGGATGGTTGGAGGGAACCCCACGGTCATTTCCTTGGTGGCCTTACCCAAAGGGCAATGGCGGGAATGGCTCTGAGACAAGGTGGGCTGTCCGTGGGCCCCAGGGCCTACTTGTTGGCTTGAATACCCTATGGGTCAATGATGCTTTCCATATTTTGGGGCGAGTACTTGGAGGGCAATTCCCTTTCTTCTCACATACAGAAAGGAAAACGGGGAGCTGACAATTGGGATGTCTGAAAGCAGGGACTTTATTAAGCTTTTCTTTAAGGCCCCAAAGGCTATGTTATCTTGATTTCCCAAATTATAGAGTCAGGTTTGTTGTTTCTTAGTAAAACTTACAGGGATTGGGCTATAAGAGAAGCCTGGAATTCAATTTTGACAGTAACCAGCTAGCCTGAGAAGAACTTCATGATTGGCTCTTAGTTTTAGGTATTGGGAAGATCAGGATACTGTGAAGCTGGATCTAAATGTAGTCCTTGCTCTGAGATCGGTGCCCTAAATATTGAACCTTAAGTTTGAACAAACAGCAGTTTTTCTTTGGAGACTTTATGTTCTTCTTAGGCTGAAAGTTTTCCTGGGTGACCGCTGTCCCCCTGTGGAGATGCCTGAGAAAGGGAGCAGAAGGGCAAGTCATGCACACATTGTAGGGCCTCCAGGAGAGGTCGTGTCATCTAAGTCAGCTCTTAAGGTTTGCAAGAAATAACAGGAACTCAGAAAGACCCTGGAACAATACTGTCTGAGTATATATATTGTTTTCCTTTCCAAGTAAGGCAAAAAGATACTGGCTAGCCTTATCAACTGGAATACTAAAGAATGCCCTGCATAGATCAATTATAGAAAAAAATTTCATGGACTTTTAGTCATAGTGAAAAATCTCAGTAGGAATAGTTGCTAGTAGTGGATGGGGTTAAGAACAACAGGGTGCTGAGGGATACTAATGTTATTTATTGCTTGGAGGTCCTGCACAAACCAACATCCTTGGCCGCTGGGTTTTCTTACAGGTAAAATAGGGGTGTTACAAGGACTAGTGCAGGGGATAATGAGGTCCTGAGCCTTATAATCTATTATAGGCGTAATGCCTTGGATGGCTTCTTTATTTATAGGGTTTTTATTGGTTAACTCTGGGTAGAGGTTGTGAGGGATCTATTTGAATCTTACTAGGAGGTGCACTGTGGATTCTGCCAATATCAGTTGAGAGTTTTGCCCATAGGGAAGGTAGGTGGTAGCTGACCCAACAGTGACAAGTGGTTAGTGTCCTTAGAACCAGCTCCAGGGCCATCAGAGATGGAACAAGTAAAAGATGTTGAAGTGCTGCTTGATTTACCCAGGTTTATATTAGTTGCTGCTATCAAATTCTATAATTATTTCCCCCTTTTTAAAGAAAAAAAAATCCAGCATGATATTTTTCCAAGAAATCTTAGCCCAGTAAGTGAATCAGGTCAGAGGAACTGAGGAGAAAACGGTGGGTGTATTTCAGAGGACCTAACGCAAAGGGATGGGGTGGAGACGGGAACTGTTGCGGTTTCTTAGAGACCCCCACTGTGTAGACCGTTTTGGTTCTCTGAGGCAGAGGCTGCTCTGTTCCAGTGGGCAGAGCCCTGAGAATGTAGCTCAGTATCAGAGAGGGCAGGTAGAAACTCATTCCCAGTCTAAAGAGGTGTTTCTGTGAGCCGGTCAGAGGGAGGACGGGATGAGCCCTGTATCTCTTGGAGCCCCGTCACTGGGGACTTAGAGGACATTGGAAAGACTGGGTAGAGGGCAGAAGGCATCTGGAGGGCGTGTTTGTCACAGTCTTTTTTCCAATGCCCTGGTTTTTTGCAGTAGTGTCAGAGATCAGGCGGGTTTTGTTTTTGTTTAGGGACCTCCATTTTGTTGGAGTTAAAAATCAAGAATTTTAGTGGTTTTCCTTTTAGTTGAATCATCTAGGGTGTGGGCAAGCTGGTTTGCTAAGTTAACTAGATCTGGGGTGGACATAGTTTCCCATTCCATCCTGGTCCTCTTAACTAGAAGGCAATGATCTTGGCTCAATCCATTAATGAACACAGAATTAAGGGCTACCTGAGTGGACTCGACATCCAAAAGAGGACCAGAGTTTTCCTTAAAAACTGAAGTTGACTGTGGTAATCATGAACAGGTTCGTCAGGCTTTTATGCGCAAGTGTGAATTACGATCCAGTCAGCAGGCGTAGGGAAAGCTCTTGTAGTTCTGTGGAGGCCTAGGGCCAGGGTTCAGCCTCCTGCCAAAAGTGAGATCTAGTTTTTTAAATCCCTTTTAGGATTTTTTCATCAGGCCAGTTTCAGCCAGTGTTGGGCCTGGGCCTCACCAACAAGCATATGAACTACTGGGTTGATAGGTTTAAATAATGATTTTTAAATTCCTCAGCTAATCTATGCAGAACTTCAGTTACTTTGGAAAAGTCTTTGACTTTAGCTTGTAATTCAGCTTTCTTCCAGGGAACACAAGAAACTAAGGGTTTGGCAGTCAGATCCTCAGAGGACTTAACTTCAAAGGGGCAGGTTCTGATCGGTTCAGAGGAGTCGGGAGCAGGGAGAGGTTCAAGGCCTGGAGAAAAAAGAAAGCTCAGAGAGACAATTAGAATAAGGAAGCAGAGAATTTAAGGGAAGAAGGATGGCTCTGGAGGCAGGACTTGACACAAGATGGCTTGAAAGACAAAGAAGAGGGGAAAGGGAAAGAGAGGCCTCGGAAGCCATTTTGACTTATTTCAGTAGTTTATTTGCCTTGGATAATTTAGAAATTGGACTTTGCAAAGAGGCAATTTTAGTGTCCTGAAAACATTTGGTACCAATTAAAATAGGCATTCTTTTCACTTTGTTTAATTTTAGAGCTGTGGTCTTCTAATTTGCTTTTGAGAAAGGTTAACTTTGGAGGGATCAAACATTCCTCATAACAGCAATTGAAGTCTAAATTATCTTTGGCTAAGTCGATCCATTTGGTTAAAAATACGGATGAGGAGGGACCATAGCTTTAAACCTAAAGTTGGCTGGGGTCCCAGAAGGAAGGCTCTCCTGAGGGACTTCAGAGGATTGGGATCCCATTCCTCAAGGCCTGAAGTTCAGAAAAACAAATGCGTACTCACCAGAAAGGACAAAGCCTTCACAAAAACGAGTGACTAAGCCTTTAAACAGAGTCGGAATAAAGCTGGAGAGCTCAAAATGCAAAGGGGGCGGAGCGTGGATCCGAGAGAGACTGACCCTCCAACCCCCAGGGTCAGCCAGAAAGCACTCAGCTCAGAGGGAATCAGCACCTGGGCGCTCACTAGCCTCAGTGTTGTTGGAGGACATCTGGGTCCTACTTCTGATCACCAAGTGACGACAGCCTTGAAAATAACGCAGCCAGTTATTTTACCAGAAAAATGGGTTTATTTAGGAATGGCAATTTAGGTATGCAATTCGGGACATGCAAGCTGTGGCAAAACGATAGGCAAGCCCAGAGATCAAAGGAGAGGAATATTACTAATAGAGAACAGTGGAAGCTGGGAGGGGCTGCTGTGAATGAAAGTCGTTGGAAGGAAAGCCAGAGTTCAGGGTGGTGGTTTCCCTCCCGTTGGCTGAGTCGTAGACGTTTCTCACTGGATGGGCTGTTGCTGGGCCTGGAGAAAACCTTCCTGCCTCCTGCTGGGGGAGTAAAGTAGGCTTTTTCCTGTTGGAAAGTGTAAGTAAGCATCATCCTAGGATTTGCAGTTGAGGGGTTGGCAGGGTGTGAGAGCTCCCACTTTGGGCCGCCCAGCTCCACTATAAATGAGATTTCCTTTGTTCAGTGTCACAGGTTTAGCACCAAACCCTGTCAACTCTGCCTCCAGGATATATCTATTAACCCCCTAGGCCTCTCCCTTTTCATGTTACCATCCTAGTCCAGGACAGTCTTCTCACCTGGGCTACTGCAGCTGTTCCCAAGCATTGCTTTACCACACTGCAGCCAGCATGATTGTTCTGTAAATCAGACCATTCCTCCTCTGTGTAAAACCCTGTTGGCTTCCCATTACATAGAACAGAATCCAAACTCTTGCCCGTGGTTATAAAGCCCAGGGTGATTTTGCTCATCCTTATCCACTCACACTGCAGTGGCCTTTTTTCTCCCCCAGGGATGCCAAGCCCATTTCACATTAGGAGCTTTGCACTAGCAGTTCCCTTTGCCAATAATGCTGTTCCCCTATTTTTTACCTGGCTGTCAAAGATCTCACCTTAAAAACCACTACTTGAAGATTTCATCTTCAGAGAGCTTATCCAGTTAAAAAAGTAACCACCAAGGCACTTCTTAGTGGACCACATATTTAATGCTCTATGTGGCATTTAGCATGATTCATTATTTTACTCGTGTAGGTCTGTTTTCTTCCTCTCTCTCATAAGAATGTATGGTCTGTGATGAGATGGCTATATGTTCATTGCTATACCTGCCATACTGAGTAGATGCTTAATAAATATTTGCTGAATGAATAAATAAGAGGATTGTACTACATCCTAGGTACTTATATACACGGAGAGGCCTTGCAGGACATTCAGGAGAGACATTTTAAACTGTTAGGCTAACATTCTTGTTCATAAAGGGAGTTGATAGTAGAAAGAACCTCAGTTTCATTATCTAACAGGAAAAATAGTACTTACTTTGTAGGATTGTTGTCAGGATTTAAAAGAACATTCACCAATTGCCAGGATGTAGCAGACATTCAGGGTATGAATACCACTTCCTATTTGAAAATTGAGTTTTTTTATGTAAAAAATGGGCACATTTTGAAAATTAGGTTTACAGGAAATATTTTCATTGTAAAAGAAAGCAGTTGCAGACCGATTTTTTTCCCAACCCTCATTTACAACCCCTTCAACATTCTCTCCCTCTACATCCCTCCCTTCCTTTCGTATTCAGCCTCAACTCACTGAAGCTCTTACCTCATGTTAGAGATTTGTGTAAGGCCGTGTCTCATTTTTTACAGTGAAAGCCATGATTTTAGAGTCACGCTAACTTCTTTAGTCATTTTGATAAACTATTGTTCAAACTCTTTGTTCAAGATACGGTTTACATATCTTGGCTTATAAGGAGATTGGTGAGACCAGCCTTTTTTTTTCCTACAGATTTATTGAGATATCATATGCCATACACTTCACCCATTGGAAGTGTACCATTCACTGGTTCTCTAGTATATTCAGAGTTATACAGTCATCAACCCAAACACTTTCACAACATCTCATCATGCCAAAAAGAAACCTTGTACTCATTAACAGTTACCCTTTTCTCTAGCCTTCGGCACCACTAATCTGTCTCTGAATATATGTTTTTTACAGATATTTCATAGAAGTGGATTTATACAGTATGGAGTCTTTTGTGATCAGCTTCGTCCCCTTCCCCTTAACGTTTTCAGAGTTCATCCATGTTGTAGCATCTGTCAGTACTTCCGTTTTATAGCAAAACCGTGTTCCATATGGATTTATCACATTCTATTTAGCCACATTTGAGTTATTTCCACTTTTTGGCAATTATGAATAATGCTGCTATAAACTTATAACCATTGTGTACAAGTTTTTGTGTGGACTGTCTTTTTGTTTCTCTTGTTTATATACTTAGCAGCGGAAACAGTGGGTCATATGGTAACTCTATGTTTAATCTTTTGAGGAACTTCCAGATGTTCTCTAAAGTAGCTGTGCCATTTTATGTCCCGACAGTGGTGTATCAGTAGAGAAGCGTTCCGGTTTCTCCATATCTTTGCCAGCACTATTGTTGTCTGGCGACCAGCTTTTTGTTTTGTTTGTTTTTAATGATAGAAATCTGGAAAGCAGAAGATTGTCGAAGGTGAGAATACCAACTATGTGGTAGGTGGTGGGTGTTCTCCTTTTCTTTTTCTGATCTTTGCCACAACCCTGCAAGGTCAGTGGTACTATGACTATAACTGATGAATAAAATGAAAAGAGGGGTAACTTTCCCTAAACAACAGAGCTAGCATATTTTAAAGTCTGAAAATCTGCCTGGCCCCTAAAACCTACACTCCTTCCACACTCTTATGAGGCCATGGGGTTTAGAAGGAATAGACTGAGTCTCAGGCAGATTGTCTGCATTTGGTAAACAGTGAAATGTAGGGAGGAGAGAGAAGTGGCACATTTCAAAGTGATAGTGAAGTTTAGAGACTGACTGGAAAGTGATGCAACTAAAATTCAGATGGTATAAAGAATATTTTTCCTTCTCCCTACTTCCTGCCTGGTTGTCAGGGAAGACAATCAGTTCTTTTTTTAAAATTCAAAAACTGACATTCTTACAAGTCATTGAGGTAGAATTGTTTGGTTGGCAGGTGGAAGTGTGTATTGTCACCTTGGAAGTTTATAAGGTCACCCCAGAACACAGTGTGGTGGAAGACGGGCAGGTTTTAGTCAGAGAGGCTTCAGTTTGAATCCCAGCTCTGTAACACTCACAGTAGAAACTTGGGCTTCAAGATTGCTTAAGATTAATTACTTAAGGGGTGACATAACCTAGGTATATATCCTAAAAGAGCAGGCATGAAATAAATGTTGGTTTCTGCACCAGACAAAATGTGTAGAATGAGAATAGAAAGGACCAAGAGCTGATCCTAGTGGAACACTAGGGAAGTCTAGTGTTAAAGAGCCAGGATCTCCTAAAAGGGATGAGTGGGAAAGGTCACAGAGCTCAAGTCTGACCTGGAGGACGTGATGCTGTGAAGCCAAGGTAAAGACTTTCAAGCAGTAGGAGTTGGTCACCAGTGTCAAATTCCGTGATGTGATCAGGAGGATGACTGGCAGGGATCCTTTATTTGTGGGTTGTAAGCAGTCTTTGGTGTCTGGAGGGCTGTTTTGAATGGGAACCAGATTTTAAGGGGTTGAGCGGTGAACTCACAAGGTGGCATATAAAGAAGTGATTAGTAGAGTAAAAGGGAGGTGGGGATAAGGAACTCTTCCTGGTTGTTCTGTTTTGTTTTTGCTTTGCTTTTTCTTTTTTCCGAAGAGACCCGAGTGCTCGTACTTGAATTCCACGGTTGTGCCTGGTGCTCTGCTAGGCCTGGGGATTCAGTGGTGGGCAGGTTTATGATCTGAGGGAGGCAGGAGGGGAAAGAGAGGAGGCGGCGGAGCTTCCGTGATGACACAAGATACCCAAGGGCGAGAAAACCAGGAGAGCTGGGAGTGACCCCTCGGCAGGTTCTGTTGGGAGAGGAGAAAAGAATTGCTCTTCTGTGACAGGAAGACAGTGTCTTGGTAGGTGAGTTCAGTGGCAGGGTGAGGGGAAGGATGGTGGTTTTTGACTGAAGGTCTTTATTTTCTCTGTGAAGACAAAGGCCAGAGTATTGGCTGCGAACAAGGGAGGGTAGCTTGGTGTTAGAGTAGGGATTTAGAATTAGTAAAATTTGGACCTGAAGAGCAGAAAAGAATAAATGAATGCTTATTAAAGCTTATTAATCATTGCGATGAATGCTCATTTCTCTGGTAAATGCCTAAAATTCAATTCTAACCAATCTTAGAATTCTGTGTTCTTCTAGACTGATGCTAGGTAATTTTGCTCAGTCATTATTTATTCTTAGGTCTTAGAGAATGTCTAGAAGGGGACTGTATCCTTTTCTCTCCTTTCCTGATTAAGTTTCTTGGTCACCATGTCTTTATTTCATTGTTGTTGCTGCTGATTTTTTCTCCCTGGCTAGTTTACATATTTAAATATGGATATTAAATTAATGTTCAGAGATAAATGCTTGATTTTTAACCTGTTTTGGCCACGTGTTTAGAAATATGAATTTATCCATTATTGCTGAGAATACTGTTCATGTGTGTGGCAGCTGAACAGTGAAACATTTTTAGTCATGAATCTGGGATTCTTGAATTTAAATTCAGTAACTTGTATCTGATCCAGCTTTCAGATGAATCTTTTGAAAAGTCAAACAAAACACCAAGACAACCCAAAAGAGAAGTGAAAATGAAAGATACAGTGCCATGGTGGATGAGTGAAGATGATTTTGAAGATGGTGGTAAATACTACTCATTTTTAATTTAAGATGATTTGACCACAAGGGGTCAGTCAAGAATTTAATTCTGGATTTTGTTATTTTGCTATAATGTATAAAAAAATAGTAATACTTAGAGCATGAATTTTTGAGGTATGAATTGATTTTCTTTATTACTTCACTTATTACATAATTGAGAAATACTTCTGCATTATCAGTTACTTTACATTGAGATAATTTATATTTTCTCAAATTATGATGACCAGTACAAGTATTTTTATATATTATGTTTAATGGTAAATTAATTTAAGGTGATTTAATAAAATATGATGACAATGTATTAATTAGTCATCACATTGAGAAGGTTTTAACAAATCTGTAGACTTTGGTATCACAATCTGTTACGTATAATCGTAAAAAATAATTTATTGCTTTAATGGTGATAAAACTAATTACTGAGTCTGTCTGTACTTGTGTACAGCTTTCCCAGAACTATTCCTGGTCACGTGTTTACAACTGGGAGATTACTCTGGGATGTTTCTTCAGTATGCCTGCTATACGGGATACTGCTGGGTCTGTAAGGAACCCCAGGCCACTTCTGTTAAGTACCGACCTTCACACTCTTTGTGGATCATGAAGCACCATTTTATAAACTGATAGAATTTCTGTATCTCTTCTTTAGGGGAATATTTACACATGACTTTGTTTTTTTCACATAAAATTGAGCCAAATTCCTTAATGTGATAATTAATGCTCTACATAGTCTGATTAGAACCCTCCTTTTCTGGCCTCATGTGCTCCAGCCACACTCAGTTATTCCTCATTTCCTGGAAATGCCATTGGCTCCATGCCTCTGTGCATTAGCTCATGCTTTCTTGCCACTAGAATTCCTTTCCTCTCATCCTTCCTGTGCAGTAAAGCTTGGCATTACCTCTTTTTTGCAATCCTTCCCTAATTCTTCTAGCTTCCTTTGCAACATAATTGTTTTCTCCTTTATTTTGGTGTCCAAACACCACACAAACACTTACATACTGTGTTGATAGTCTTAGCCTATAAGATTACCTCTGAGGTTAGAAGCTTTCTGAGGACAGGAAACACATCTTTTTTCTTGTACCCCTTGACTCTCAACAGTAAGTAAAAAATGTTTAATACGTGAATGTTAGAGTGAATTTGATAGTCACTTTTCTGTTCTTAATACTATACAATAAGGAATTGTCTTAATGAAAAATTCAGTGCATTTTTTTCATAAAACCCTAAACCATGCAACAGTGCTGAAGTTTGCATGTAAGGAATTCTTTTTTAGAATCTTTTCCCCCTTTAGTGCTTGAAAAGGATATTATGTAATGAAGTACTATTGGAACTGTTAACAAAGATTTGAAATTTTATTAGCATTAAAGTCTCACTTCTAGAAAGTAATGAATCAGAAATGGAATATGCAGCTCACCCCAGAAAGAAAGACTAGGCCATAGACCAACACTTGAATGTAAATTGACTGAGGTACTAATAATTAAAAAATAATAATTTGTCAGTCAGAAGTGGATTTGATTAGTAAGGGAGACAAACAAGGATACTTAAGAAGCAAACTGACAGTATCCACTTAAACAAGGGAGAGGGTTTCTCGGCCCAAGGCCATAACCTGGTCCCTCATTCGGCACAGATATTTATTGAGTTTATGTTATGTTTTGAGTACTAGACACTAGCACACAAAGCCAAGATATGATTCCTGACATCAAAAGTGTAGAACCTTCTGAGGGAGAAATAGCTTTCTCAGTGTTTCAGTTTTCTAGTGCTTTTAGAATTAAGAGCAAACCCCTACCTGGCCTAGAGGACAAGAATGGTCTGACCATCAACTCCTGCTTCAGGCTTATTTCCTCCAGATGCACCCTTACTCTCTGCATCCAGCCTCCCTGGCCTTTTTGCACACACCCTCAGATGTGTTCTGTGGACCCTTTGTACCGTCTCTTCCTCTGCCTGGAATTGTCTCTGTTTTCCAGTTCACCCAGTTACATCCTTCTCTTCATATAAGGATGAAGATACTCTTAGGTGGCATGGTATACTGTTTTAAATACTTGTGCTTCAAAATAATTGTTAAAATATCATCTCACTATGCAAATTTTTGAAATAGTCTATCTAATAAGATCTACTGCTAGCAAATAGAACTAAATTTTTCTTTTGTGAATTTTAGGTCTGATGGATATTTATTTAGTAAACCAAGATTTATTTTGTAGCTACTGTCCACAAAATTAGTATAACAGTGTTTCTGAGTTGATATAGTACTGAAAAAAATTTCCTAAACATAAATATCTAACAATATTAACTCTCATCCCTAGGACTGCTTGGAACAAATGTAAGCTATTTGAAAACAAAGCAGACCGCTCAGCCTATTACGGAAACAGAGGAGCCCTCTGCCAGACCGGTTCAGGTTCTTAAGAACAGTGGAACCTCTGTCTTAAGTATTGACAGTTTAGAAACAAATGGTAAGAAATGTAAGGGATATGAGCTGACAGGCTAATTACTGTGCTTATAATCAGAATTTTTACAAAAATTAATTCATAACTGTCTTGGAGCTGCCTTTACTGACTGAACCATGAAACAGCTGTAATATCTTTAATTCTTTTAATAGCTTAGAATTACACATCTAGAAAAGCCTTATAACCTTACATATTGATTATGAATTTAAATCTGTTTGGTGGGTGAGAGATTATGTTTTAATTTAAAAAAAATTACTATAAATAAAGGCATTATTATAATTAATTTTTTCAAAATTATGTACATTAATAAAATATATTTGTGCTTTCCATTTAGACATGGTAGTTTCTGAGCTCAATCACAGTGTCCTTGGATTGGGATTGGACACATTAGAAGAACAAGAAGAAAAAGAACAGTTTTTTGCCAGGCTTGAGAAAGGCTTAACATCTTCCATTGATTATTCAAGATTAAATAAGGAGTTAGATTCTAATGACTCCATACATTTTAAAGCTTTACATAGGTAATGTAAATTCAACATAAATTGATCATTAAATGCTTTTCATGTGTATGTTTTTGGAAGGGTGATATCTGCGTGGACTTAATGGTAAACATTGTAACAGGCAAAGGTTAGATCTTATTTTTAAGTCTTCTCTGTTCATTATTTTTGTCAGGATATCACTGCTACATGAATGGTGTATGTTGATTTGTATTTGAGAGCCCTCTTTGCCTCCAGATATCTGAAATTTCATGCCTGAGATACTGAGACTAACAGTACATTGCCAAAAAGATCCTACTAGGAAAGTAATTAGAAAGTGGTTTTCCACAGAGAGGGTAAATAAGAAAGTCCAGGGAGCTGTTATAGCTTCAGGGAGAAAAGGAACAGGAAAGAAGGGGAAGCAGGCAGGGTTGGTCTGTGTCCTCCCTTCGTGGATGGTTCACCCTGATGATTATCAGGAGGTGTCCATGTATCCTGGAAATCCTACTGGTTGACTGAAGTGGTCCTCTGGTACGTACAGTAGACCTTTGACATTGTCACCTTTGTGACACCTGGTATCTTTAATTTCCTCAGGTTCAGTTTTCAATTTAAGTTTTAAAATTACAGATGGAAGTCAGATTACAACTTTACAAACACCAAGTGTTAATAAAGTAAGGAGCAGAGAATCATAACCTCTGGATGTGTAGTACCTGGCCCCCTCAGGCTGTGTAGGTTCTTGCAGACAACAGATAAAGCAGTACAGTGACTGTCATGAACTAGCCGTGCGGGGACTGACATGTCTCCTCAGGGCACTACTGCCTCATTTTACCCTCCCTGCAAGCTGACAAGTTAGCCTGCCAGTTCCGTGGATGTGGATTAGAGAGACAGGATTCCTGGGTCAGAAATGAAGGACTATTCCTCACAACAAAAGCAGTGCCCACGTGTCATGGTTACTTCCCTCAGTACCCCATGACCCACAAGGCCCTCGGAGGCAGCACACCGCGCCATGATGGTTGTCTGCACGTGCAGTCGGCTGCTTCCCAGGAGAGGATCACTGAGCTTGCGGAACCTATTGCTCTTACAGTTAGTGGAGCCACGCCTTCTCTTTGGGCGATGCTGTTGCTTGCTTTGTCAAGTCTCACTGCCAGCACAACCCGGAGAAACGCCCTAGGAAAGGAGCGCCTGTGCTTGGAGCTCGCGGCACGCCCTGCCAAGGGCCACCCGTGGACCTGCGCGGATTGCCCCTCCCCGCCGTGTCAGTGCAGATTAAGCACACAGGCTTGTTGGCCACAAGTTTTTGCCTCACCCTTTGTAATAGTTCTTAACTTTTTGTTATTTCTTAAAAATATTCTTACCCACTGATATTTCTGCTCTAGAACAAGCTATTCAGAGTGCTGCATAGCATTGAGTATGCAATGCTGTTTGCTGTTTTTATTATTGTAGTTTATAGTTTCTTGTATCTGCTAAAGATCTCACAGAAGACGAGGTTGAAGGATTGGAAAAGGTAGAACTGATTCCTTGGTTTGAAAGAAAGCGGTAGGTGATTTGCTCAAGCTCCTTTGTCGCTTGTCTGAATATTTATTAGTTTATGGCTCCTATTCAGCTTCCATTTCAGGATTAAATTGCTTATTAGCATGTAAATGCTGACCCTGGCATTTTTTTTCTGGCCTCCACCTAGACTTCACTGGTCTCATCACTTGTGGTCAATTCCTAATCTTCCCTGTAGAAAGACTATCTGGGCCCTAAGACATGTAAATGGATAGATTTAGGTATAAAATTGTATATTTATGTTTGAAGTTAAGAAATAGTGACATTTTTTACCCTTTGTATTTGGCAGTTAAGTTAGTCTTAGACTTTGAGAATCTTTTAGTTTCAAAGCATTATCCTTATAGCTCCCAAATTTTTAGCTTTTCATAGAACACGAGTACTTGAGAAAAAATATATAATATTAGAGGTTTTTAAAAACTAGCACAAAGGATTGCATGGAGGTGTATTATTAACATGTAATACTAAATAAGTAAATATTTTTCCAGTAATCAAGCTAATGCAGAATTTACTGAAGATAAAGAGGAGAATGAATCAAAACATGAAGAACAGCCAGGTAATTTCACTGGTTTTAACATTTATAATATTTGAAAAGATAATATAGCTTTTAATAAAGACATTAATAAGAGAAAAATAGTTAAAAGTAAAATCAAATTATCTTGGGAAGAGCTCTGAACAAATAGAGTGAATTCCCTGTTACAATCTGAGCTACTAAGAAATTGTTGCAAGTGCCCTCCTGCGTTGTTTGTTGGTAGTGAGCAGTGGACCAGTGGAAGACAGAAAAAAGGATTTTTGTGCTAAGCCCAGGGCACCTGTGGAGCCTGGACAAACACCTCCAAAGCATGGTTGGGGGACGGGAATGGGTATTTCTTTTTCTATCTTTTGATATTTAATGTGCCTGTGTTTTTCAAATGGTTTTCTTATAGATAGCATATAGCTGTAATTTGGTGTTTTAGCCAATCTGATAACCTCTGACTTTTAATTGAAATATTTATACCCTTTACAAAAACATTCATTGGCAATGGTTATTTATTGTTTGCCATTTGTTTTTTAGCTCTCCATCTTTTTTTTCTTGTTACTGTGTTTGTCCTGTATTCTATTGGATTATTTATAGCATTCCATTTTATCCCTTTTTTGTCTTGTTAGTTATACCTGTTTGCTATATTTTTGCTTAGCTGTCCCATGATTCACAATATGTCTTTTTCTTATTAGTCTGTATTATAATGGTTTATACAAGTCTTAACAGTAACACTCTCCAAACACTCAGTTTTTGTCATACATTTTTCTGCTATGTATCTTAAAAACCCCACAATACATTATTACTTATCATTATTAATATTAATGCTTTTATATTATCACTTAATTCTTAAGGATGATAAAAAATTTTTATTTATATAAAAATTTCTATTTATCTACATATTTACCATTCCCAGTGCTTGTATTCCTTTGCACAGATTTGAATTTCCTTTTTTAACTTTTATTTTGAAGTGAATCTTTTAAAGTTTAGTTTTAAATTGAGGTATAATTAACATATTATTTTTCAGGTGTACAACATACTGATTTGACATATATATACATTGCAAAATGATTACCACAGCAAGTTGAGTTAATATTTGTCACCTTACATAATTACAAAAAAATAATTTGCTTCTCTTGTGATAATTTTAAGATCTGTTCTCTTGGCAATTTTCATATAGTTGCTTTCTAGTATTATTTTGAGTTTCTACCCAGTATTTTTTTTCAGCATTAAGAACCTCCTTTAACAAATTTCTTGTAGTGCAAGTGTACTATCCATGAATTCTCTGTTTTTGTCTGAAAATATATTTGCCTTTGTTTTTGAAAAATACTTTTGCCTGATATAAAATTCTAGGCAGAGTTTTTTTCTTTGAGCACTTTAATGATTTCATTTTATTATCTTCTGATAATAAAGAGAAGTTACTGGTAATCCCTGTTATTGTTATTTTGCATATATTGTGGGTTTTTTTCTGTTTTCAAAATGTTTTGGCCATTAATTCTTCAGACATCATTTCTGTCCTCCTCCCCATCCTCTGGCCCTGATTACAAGCAGGTCAGAAAACTGAATTCCGTCCCCCAAGTTACTCAGACTGTTTCCTTTAAAGCTTTTTTCCTCTCTGTGCTTCTGTTTTTATTGCTATGTGTTCAAGTTCACTAATCTTTTTTCTTCTTTTCTTTAATCTTCTGTTAATTCATCAAATGATTTTTCTTTCACTCTAGAATTTCCTTTTGGATTTTTTTTCCCCAAATCTCTTTAGTCTCTTCCCTCAGGGTTATTTTTTTCTCTAGTCCTCAGCATTGAGCATATTCTGCATGTGTTCCCAACATTTGTTCCAATATATTCCCAACATTTGTTCATTTCTGGGTCTCTTTCTATTGACTTCTTCTAGTTATGGCCATTTTTTTCCACCTTATTCTAAGTCTAGTGATTTTTTTTTTTAGTTGGGTATTAGATATGTAGATTTTTACACTGTTAATTGTCTGGATTTTGTTTTCTTCTTTAAGAGTGTTGAGCTTCGTTCTGGCAGTTGATGCTGCCAGTTTAATCCTTTCAGGCTTTTCTTATGTTTCGTCAGGGGAAGTCTAGAGTGACCTTTGACCTAGCTGAGTTTGGCACTACTGCTAAGGCACAGCCCCCCTGAGGTTTCTGCTGAATGCCCTTACTTCACAGTGAGGACTTATTCCACTCAAGATGGTTAAAGCCCCAGTCTTCTTACCCTGTGTGAACTCTGGGAATTGTCCAGCCTGAATCATCCCAGTTATTCTTTGCTGAAACTACACAAGAATGGATTAGTATTCAGCAAGGACTCAAGGAGTCCACAGGCAGATTTCTACAGCTCTGTTTCTACGTAGGTACTTCCTATCATTATCACTGCCCTGTAACTTCCAATTGCCTCAACTTTTCTGATCTCTTATCTCTGTCTGCTTAACACAAGACCATCTTGATCTCCACATTCCCTGCTCAGCTTTCTAAAATGTACATACTTTCAAGTACGTTAGGAATCAACTCACTTGTTAATCTTTTCTTGGAAATCAAATTTTTGTGCTGAGGGTTGTCCATTGTCTGAAAACAGTTGTTTCATACATTTTTGTTCAGTTGACTTATTGTTTACAAAGTCCTTAAAATCCAACATGGTAGAGGAGAAAGTCCTCTAGTGTGCCTCCTACTTGAATCAAAATTTGTAGCTAATTTCCAACAATGAAAAATGTTTCCAAAATGTATCATTTAGATCTTTTACATTGAGTATTGTTTATTTGAATTTTAAAAACATTTTATGTAAATACTGTTTTCAAAGTGACAGGGATAGGGAATATAATAATAGAAATAGTACCTTGTCTTTGTAACATCCTCCTCCCGCAAATATCGGAAAACTACAAATATTCTCCTTCTTTTCCAACCAATATGGGAGAGCCTGGGGATTAGCTCTGATATTTCTCAGTTGAGCACCACCTTCTCGGCTTGGTTTTATTCTTTCATTTTTGTATAAACTTAATTTGCTTTGGTATTTCTTTCTGGAATCTTTGATGTGCTATTATTTTCCTTCCCTTTATTTCTTGTTTTATCTATCTCATTTCTATCTACCAGTGACATTTTCTTCCTACTTCAAACATAGTTTATTCATGACAAATTCCTGGGGAAGGAATATGTTGGACAACAATATTTGCCTATAGACTATTCAGTTGCTAAGTGCAGTTGACAAAATCTATTTTTTTTAATTCACAATTGATTAGCACTTTTCCCAATCAGAAACAATATTTGGCTTTATTAACTTTTGGTTCATAGTAAGTACAATGCTAGCTGTGATAATACTAACAGATAATTATTACTACTAAATATAACACCTAACACTTATATATATAATGTATAGTGTATATCAGTCACTGTTCTAAACACTTTCATTTTTAGTCTTCTCAGTGACCTTTTGAGATAAGTACTATTTTCATCCCAATATTATAGATGAGAAAAATGAGGCAAAGAGAATTTTTGACCTGGTGATGGTTCTGCAGTTGAAAGTAGCAGAACCAGGAATTGAATGCAGATCATGCTCTTAAGCACTATGCTGTTTTACATGAAGTGTTGCTTATACTACCTCTCTGCAGTCATGCAGACACTACACCTCCTTCCACTGATTTCAGGGAGTTCTCAAAACCCCAAGTATTGTCTAAATTCACTGTTGTATCCTCCCAGGTCTCCTCAACTTGTTCATCATTTTTACTTAAACAAATCTAATTTCTGAGGTTACTTAAAATTCAGTCATTCCTACCTTGGACATTAGAATCTTAATTATCATATATTAGTCCTAGCACCCAGAATTATGTTTAATACAAAGTAATTTCTTGATAACTGTTTTGTGAATTTAACTATATCTACTGAAATTTAGAAAATTCCAGTGTTCTTTTTCATGTGGAAGAGTTGTAACATATGTAACAATTTGTATATAATGATTTGTAACAAAAATTGTAACATTTCGTATGTAAATAGTTTCAGATTTTTGTCTTTGAAAAACAAATACTAAAATTTGTTTAAAAGATATAAATTATTTTGGACAGCCCTATAATATTTTAGTCAGTTAATAATATAAAAGATTAAAATGAAAACTTTTATAACTAATTGAAGTACAAGAAAAATGAAATAAACCTGTCTTTTGAGTTGAATTCTATTACAACTTTGCAAAAAAAGGTGTTTCTAAAGCTATCTTTCTGTTAACATTCTAATAAATTATTCTTATACAGTCTTCTTCCTTTGGTAATACAGTCATTTTCTGGAATTTGACTTTCTGACCCTGTGATCTTTGTATTTTTAAAAATTATTTTCTTCAGAAAATTACAGTGATGATTTTGAAGATGAGGATATTGATGCACATTTGACTACTAAAGAAGAGACTAATTCCAAAGAAAATTCCATATCAGAAAATATAAATGCACCCAAACAGGTATATATCAATTATAAATTTGACAGTTTTAAAGCTTCTTTTATCACCTTAGCTAATTGTTATTATATGAAGAGCATAAAATTTGGAGATTTTTCATAGTTTTGCTCATTGTTACAAAGTTATAGGTATCAGCATGTCAACTTAGTGCCTTAATGAAATACCATAGTTATTGTTTTCTAAAAGAATTCTTTTGGAAGATAATTTCCTTAAGGTTTAGAAATTGAAAACTTAATTAAAATCTCAAGTCTATTTTTTAAACCGGTATATTAAATCACACCTTTCTTTGGCAGGTCTTGTCCTTGTGAAGTACAAATACCCCTCCTCAGTATTTATACTAATAGTGACATTACTATATGAAACTTAATTGGCTACATTCACGTTCAGTGTTGCTGTACTCTAGTTCTCTGGTATCTCTGTTCTTACCAAGACTGGCCAAGTGTTCTCTTCCATGTTGCTTGCCATGTAAAATTTATCCTTGAAGATCCCTAATAGTAAGCAGTAGAATAATAACTATTTGTTATATTGGTCTTGATCCAGACACGGTCTCTTTTGGAACTGTGTATTAGGACTAGATGTTTTGAAAACGTTATGTAACCGTAGATTCTAAATAGAAGTGAGGGACACTTTCCAGGTATTAATAAACACTCATTTTTAAATTTACTTAATACTTTCCAGGTATTAATAAACACTCATTTTTAAATTTACTTAATACTTTGTCCTTGGGTGTCTCTATGTTACTCAGCTTGGAGGGAAAGATAAGATGACTTTAGAAATACACAAAGATTAATGTGATATGATTGTTCTTAGGTATTAATGGGATTTATACTTGTAATATGGCAGTTACAATATTTTGTGAAAAATAAATAGGTCAGTAGAAGAGGTGATAGTTTGGTATATTAGGAGAGTACAACTTGCATAAAAATGTGCCATCCTAAATGTGGAACCCTAATAGAGAGCCTTCTGGGTAAGGATCAAAATAGGAAGGAGTTAGAGCTCTTTCATTGGGATGATCCTACACACTGCCTGTCCAAGTGGAGAATGTAGATGACACTAATTAGAAAACTTACTTTAAAGTAACCTACAGTTTTGACAAATTTTAACTTCCATGCCATTTGATGGCCTGCCTTTTTGAAAAATTTTTTTCCAAAATATACATGAAACAATGATTATAAGTTATATTTGATCATTAATTTTGAACAATAAGGGAAGAATGACTGGTGATGTTATAATAGAAGGAATTATGTATAAAGTAGTCATGTTACCTTGAAGTTTGAAAAATAGAATTTCTGAGCAAGGTAGGTAAATAGATGGTATCTAGAAACTCTTAACCAAGGTTATAAAAGCCTAAATTAATTACCAGTAATTGCCAAGGTTCTGAAGAGACCTGTAGAAGTTCTCTCACAGTTACATTCTCTGACCATGTAAGTTTGTTGGTGAATGAGAGTGATAGAAAAAACCTAGAGGGCACATTTCTTGACCTTCTACTAATGGAGTAAAGCACTGACTTTCAAATTTTGTTACCATGTGCATCGTGGTCATTTTATGTAACTGGTTTCAAATCAAATTATTGTTTTCTTCTTTTAATTTAGGAAGAAGAGAAAACTGGCATGCTGGCTAATGGTAAATATTTATATTCATATATTTTAGTTGGAAAAAAATTGGTCTGTTCAGAATTGCATCGAAATTATTCTGAATCACTATCTCTGTTGTTAAATATCTAATGAATTGAAGTAAACAAATTTTCTCAACAAATGTACCTTATGTTTGTTTTGAATCCATCTTGTTTTATTTAGGAATATTTCCTATTTTAAAAGGCTAGTATCATATGGCATTATGGATTAATTCTACCAAACATTCAAAAACAAATTCGTATCAATCTTTCTTAAAATTTTCCAAAAGCAAAAAAAGAGGGAATTCTTCCAAACTCATTCTATGAGGTCAGCATCATCTTGAAATCAAGACCAGACAAAGACACCTCAAGAAAATAAAACAAGAAACAATCCCATTTACCACAGCATTAAAACAAATAAGATACTTAGGAATAAATTTAATCAAGGAGATAAGAGTTGTACACTTAAAACTGTAAAACATTGATGAAAGCAATTGAAGAACACCCAAATAAATGGAAGGATACTCTGTGCTCATTGATCGAAACAATTGATATTCTAAAAATGTCTATACTACCTAAAGTGATCTATAGATTTAGTGCACTCCCTATCAAATTCCAATGGCATTTTTCACAGAAATAGGAAAAATAATCCTAAAACATGTATGGAATCATAAAAAGCCTTAATAGCCAAAGCAGTCTTAAAAAAGAAGAACAAAGCTGGAGGCATCATACTTCTTGATTTCAAACTATATTACTAAACTATAGTAATCAAAACAGTATGGTATTGGTCTTAAAAATAGACACAGAGATCAATGGAACAGTTGGAGAACCCAGAAATGATCATTTAATTTTGACAAAAGCACAAAGAATACACAGTGAGGAAAGGATAATTTCTTCGATAAATAGTATTTGGAAAAGTGGATAGCAAAAGATGAAACTGGACCATTATCTTACATGATACCCAAAAATCAATTAAAAATGGATTAAATACTTGAGCATAAGACCTGAAACTGTAAAACAGCTGAAGAAAACATGGGAGGTAAGCTCTTTGACTTTGGTCTTGGCAATGATTTTTTAGATTTAACACCAAAACAAAGTCAGCAAAAGCAAAAATAAGGAAGTGGGACTACATCAAACTAAAAAACTTCTCACAGCAAAGGGAACCTTCAACACAATGAAAAGGCATTCTATGGATGGAAGAAAATACTTGAAAACCACTTGTCCAGTAAGAGGTTAATACCCAAACTACACAAGGAACTCATCTGGTTTTATAGTCAAAAAACAACTGAATTTTAAAAAATGGTCAAAGGATCCCAATAGATATTTTCCCAAAGAAGACATACAAATGGCCAACAGATATATGGAAAAATGTTCAGTTTCACTAGTCATCAGGGAAATGCAAATCCAGACCCCTCATCTGTCAGTATGGCTATTATCAAAAAGGAGATAACAAAACTGACAAGAATGTGAAGAAAAGGGAACCCTCATATACTGTTGGTGGGAATGTAAATGTGTGGTCAGTATGGAAAACAGTATGAAGGGTCCTCAAGAAATTAAAAAGAGAGCTACCATATTATCCAGCAATCCACTTTTGGGAATATATTCAAAGAAAATGAAATCTTAAAGAGATATCTGTAACTCCCATGTTTGTTGTAGCATTATTCACAATAGCCAAGGTATGGAAACAACCTAACTGTTGATGGATGAATAAAAATGTGGAATATATATACTAATGGCATATTTTTCATCCTTAAAAAAGAAGGATATTGTGTCATTTGCAACAATATGGATGACCCTGGAGGGCATTAAGCTAAGTGAAATAAACCACGGAGAAAGACAAATACTGCATAGTATTACTTATATGTGGAATCTTAAAAAAAAAAGTTCAACTTATATAAACAGTAGAATGGAGGGTGCAGGAAGCTTGGAGGTTGGAGGATGGGAGAGACTGGTAAACAGGTACAAATATTAAGTTATAAGATTAATAAGTTCTAAGGATCTAATGTATAACATGATGAGTAATTAATATTGTATTATGTAATTGAAATTTGGTAAGAAAGTAGAACTTAAGTGTTCTCAACAATAAAAGCAGATTGTGAGGTGATGGATGTAATTAATTCATGGAAATCCTTTCACAGTATATACATATGTCAAATCACCATGTTGTACACATTGAATATATTATAATTTTATTTGTCAGTTATGCCTCAGTAAATCTTGAAAAAACAAATATAGTTAATTGAAGAAGAAAACTAATTTACAGGGTCCCAAACCAGTGATATATTGATATATGTTTAACAAAAAGATTCCAGAAGAAAAGAAAAAGCCTTATTTTGTAGATTTTGCCTGTTTTATGGTGTAAATACTTACATATTGATTGCAAGATAATGACATGCTGAAATACTATGAAGATACTATTCAGAAAGACTACAGAGACAATTGATATGAATTACCTTAAATTTGATAATACTAAAACGTAGTAAAGCAAGAAGAGGGGGAGGAAAGAAAATTATAGGCCAATATCCCTGATGAAAATAAATACAAACAAAACCCCTAACAATTAACAGCACATTAAAAGGATCATATACCATGACAAAATGGGATTTATCCCTGGGTACAAGGGATAGCTCAATATGTGCAAGACAGTCAGTATGTTACAACATGTTAACAAAATGAAAGCAAAAAAAGCCTAGTAATCTCAATAAACTGAAAAAGCATTTGACAAAGTTCAACATCTATTCATAATTAAAACTCCCAACAAAATAGAACCTGCCTCACACAATAAAGACCATCTATGAAAAGCCTACAACTAGCATCCTAATCACAGGGGGGAAATGGAAAACTTTCCCTCTAAGATCCAAAACAAGGCAAAGATGCCCACTCTCACCACTTTTGTTCAACATAGTACTGAAAGTTCTAACTAGAGAAGACAAGGAAAAAAGATATCCAAATCAGAAAGGAAGAAGTAAAATTATATCTGGCTGCCAATGGCATGATCATATGCATGGGAAACACGAATGACTCCATAAAATTGTTAGAATTAGTAAACGAATTCAGTAAAAACTTCAATATACAAAAATCAGTCTTGTTTTCTATATACGAACAATAAACTATCTGAAAAAGAAATCAATAAAACAATCCCATTCACAATAGGAACAAAAAGGATAAGATACTTGGGAGTAAGCTTAACCAAAGAAATGAAAGACTTTTAAACTGAAAAGTATAAAACATGGAAGTTAAAGAAGTCACAGATGAATGAAAGGTATCCCATTTTCATGGACTGGAAGAATGAGTATTTTTTTAAATGTCCATATTACTCAAAGTGATCTACATGTCTGCATGCAATCCCTATAAAAATCCCTATGTCATTCTCTACAGAAACAGGAAAATCCATTTTTAAATTTTGGTGAACCACAAAAGACCCCAAATAGCCAAAGCAACTTTGAGAAAGAGCACAGCTTGGAGGCATCACACTGCCTGGTGTAACAATATATTATAAAGCTGTAGGTATCAAAGCAATATGGCGTTGACATAAAAACAGATATAAAACTGATGAAACAGAATGGAGAGCCCAGAAATAAATCCACTTATCTATGTTCAACAAAGCTGCCAAGAATATACAATGAAGAGAGGATAGTTTCTTTAATACATAGTGTTCAGGAAACTAGATATCCCCATACAGAAGAAAGAAATTGGACCCTTATTTTGCACCACCTACAAAAATTAACTCAAAATGGATCAAAGACTTAAAGACCAAAACTACAAAACTACTGGAAGAAAACAAGAAGAAAGCTTCTTAACATTGCACTGGGCAATAATTTTTTAGATATGATCCTATAAATACAGTCAACAAAAGCAAAAATAGACAAATGGGATTGCATCAAACTAAAATGCTTCTGCATAACAAAAGAAACAACAGACTAAAAAAGGCAACCTATGGAGTGAATGAGAGAGAATATTTGTAAACCATATAATAGGTAAGGGGTTAATATCCAAAATTCACAGAACTCATGCAGCTCAAGAGCAAAAAAAAAAAACCCAGATTGATTAAAAGTGAGCAAATGACCTGAATAGACATTCCTCAAAAGAAGACATGCAAATGGCCAATAGGTATATGAAAAGATGCTAAATTTCACTAATCATCAGAGAAATACAAAAAGATATCACTTCACACTTAGAAGGACTATCATCAGAAAGAGGGAAGATAAGGTTTGGTGAGGATGTGGAGACAAGGGAACTTTTGTACAGTGTTGGTGAGAATATAGATTGGTGTAGCCCCTGTGGAGAATGGTATGGAGGTTTCTGAAAAAAAAAAAATGGAACTACCTTATTATTCAGCAGTCCCACCTTTGGGTATATTTCAAAGACAATCTGTACTCCCATGTTCATTGCAGCATTATAATAGCCAAAATATAGATACAACCTAAATATCCATCAATGGATGAATAAAGAAAATGTAACATACATAATATATTATGGACGACATCATGCTAAATGAAATAAGCGAGATACAGAAAGACAAATCTTACATAACCTCATGTATGTGTGGAATCTAAAAATGTTAAGCTCATAGAAACAGAGCAGAATAATGGTTACCAGAGGCTGGGTGAGGAGAATATGGGAAGATGTTGGTTAAGGGGTACAAAGTTTCAGTTATGCAAGATAGGTAAGTTCTGGAGGTCTAACAATGTGACTATAGGTAAAAATATTGTATACTTGAGTTTGCTAAGGGGGAAATCTTAAGTATTCTTATAGCACACACACAAAAGATAACTATATAAGGTAATGGATATATTAGCTTGATTGTGGTAAATACATGTATTCACAATGTGTACATATATTGAATCATCAAATTGTACAATTACAATTGTAAAAATTACAATTTTTAGTTGTCAACTATACTTTAATAAAGCTGGGGGAAAAAAAGAATATATCTTTCTGTTACTTTTTTCATCCCCTTTGCCTTCTACACCTAAATGTACATTAGACCTATATACAAGCACAAATAATGTATGTTGATGTAAGTCTGATCTCTTGTACTCAAGAAGAAAGGCATGCTTGTGAAAGATACATGATTACATATTCTTTATATGTAAATATTTCTTTGTTTTTATACAGCTTGCATATAATTAAAATATTCCATTAAAGGAACTATACAAAGTTCTCTATATTCCTAATATATATTTTTTTATGTTGTTCCAGTGGAGCTGCTGGATTCATTAGACTCTGTTGCAGAGGTCAACCTTGATGAACAGGATAGAGTAACAACTAAGCCAAAAGCCCTGCCAGAAATAACTGATAATGAAATGACAGGAACAGGTAAAAGTGAAAAACTGACTGTTCTCTATTAATTGATTACACTTCTAGGGGAATATATGTTGTATATAATAATATGTATAATAACTATGTTGACAGTAAAATTTTAAATCTCACATTTTCTACCATATTTGACAACTTAAATAATCTGAATTTATTAATAGTGACACTTAATGCTAGTATGCCAAGTCAAGTGTGTTTTCAAGTAAATACTTATTAATAAATGAATAAATGCTGTTGATAAAAAGTATAGCACTTTAGGTAAATAGTAACTAATTTTCTATGGCCCTCCAAAGTGTTCAGTTAAAATTGCCATGTGCAGGAGAAATGAGACTTTGGACTTTGATTTTCCATAGTTCCCTGTGTATAGGAAAAAGCTAGATCACATCTACAAATTCTGAAATGCCTAGGACCATCTAGACTTAAAGTTGTAAAGGTCTTTAAGATTGTTTTTTCAAAATTTTTTCTAAAGCAGTAGGTGGAATACTTATTTCCAAATGAAATCTCATGTAGTATACTCTCTGTGTAGATAAAAATGGTATTTTTTCGGTATAAATATGTTTACATTTGTAACATTTACTTATAAAGGTAGAACAATAATGGTCTTTTGAAATTTTTGAAATCAGAAGTTACAGGCATTTCTTATATTCTTATATCATCATCAGACTTCCAATATGTTTTTATAGTATAATATAAAAATATTGGTTTACTGCACAAATACTTGCACATGGAACTTCTTAATTAGCTTGCTTTGCAAGCCTTAGTTGACCAAGATGGTCAATTAAACCAATCCAGACACTTAGGAAAAAAGAGCAATGGAAATGATAAATCACTAACCAGCTCCAAACATCTGCTTGCATTTTATTTTTTACTTCTTTGTACTTTTTATTGAAGTGTAATATGCCTATATAAAAGTTAGTGTATCATAACAGTGCAAGTTGATGAACTTTAAAATACTGACACACTCATGTAACCGGCAACCAGATCCAAAAAACAAAACATGACTGAAACCACCAAGCCCGCTCAGATTTCCTCTTTCTAGTCACTGCTGTTCTAAGAGTCACCACTATCTTATTTCATCCACTTGTATATTAAAATACAAATATGAAAGTGAAAAAATGACAACAGAATTTCCCATCAATACATGTTACTCCCTTACTTGTTATTACCCAGTTGAATGTTCTGCCACGATGGAAGCATGTGCTGAGCACGTTCCTCTGTCTTACTGCTGTTTATTTATATACATGAAATATATGTGCCATGATAGTCAATCCACTTGTACAATTTTCATAAACAGACATGAATTCTTCTAAAAGACCAGTGTAGATCTTGTAGACCCATGAAGGAAGTTCATATATGTACAGGATGGCCAGAGAAGTACAACTTTATTCTAAGACATGCATGTAAACAAAGTAGGAGACTAAAGTTACCACTCCAGTGGCCTTCAAAATATTACAGTTACATACATGGCACATTTGCATGTACAGATTAATTTTTATTATAGTTCTTATGTTTTAAAGGATAATTTTAAATGAAATTCCAAACATCTGTAGAACCCATGATTTTCTCTGAAAACATGTTTTTTATAAAACACAGTATGAATATTACTACTGTAGGTTATAAGAAAAACTCAGAAATAAAAAAATGTATTACTGAAAATAAAAATTCTATTAAGATTATCCAAGCAGTAATATAAAACTACAGTGTTTTGGTCTTATTTCTTAAATATTCTTGACTCTGAAATAGTTTGATGAGTCAGTTACTGGAAGATAGTAGCATATGATTTTATTGTTATGTAGTTTTGTGTTTATATTCCCAGCCTGTTCAGTTATCAGCTGTGTAACATTGGACAATTAGTGCCTCTAAGCCGCTTTATAACGAGATCTTGGGTTGGTCGATTAAGATCATGTATAGTGCTGTATATATTGTTAAGATTCAACAAGCAGTAGCAACTGTATGGTTCTTCTTATTATTTATACCAGTCCTCTGTTAATAGTACAAATTATAATTAAAAACCTGAAGGCATACAGTATTAATACTTCTTGATTGTAGGGTATTGAATTTATCTGGTATTTCAAAAATTTATTTGAAAATCTTCAAATCGGCATATGAACTTGGTTTAAGAAGTGAAAAAGTTCAGTGGGTTGTTTTGTTTGGTTTTGTTTTTTACCATGTTTCTTCCAGTATTAAGCAGGTTCAGATGATGCATTATCAAAGATCATCTTTTTTAAAATAATACTTATGAAATTTTTTGTGCTTTATTATTTTGGAAAGGTTGGTAACTATAAAAATGAGGGCCAGAGCTAGCCTTTGCATATTTCCATTTGTCTCATGGGCAAGTACCATTTTGAGCTTTGGTTGTATGATTAGAACAGTCAGGATGACAGTCATTCCATGACTAGACCCTTGGCTCTGCAAAACAAGATTTGACATATTTCAACTTCCTAAAGTGGAAAAATCTTGACTTGCAATAATATATAAAATAATTACATAGAGTCCTAGCTTCTTTTTTTAATTGGTATGTCTCCTCTTGGCACTATTATATCACAGGGTGTTGTAAATATTAAATGAGATAACAGGTATACCATGCATGACAGTCAGCCAGTCAACAAGCAGATATTTATTGTGCATCTACTTTGTGACAGCCCTAGGGTAAAGCTAGGGAGCAGAGAGTCTCTGCCCTAAGGGGACTTGCATAATTATTCTTAATTGCTTCTTTCTGGAAATGGCAGTGATTAGATTTCTGACACTTCCATAAAACCACTGCTGCTGCCTCTCCAAATACTACTTTGCTTTGCTTCTGAACTACTTTGGCTTGTTTGTTTTCATTACATATTCCAGGAGCCCATTAATTGGCTACGAATGAGGAATCCTCCTTCTGAACTCCCAGCTGCTACCTGTCTGTCTTCACTAAGAGGGGCCTGCTGGTATCAGTAACATGATGCCCTTTGGTCTGGGTGCAACTTGCTGCTCTGACTCCCCACACAGCAGCAGAAACTGGAGTTAAGAGCTTGCTTTTCCTTCCAGCTCCTTCCACACCCCAGAACCTGAATTTTTCATGCATGGCGCAGTGCCTGAGAGCTTCAGTAATGAATGGTGCAAATGATTTCCATGGTGCTAAATCCAGCGCTTAGTTTCCATCTTAGCTGACCCACTAGCAGCCCTTAGCAGAGTCAGTCCCTCCACTTCTTTCTCCCTCACATGCTTTCTTCACTGGGCTTCAAGGACACCTGATTTGTACTTTCCTCCTCCCCTCTACAGGGGTGTCCAAAACTGCCCTCTTCATCTCCCCACTCCTTACTTGACTACCATCTCCTCTGCTGAAAGCACTGTCACCCTTCCAGTTGCTCAGGCCCAAACCCATGGAGTCCCCCTTTTTTCTTCTCTTTCTCTCACACCCAGCATCGAATCATTGCAGACCTTGTTAATTCCACATGCCGAGAATCTGAGCACCCCTCAGCCCCTCTCCCAGCACCGCCTTGGTCCCAGCCGCCGTCATCTCTTTGCTGGGCTATTGTAGGAGCCTCCTAACTGATAGCCCACTTCAGGCCTTGCTCCCCCTAGTAATTTATTCTTGACCACAGTGGGCCTTTCTTTTTTAATTTAAAAGGAGGAAAAGTCAACCCTTTTCTTTTCATAAAATGCATGAAAAAAATTAACTCATATGACCTTGGAATTATTTTTAATATCAGTTTGGATTCATGATTCAAGAGAAAAGTACTTCCCCTGCTCTGTATTCTGAACAGCCCTTCATACCTCTCTGTCTTCCATTTCTAATTTCTAACTTTTAGGTCATTTCTTTTTCTGAGTGTTTACTGTTGCTTTAAGCCTAGAACCTCTTCTTGACACCTCACACCTGTTAAATTAAGTATGAGCATTCGGTACTGCTATGCTATTTATGTGTCATATATTTTTTATATACTCAGCAGATACTTAAGTATTGTGCTATTTCTGTAGAGGAGAAAAAACACCTTGTGCCTTTTTTCTTTTTTTATAACGATTAATTTTCTCCCTCAGTCGTGCTACTCTGGGTCTGATGGATGGTTTAGGGGGAAAGTTAGGCTTACCTTAGCAGGCAAGATCTTCTTCCTCAGATCCTACTGAAAATCCCTGCCACTTAAGTCTTAGTGATTCTTCTCTAACAGTATCCCTACATTTTTGTTTTTAATTTATTTAAGCAAATCATACTTATTGGGTGTGCTTCAAATAGCAATGGTAACCTGAAACATTAGATGGAAGGATATCCCATTGCAAAGCATTCTTAAACACAGTCTTATATGTATGTGGCACTTGGCGACCTCTTATGTTTAGAGTTGGAAATATCTTCTCAGAAGTGTATACTGTGCAAGTTACAACTTATACAGAGGAAGAGGGGAATGTGTATTCTATTTGATTGTAAGCACTAAAATTGATCGTGGGTATCAAGAGAAAGGTAGGCTGGTCACCCTGTTTCTGTTCTTTTTTTCCACTTTTCTATGACTCTTGTATTCTTTTCTCTAATTCTGAAAATTCCATTGTTAGTAATGATAGGTACAAAATGAGTAAGAAAATAACTCATAAAAATCTTAAATCATTATTGTCATTAGGTTATTTGAATTCTTTTTTCCAGAATTTATTTATCGGTTGGTATGTAGCAGAGGAGCTCAATAGGGAAGGAGGAGTGAGTGAAGTAACCATGACATCAGCCTTCCTGTCTGGCTGACTGGGTGAATAGTGGTGCCATTAGCCAAAACGAGATAGTGGAGAGCAAGTTTTGTTGGGGAATATAATTAATTCAATTGGGGATATGTTAAATATGATTTCCTTAACAATCTAAATGTCTGTTAGAAAGTTTAATATTCAGAAAAAAGGACAAAAGACAGATTTGGGAGTCATGAGCACATGGGTAATAGTTAAGCTAAGGGTCTTGTTGAAATAGCCTGGCCAAAAACAAAGTAAATGAGTACTTTTTAGGAGAGGGCTAAAGGTGGAGCCCTGAGATCAGTCACTGGCCATAAAAGATGGAGAAACAGTAGTGGGAAGAACAAGGAGAAGAACCTGTGCAGAAAGAAGAGCCCCAGGTAGAGGGCAGTGTCAGATGTCTCTACAGGGCTGAAGAGAAGAAGAAATTGGATCGCAAAGTTAGAGGAGTGAATTTCAGCTGGAGAAATGCAGACTACAAGATGCTGTGTGGCACAGGGAAGCAAAGAGAGAGAGAAAAAGATAGGAAGGGAAAGAGAGAGTGAGTGATGATGGTAAGGGAAGAGAGTTCTTGGAAGATTATGTCAGTTTGGGACATTTAGGATGTTTTGTCCCACGTAGCGGGAGATTAAGCGTAGTAGGAAGAGAGGGCAGTAACTCATGGGGTTAGATTTTATAGTTACTTTGTCAGGACAGGCTCTTGACACATTGAGCCTGCTGTGATGTCATACTGGTAGGCTATGCTGCGTATTACCAATGTTTGTATTTTATATCAGCCTTGTCCTATCGCCTTGTTTACCATTCCTAACAGATTAAGAGATAATATTAGAGTTTTACATTTCTCATGTATTTGTGTGATTATGCTGTAGATCACATTTATATTTCAACAGCTGTTTCTTGCGGGCGAAGCAGCAGTGACATTGAAGCTTTGCATCAGGCCTATTACCATCTAGCCCATTCCGGGGGGGACGCAGAGGAGGAAGGACTTGGGAGCAGTGCATTGGAGAAAGCTGAGAGCTCAGCGAAAGATCATCCTCAGGAAGACAGAGAGTCCCCTAAACACATCTCTACTACAGAATCTGGTAAAAGTTGATTTATTGAGACTCTCTCTGAACAGTTTCCAGTGTAGTGTAATTTAAATACAGTTTCTGTAGTGATTGTTTCTCATCTCGGAATTTATTTAAAGGGTTCAAATGAAAACTGGAATCATTGTTTTAACTATGAAGTTAGAGCTGAACATGGGATAAAATTTCAATTATTTCTCCAATTGCCTTGACCAAATGAAGAAATCACTTAAGTGTTTTCAATTTTTTTACCCTTTTCCATGTACATGTACCAAAGTTACTTTTTGAACAGAGAACAGTATTTTGGGGTCAACTAAATACATATTTAGGAAGTGTGTGTGTCTGTGTGTGTGTGTGAGAGAGAGAGAGAGAGAAAGAGTTTGTGTGTGTTTACACTCATATACATACACTTAATATTTATATATTCCATACATAAATGGTATAGATCTATCAAATACATAGGCATATGTATGTCAAATGTAAACATCAAAGGAGGTTTTTTGGTACAAGCAAGTTTACAGTGGGAAATGGGGTTTATTATTATGACATTTTGCTAAGTGTGTCAATCAGAAAATTAATTTTGGTGGTGACATTAAATTTAGCAATTTACATAACATTTTTGTTGCTGTTCCAACTTTTTTCCCCTCTTAGATCTGCCCACAGTAGAGGAGCTGATGAAACCTATCAAAATAAATTCCTTTGGAGTCAGTGGTTTTGACTTACAACCTGTCAGGTATGAGTTTTTTGGAATGAATTGTACAGTTTGTTTATTGCCTTGTCACTGAAAAATTTTAGAGTCATTTGTTCTAGTTAATCATTCCTAGTGAATGATTAATAAATGGGAAGCTTGTATGAGTCTACCTGTGAGTCACTGCTTTATTAGTCCTTAATTAGTTCATCAAAATTCTTCTAGTGCTAAAATTAAAACAAAAGGCTGACACTACCAAAAAAGTTGCTGCCATTAAGTAGTCTTAAAGCTTTTCACTGAAAAGCAAAATCCTTTCAGCTTTACCTATCTTGGACAGTTGATTCGAACAGTGAGAGGGAACATGAATTTTCTTCTGTGTATGAATCATAGATTTCCTTCTTTATAAACCAGCTAGTTTTACACTTAGTCACAGACCAGCCAGCAGCTCACAAGGGTGAGTCTTTGGTCACAAGAGTCATGGGCTTCCTGGAAATGCTCCCGCTCCACTGCCCTTTAAGGGAAACCTGTTTGACCTTTCTGTTATTCTCCAGCACACAGAGTAGCACCTCATAATAACTTTGTCGTGAGACAGTTTTACGTATGTGTAACGCTTAGGGTATCACATCCATTATCTCATGTGACCCTCTTGCATCTTTATCTCCGTTACTCAAGTGATGAAATTGAAGTGAACCAGTCCAGCGGTGGAGCTCTCACCAGAACCAGATGATGATAGCTACGATTTTTATCACATTTTATTGTAGGCGAGTTACTGTACAAAGTGCTTTCCATATTAGATTTCATTTCATTTCATCTTAGAACAGCTCCCTGAAGTGTATTCCATCATTATCCTATCCCCATTTCATAGATAAGAAAAATAAGGCTTAAAGAAGTTAAATAAATTGCTTAAGATCACATGGCTAAAACCAGGGAGATGTGTTCTTAATCACATATATTGTCAGTTCTCTGATCTCCTTGAAATATTTCTGTCAAAAGCCTATCATCCTTTCACATATTCATTCATTCATTTGTGTTTTCAACAGACACATTTTGAGGTCCTACTAGTACCATATCCCCATCATGTGCGTCACTTGGAGTGTTGCTTGCCCTGTTTCTGCATTTGTGCTGGTTGAGAGAAAATGATGCAGCGAAGCTTACTCTAAAGCCCACCCACTTGAATGCTAAGTCTGCTGTTCTGCTGACCTCCAGTGCTCATTGGCATTTATAAGGGGCAGTTTATGCCCACTTAGGATTGCTGTTTAGGGCTCTGGTAGTGTAACTGAAGAGATTCTCTTTACCCATCGTGTATGTTTGTGGGCAGAGGTGGAACCATGCTAGTAATGCGAACTCTAAATACAGTTTTTTATGCTTGTGTTAAGAAGTTGGAAACCAGAATAATTACCTTAACGACATAAAAATAATTATAGAAATGTCAGTAGTATAAACTTTAGTACACATATCCAAATACTCTTTAGTAAACTGTAGGGTAGGCAATTCTAGCTGCTATAACAAATAACCTTTGAAATTTCAGAAGCTTAACATCATCAGAAAGTTATTTCTTGCTCATATCATATGTGTGTCTGTGGGGCTGGGGAGGGACTCTGTTCCACAATCATTTAGGGACCTAGACTACTTCGATCATCGACACATGGTTTTAAGGTTGTTATGGTCTCAACCAACCAGTTGATAAGAAAAGAAAAAAAAAAATGGCTTAGAATATTTCCTTTTAGCTGCCTCAGCACAGAATCATTTGCATCCCTGCAGCTCATATTCTATTGACAAGAACCAGTACGTCTAGGTAACAAGGTCCAAGAGGGCTGGGAAATGGGGTTTGCTTATGTGCTCAGAAAGAAAAGTGAAATATGAGTTTGTTAGGCATCTAGCCAGTCTTTATAGAATCTACCCTTCTAATAGCCAAGTATGCATTTCACTCTTTTCATACAAAGACCCCCTCATTCCATCTCCAAGGCAAACAACCCAAAGTCCCATTCAGGGCTGTGTCCATCTGAACGGCCAGGATTGCCAGGTGAAACACAGTCCTCTCCATCAGGCTTGATTTAGCTCCTCATTGTCTGCTGTGCAGTGACTTCCTCACCTGCACCCAATGATGTGAAACTGCAACAAATAGTGCCATTCAGAAAGGGAAATTCTGAGGAAACTTTTGATTTTGATGTCCTTATGCAATCAGTAATGCAACTTCAGAATCCACTGAAAAAACCTTATAAAGACCTACTACCTTGAAGTTGGGAATTTTCCATAATCAGGCCATTATTCTGCTCTTAAGAAGGAGCTACCTTATAAATACATTGTTCCACATAGCTCCTAGCTGTATAGCTCCGGGACAGATTTGTCTTGCATTTTGTCACCATTGGCCGTAGCCGGAGTGGGCTTTCGGGGGCGGGTGTGCCCATCTTGGAGGATGCACTCCTGTGGTCACTTCCTACTTGCTGGTGGGTTAAAGCTCCTGAACAAGTCTCTGGCTTTTTTTTTTTAAGTAGGGTTGTGGTTTCTTTGTCGTTACAGTTCCTTCAAAAAGTTTAGTAGGCTTCTGATCCACTTGGTTCCATTCAGTCCCATGTGCCAACAACTGCAGTTACAACTTTTTGCTAGACAAAGGTTTTAAACATGCTTTGTGTCTTTGCTTTCTTGTCCCTCTGTTATTTTCTCTCAGTTTAATTGCAGCTGTCTGGCTATTGTTGGAATAACAACCTTAAGTGTGAAGATGACACCTTTAATATGATCTTTGCCAAGGAACTGAAATCACTCTTTTCAAACAAGAAGTCTTATGAAATCTTGCTTTTTCATAGCATTTTTCAATGCCAAATCTTACTGTTTAAACCTAGACACAGAGTGAACCTAAGAAACCCTGAGTTTCTAGACTCTCTGTTCCCTTTGACTGCTTCTCTCGGACTGGCCCACTCTATTGTGAGCTCATCTTTCTTATCATAAATTGCCAGAAGTAGCCAATAGTAGCTGGCACTTAAAAACTCGCTCTTCTCTCCTGCCATTTCTCCTTGATACCCCAGACTCTGTAGCCATGTGGTCTGCCTCATAAACTATTGCGGGTGACAGTTTAACAAATGTTTGCCACTGTGACATGTGCACTGCCTCCCTCTGGCCTCTGGTTAGTATGCTGCCTTGTCCAAAACCCAGCCATTAAGCCAACAACACGTATCTGAGGTTCTTGTCACCAGAGCACTCCCATTCTAAAGGGAAGGACTAGAAAACGGACCCATCCAGATTCGAGGGAGGGAGCAAACGTAGTTTAACTGGCACAGGCAAGTTTTGATGAGCATCTAGTCAGGTTCTGCTACCACAAAGAGCCAAAGAATTATTTTATTTTCTAATGATTCTAGCTACTTTTAAGGCTTCTAACAATTACCAAAAATCATTCTACCTTACTTTTATGGAAATGGTAACCTATTAATTTTTTTAATCTCATTTTATAAATTATGAAATTAAATTATCTAATTGACCATTTATTAGTTTGAAAGCAGCAATGACTATATTTTTTCGAACCCCCAGAATATGCTGATATTTAACCACATTTAGGACGTTTCCTTAAGGGATTCCCATAGTTTTAAGATCCACTTGTCTGAAATGTTCTATTGCATTTAGGTGTTTTAAACCACAGAAATGATTTATTTCAAAATCTTAGTGATGTTCCTGTTCTACCTTAAAGTTTTCCTATACTGTGATGAAATTTATGGTTTTTAATATTTACACCCCATGCGTCATTAACATAAATAACAATTACTTCTTTCGTTTCTACTAGAAATGAATAAAATATTTTCCCTGCTTCAAATGCATGTTGACTTTATAAAATATTATTGATTAAAAAATACCACAAAAAGGCCATTTAGAAATTTATATTTTTTTTCTAGCACAGAAGCAGTCTCAGTCTTGCTTGGTTTGGCTTTCCTTTGATGTAGGGTCTCGCAGTCATTCATGTCATCCCTCGTATGTACTGCATTAGAATTACCTAAAATTTAAAGCAATTATATGATACCATGTGAATTATACTTTCAGCCAGAATTGTAAATAATGTATTTGACATTAATTACCTAATTTGAATAGTTACAAATATTAAATACATTAAATATTATATGTTAATAATACAAATATATTTATATGTATATTATGTGTGTGTGCACTGTATTAATAAAACTGATATTTGAGGAGTCATATAGAGTTCATTATGTACTGTTTTGTTTTATAGCTGTAAGAAATTGGCTGATAGTAAAGAAACTGAATTTGTTAGCCCTTCACCCCTGAATATGAACCCAAATGTTATATCTCAAGAGCCACAAATTGGGAACCAATTTTTTGACAAAACGCAAGAGAATGTGGTTTTACAAATGACAACAAACAAATGTATAGAAAACAGCTGTCCAAGAGTAAATACTATGGAAGAACATGTAGATAAAATGTACCTTGATATTTTGAAGAAAAAGATATCTGTTGGTCCTACATTATTACCTCAGGATGACAAATTAAATAAAGTAAGTGTTTATGATCTAAATAGATTTGACATTTTGATAAATTATGTTATATAAATACTGTCTGTAAGTATTATTTCTTAAGCTAATGCAATTAATTAAACACTAATCTCCATATAGATCCTGTATGTTTGTGAATAATATTTATTATAACACCCTGCAGTCCCCAAATTGGAAATTTCCTCTATAACATTAGCTTTCTTTTAGAAGTCATCTTTTCTATTTTTCACTTTTTTAAGTAAAAATAGTCTAGGATTTGAGTAGTATAAGAAAATAAAATTTATCCACCATTCTAGTGTGCTTTTTACTCAGTCTTCCCAGTAGGTCTGTATTCTGCAGAAGTAGGTAAGTTGGCATTTCATATAAATGCTGTTCTCAGCTGTTGAGAACTTTTATTTCACTGTTCCTTTTTTCTCTGTTCTTGATCTGTTCTGATTGATGGTTTCCATGATTTCAATATTCTATTTTATTTTATAATTTTGAGTTACACATTTATTATAAATCATCTCCAGAGCTTGTGTAGTTAAAGCAGGGTGTTAATAAACATTCATCTTGAGAAACCTAGAGAAAAGAGATAAGATTTTATGTCATTTCAAAATGTGCTCAACCCTGCTCTCCTCTACATTCATACTAGCAAATTACACATCTTGCTTTCTGCAAGCTGATTCTGTTTATTATTTTGCTTATTTTAGTTCTGACTTTGAAGATGTGCTTCAAAATACCAAAATTCTGATGAATTCGACTTAGAGAATTTTAACATAAGGATTTGTCTTCCTTAAATTATGTTTTTTAGTAATCATTATGGTTTTGTCATCTGTTAAATGTTTACAACTATAGTTGAAGTTTGTACTTGTGCATAGACTTACAGATCTCAGCTCAGCTCTGGAGAGGAAGAGGCTGTAACTGGGAAACAGGTGCCATACAAGGAGACTGGAAGTGCCCCTTCTTTGCTTAAGAGAAAACCCCAGAGTGCACTATATGCGTCAGTTAGGAGCTCAGGCTACGGCAAACCCAGTTCACCATTCAAGACGTTTTCTACTCTTGAAAAGAAAACTTCAAAGGGCATGAAAAGCAAAAACTTGAGATCCATTCCCACATCAAATCAAACTAGGAAAAAAGGTAATCATATATTCCTTTCATAATAGAATTCTGTGCATATAGTGTATTAGTTTACTTTCCATGTTCTTTACTCTCCCTGTTTCCTTCTCTTCTGTGAACTTCCCTTCCTTACTCATAGAGAAGGATTAATCTTAAGGTACTACATTCCATTTCTGAAAGGTTCAATTTACAGGAGATTTTTGTCATTAGTTCTGGGCTCTCCTGCTGTGAGATCCATAGTGTGGGAAGTGAATAGAAGATGGGAGTTTCAAACCCCTCTTCATCTGGCTGGCTTTGTAATATCCAAAATTTTTTCCAGAGAAGAACAATAAATTCAGAATGCAAACGGTAACCTACAATATAGAAATTATCTGGAGAGTAGTTCAGTATAGACTTGGAGAGGCAGGATGTTTTACATGTCACATAATACACATTTGTGTACATCACAGTATTTCTGTTATTTCCTAATGTAGTCATTTATATTGACTGTATTCAACTCAGAAGCCCATGCAGCTATTAAAAGAAATAGAAATGTTCAGGTCAGACCAACATTTCTGCTGCCTTTAGACCCCAGTGGAAAAGGGAGAGCAAGGAAACCAGAAGCATTTTGTCCTTCCGTGATTAAATTGAATGAATGACCAATTTTATCATTGTTATGTGGTGATATTTGTCATGAGGAGAGTTACCTTTATTGGAAAATTCATTTCTAGCTTAAAGTATCTTTCCTGGCCTTTTCCTATAACTGTGAATTCCAGGACCACTTTGACTACATTTAAAATTCTTTAGGTATTAATGACTTGCTACTTCTGTTCTTGTGGGCGTGTATTTGCTGTGGTAACTTGTGCATATGAGATGGGAAGCCTAGGTCTGATCTTTGTCAGCATGAAGGAGAACAGAGAGTAGATGTTGCTTATTCTGGAGAGACAGAAATATGATTGTAGAGTATTAATACAAGCATCCTTTTCTGCTGTTCTTAACCTAGGGACCCCTAATCCCTTCTCCTAAGAAGTCTTTTGTGTTCTCTTTTCTGTGGAACATCTGTCTGTGATGTTATCTACTCATTAGAAATTAACCGTCCATCGGGTCTAGTACCTAAGATTTAAAAAAGCACCTGGAACATTTCTCAGATTTTAGAATCATAAAGAGGAGTATGAAAATGTTTCATTAATGTTCTAGGAGTGTTCATTCTGTACTTTTTGGGAGCAAGAAGAGGAAGTTTTGTTTTTAATATTATTTATTTATTTTAGATAAATTAACCTCCAACATTTTTTGAAGTTTACTTTATCCAAATTCATTCATTTAACAAATACTTTTTGAGCACCTACCTTGGTCAGGCAGTTAAGGCCCATGCAATACATCAGTAAACAAAACAGGCAGAGATATTTACCCTCCCCCATGTTTGTGGAACTTTCATCTGATGAGGAGAGACAGACATTTAACAAGAAGCACAATAAATAAGTAAGTGATGTTATATGTAAGAAAAATGGAAAGTACAGCAAGAGTGTTAGTGGTAGAGTCCAGCAGGTTACAATTTTAAATAGGGTAGGCAAAGTGGGCCTCATTGAGAAAGAGCCATTTGAACAAAGACTTGTAGGAGATAAAAAAGTTGCCATGTGGATATCTAGGGGAAGTATATTCCAGAAAGATGAAATAGTGCAGAAATCCTAAAGTACAAAAGATTGCCTGGCGTGTTCAAGGAACAGCAGAGAAGCCCATGTCTAGAGCAGAGTAAGCAAAGAGGATTGTAGGAGATGAGATCAGAGTGTTTTTTGCCAACTAAGAGAGGAGGAAGACAGGGCTAATGATGTATGTGGAATTTAAGTTGAGTAATGAAGGAAGAAGGAACATCAAGTGGTGTGGTACAGTGTGAAACAGGTAGGATCAATAGACTGTGGGTCCCAGTGGGGTCAAAGGGTTCTTGGAATCCAGGTACCAGGGAGGTGGGAGACAGGATTGATAGAGAGTAAATGCCAGAGACTGAGAATCAGGAGTGATTTACTGGTAATAGAAAAAGACATAGAGTATGCCAGTGGGCGTAAGTAGCTAGGTGGAGAGAAGTATAAGGATCCAGAAGCCAGGGGGTTGCAAGTTTCACCTGTGAGTATATTGAAATTACTAAGAATGAAGACAGAAGTAATGTCACAGTAAGTGGAAAAGAAAAGAGGGAGATGATGTAGAGGTTGATAGTTAAAGACAATAATATTTTTATGAGTGTTTTTCTCTATTTCAAAATGTTAGTGTTTGTGACTACCAAAATAAAAATAGAACACATCACTAAAGTTTAGATTATACAATGATAAACCATGATTATTTTTATACTGAGTTACATTTTCTCATTAGACTATTAAGTATGAATTTTTAAAATCTCTTTTCATTGTAAAATTGCCCACAATTTTAGTTTTATTCAGAACTGTAATTCCTTTGGGATGGTTATGCAGGTTGGGTTGTCTGAGAAGCAGCTCTCAGATAGAGAGTAGTGTACAGAAAGTCTAGAGAATGCTCTTGGGATCAACATTGGTTAAGATGGGAAAGATGACCAACTACTGGGGCGTCCTCAAATAAAAGGCTGCTTTTTTCATGCATCCAGGGATAGACAATTAGAGCTGGTACAACCGTGCAAGGAATCAGATCCCTTCTTTACTGCTTCAAAATCCTTAGTCCATGACTTTTGTCTTCATTGTTAATAAGATGACTACCCAACCTTCAGGCCCTGTCAGGAGGAGAAGCAAAAGGTAAAAGGTTTGTGCTAGTTAAATCATCAACTTTAATCAGGAAATAGTCACTTTCCAAGCCCAGTGGAGGAAACTTGCTTTCGTCTTATTGGCCAGAACTTTGATTTTATGGCCTCCCCCAATTACATGGAGTCCAGGGAGAGGAATATTTTTAACTGGGCACATTGTTGCTCAGGGCAAAATTAGGTTTCTTTTAGGAAGGAGAAAGGAGTTTGGCAGCTAGCAGTACCTGTTATGTGGTTGTTTTCCTTTTTATTCTAAATTGTTTTTCCTTAGCTATTAACTCTTATGTTTTTATTTTTAGATTAGTAAATTTATTGTCACAAAAGATACTTTCTTGTTATTTAAAAATTCCAAAATACAGATAAGTAAAAAGAAAGCAATAATTGAGCCGGAAACAGTTGTATCAAACTGGGTGCACATTCTATGCTTCTCATATGTATGTCCATCTGCAGATAGAAGTAAGCATGGATGAGTGGATGAAGGAAGGAGAATGGCAGATATATGTATAAATGGACAAAACATTTCATAAGACTGGGATCACACTTTACAAAATCTTTTTAAATAGAATATTTGATTTAGTTTTACTTAAATCTGTAAGAAACTTCATCCTAAGAAATATTACATCCCAAGAGTTCCATTAAGAAAATAGATTATCTAAACCCCCCCAAAGGTTGCCAAAACCATGTTGTTTTTAACTACATTTTTCAATTGTATATATTTTCAGTTTTCCTTTGTATGAAATATAAAGCAGTGAAACGTGTGCATTCCCTACTCACACGTCTCCTACCCATTTTTGTTGGTTTTATTTTTACTTGTTTAAGGTATATTTATTACATTCTCTCCTGCAACCTTGAGTCCCTGAGCCTTTGAGTTTAGATCTTGGTCTTGTTACCAAAGAGGTGGAATGCTTTTCACCAGTCCTTTAGCCAAAGCTTTCCATACTGGAATTATCTTGATTAATTTCTTATTTGACTGAACTTTCTTATTAATCCATCATTTTTCAAGAAGAGCTCATGGGTTCCAGATTCTGCAGTGTTTTCATGCTTGGATTTTATAGCCAAGAAAATTTTCTTTCATGTATAAAAAAAAGATACTGTCCCTGTAGCGTTACTGAAAATAATTAGAGAAATCAAAATTGAGAACGTGGGAAGGGAGAATTCTGGTAAAAAGGCACTGGCTGACTACAACTCGAACAGGAGCCACCTGCCACCCTTGGCTGCCATGTCCTAGAGGGAACCGCAGTGCTAGCAGATCACACCCCACTCACTGGCCACATTCATGGACTCCAGTGACTTGGAATGATTAACACCTGCTTTTACAGTGACTCAAAACTGGTTTCTTTATGAACGCTTTAAGAAATTTCTTGAGAAAACCTACATCAAACAGTCCCATTAAACATGATGATAACACTCTAAGGAAAATCTCCCCGTGTCCACACAGAAGATTAGAAATAAATCTTTGGGTGAGGTGACTTGGTTCTCCTTTTGACTTTACTGTACTTTCCAAATCTTTAATAACCATCATTTCACTTTTAATGAAAAAGCAAATTTTACTTCTAAAAAGTTAGTGTCTTAAAGAAATTACATTAAAAATACAAACTTCAAACTCTTCATTTACCTCTAAAGCAGTTAAGTTTTACTGAGTGTTCAGCTCAGAACCTGTAGTACTTGAATGTGGGCCTTAAGATCTCTTCTAGATATTTACCTTAAACTTTTTTTTTTTATTAAATGAGTAACTTATTGGCTTTAGAATTATTCCTATTTGGGAATTTACAAGGTACTTTAAAAGCTGGAAATTTGACCAGAATATACATTAATCACATTTTTTCTAAATAATATATTTTTTCAAGGTATTATAACAGTACTATAATTTTATCTTTAAATCAGATATAGACTAGCCATTATGAAGTTTCCATGCAATTTATATTATTCTATTGATACTGTATCTTGATATACATTATTTATAAAAAAATGTGCTTTGAAAGCATAGTTAATATTAACTAAAATGCTTCATAAAGTTATCAGCTGGTTTTTGAGTCATCATTTAGATATTCTTATTTGTTATTGCTGTGAACATGTGAATAACATTTAAAAACAGTAAAGCCTGAAATGATCCCAGTCCACATCCTCCTCACATTTATTTACTCCATTTGTCATTTGACATGAATCTTGGGTCAGTTGGCCTTCTGTGCCAGCACGGAGTGGAATGTTGGTTATGGGCAGCACTTCTGAGTGCAGGGAAGCAGCTGCGTTGGAGGGTTAGACATCAGCCTAGCCCGAGATCCTCATTTAACTTAGTGTTCCAGCATATTAGTGCTTACTGTTACGTAATTGCTGAATACACGTTCAATTTTGTTTAGAAATCTTATCTGGGACAAAACTTATCAAGCCTGCAGCTTCGGGTAGACCAGCTCCCCAAACTGAAAGCTGCCTGACTCCTGAGAAGTCTGTACATCCTGCAGAAACAGAGTCCTGTGTTCAGTCTCGGAATGTAGGTATTGGATTTCCAAATAATATTCATAATTTTTTATGTTCTATAATTATGTCAAAACTGAATTATAAATAATGAAATACATGAAGTTTCTTTTGTATCAAGAGTGATATTCTAATCACTCATATTGGGCATTGGTTTTCTTGCATAGAACAGTGTTAACCATATCATTTTGGGTTTTTTTTTTTTCCTAACCACCTGTGTTTGAATCTAATATGTAAATCTGCTACAATGAAGTAATGCTCTTCCTTAAAAGGATTCTTCAGGACGCCATGGTGGGACAAAGGAGACAGAACTAATTATGTTTAAAAGAGTTCAGGAAGCAGAGGAAAAATGGAGGAGTGCACAAGCCCTGATTGACCAAATTAAAGTCACATTCTCAGAAAAGGAGAAAGAGCTGGAAAATAAGATGGAAGAACTAAAGAGACAACAAGAGAAGGAGCTCTTCAAACTGAATCAAGACAATTATATTCTTCAAGCCAAGGTACTAGACATACCTCTTTTTCCTTTTTTTTGATTAAAAAGAACTAGAACTTTCTGCTAAATGCACTGTCATCCTTTGTTCCTGGGGCTGCTGATGTGATGTATCCGCTGTGTAAGACAAGAACACGTTCCTGAGCGCCTCCTCACAGAAGAGCCTACATCAATCCCATGAGGAAAAGATATCAAAATTTAAGTGGGCTCTTTTTCATAGCTTTCTTCTGTTAGCAGTCCTTTTTGAAAATAAATCCCTTAGTTCCCTTGACCTTCAAGAAGAGTACATTTCAGTAAGAAATGCTATAGAAGGTCAAGATTCAGAGAATGACACTATATAGCATTTCTGAGTCACTTCCGTCACCAAAACCGTCAGCACAGAACAGCACTGGTGTGCAAGAAGAAAGAACTGGGGCAGAAAAGCAAACCAAAATTTTATTTGGGGTCTTTAGGAATTTCAATCTGGGAAACAGATTCAGGAAGAGCCTGAAATGTGCTCTGAGAGATGTAAAGAAAGACAGTTTTGTTTTGTTTTTTAAGGTGTCATTGAAATACAGTCTTATGAAGGTTTCACATGAATAACATTGTAGCTTCAACGTTCACCAGTATTATCAAGTCCCCCCCAACCCCATTGTAGTCACTGTCTGTAATAAGATGCTAGAGTCACTACTTGTCTTCTCCGTGCTATACTGCCTTCCCCATGACCTGCCTATGCTGAGTGTGCTAATCCTAATGCCCCTCAAACCCCATCTCCCTCCCTCCCCACCCGCCATCCCCCAGCCCTCCCCTTTGGTAACCGCTAGTCCCTTCTTAGAGTCTGTGGGTCTGCTGCTGTTTTGTTCCTTCAGTTTTGCTTTGTTGTTACACTCCACAAATGAGTGAAATCATTTAGTACTTGTCTTTCTCTGCCTGGTTTATCTTACTGAGCATAGTACCCTCTAGATCCATCCATGCTGTTGCAAATGATAGTATTTCTTTTCTTTTTATGGCTGAATAATATTCCACTGTGTATATGTACTATATCTTCTTTATCCATTCATCTACTGATGGACACTTACATTGCTTCCGTATCTTGGCTATTGTAAATAGTGCTACAATAAACATAAGGGTGCATATGTCTTTTTGAATCAGGGATCTTGTTTTTTCAGGTTAATTCTAGGGGTGGAAATCCTGGGTCAAATGGTATTTCTATTTTTAGTTTTTTGAGGAACCTCCATACTACTTTCTACAATGGCTGAAATAATTTACATTCCCACCAGCAGTGTAGGAAGGTTCCCCTTTCTCCACATCCCCCCCAGTATTTGTTGATCCTTGTCTTTTGGATGTTGGCCATCCTAACTGGTGTGAGGTGATACCTCATTGTGGTTTTAATTTGAACTTCCCTGATAATTAGCAATGTGGAACATCTTTTCATGTGTCTGTTGGCCACCTGAATTTCTTCTTTGGAGAAGTGTCTGTTCATATCCTCTTCCCATTTTTTAATTGGGTTATTTGCTTTCTGGGTGTTGAGGCATGTGAGCTCTTTATATATTTTGGATGTTAAGCCCTTATCAGATATGTCGTTTATGAATATATTCTCCCATGATGAATATATTCTCCCATTCTCTACTGATGGTGTCCTTTGCTGTACACAAGCTTTTTAGTTTGATGTAGTTCCATTTGCTCATTTTTGCTTGTTTCCCTTGCCCAAGGAGATCCGTTCAGGAAAAAGTTGCTCATGTTTATATAGAAGAGATTTTTGCCTGTGTTTTCTTCTGTGAGTTTTATGGTTTCATGAGTAACATAAAGGTCTTTGATCCATTTCAAGTTTACTTTTTTTGTATAGTTGGACAGTAATCCAGTTTCATCCTCTTATATGTAGCTGTCCAGTTTTGCCAACACAAGTTGTTGAAGAGGCTGACATTTCCCCACTGTATATCCATGACTCCGTTATTGTATATTAATTGGCTGTTTATGTGTGGGTTTATATCTAGGCTCTCTTCTGCTCCATTGATTTATGAATCTGTTCTTGTGCCAGTACCAAACTGCTCTGATTACTGTGGCTTTGTAGTAGAGCTTTAAGTTAGGGAGCATAATCCCCCCAGCTTTTTTCTTCCTTCTCAGGATTGTTTTGGCTATTTGGGGTCTTTTGTGGTTCCATTTGAATTTTAGAACTATTTGTTCTAGTTCATTGAAGGATGCTGTTGGCATTTTATTAGGATTGCATTGACTCTGTAGATTTCTTTAGGCAGGATGGCCATTTTGACAATATTAGTCCTTCCTGTCCATTTATTGTTTTTTCTTTAATTTCTCTCATGAATGTCTTGCAGTTTTCAGGGTATATAGGTCTTTCACCTCCATAGTTAGGTTTATTCCTAGCTATTTTATTCTTTTTGATGCAGTTATAAATGGAATTCTTTTTCTGATTTCTCTTTATGCTAGTTCATCGTTAGTATATAGGAATGCAACAGCTTTCTGTGTATTAATTTTGTATCCTGCAACTTTGCTGAATTCAGTTATTAGTTCTAGTAGTTTTGGAGTGGATTCTTTATGGTTTTTTATGTACAATATCATATCATCTGCAAACAGTGACAGTTTAACTTCTTCCTTACCAATCCGGATGCCTTTTATTTCTTTTTGTTTTTTGATTGCCATGGCTAGGACCTCCAGTACTATGTTGAATAAAAGTAGTGAGAGTGGGCATCCTTGTCCTGTTCCCTATCTTAGAGGAAAAGCTTTAAGCTTTTGGTGGTTAAGTATGATGTTGGCTGTGGGTTTATCATATATGGCCTTTATTATATTGAGATACTTGCCCTCCCTACCCACTTTGTTGAGAGTTTTTATTATGAATGGATGTTGAATTTTGTCAAATGCTTTTTCAGTGTCTGTTGAGATGATCATGTGATTCTTGTCCTTCTTTTTCTTGATGTGGTGGATGATGTTGATTGACTTTCAAATATTGTACCATCCTTTCATCCCTGGAATAAATCCACTTGATTATGATGGGTGATCTTTTTTATGTATTTTTTTTTCTTTTTTAATAATTATTTTTTTATTGAAGGGTAGTTGACGCATAGTATTACATTACATTAGTTTCAAGTGTACAACACAGTGGTAGAACATTTATATACATAATTCGAGGTTCCAGCTATCACCCTACCAAGCTGTTACATTATCTTGACTATATTCCTTATGCTATACATTACATCCCGGTTACTTATTTATTTTACCATTGGAAGTCTGTTCTTTTTTTTTTTTTTTTTTTTTTTTTTGTGAGGGCATCTCTCATATTTATTGATCAAATGATTGTTAACGACAATAAAATTCTGTATAGGGGAGTCAATGCTCAATGCACAATCATTAATCCACCCAAGCCTAATTTTCGTCAGTCTCCAATCTTCTGAGGCATAACAAACAAGTTCTTACATGGAGAACAAATTCTTACATAATGAATAAGTTACATAGTGAACAGTACAAGGGCAGTCATCACAGAAACTTTCGGTTTTGCTCATGCATTATGAACTCTAAACAGTCAGTTCAAATATGAATACTCATTTGGTTTTTATACTTGATTTATGTGTGGATACTACATTTCTCTCTTTATTATTATTATTTTTAATAAAATGCTGAAGTGGTAGGTAGATACAAGATAAAGGTAGAAAACATAGTTTAGTGTTGTAAGAGAGCAAATGTAGATGATCAGGTGTGTGCCTGTAGACTATGTGTTAATCCAAGCTAGACCAGGGCAATAAAACATCCACGTATGCAGAAGATTTCTCTCAGAACAGGGGGGGTGAGGTTCTAAGCCTCACCTCTGTTGATCCCCAATTTCTCACCTGATGGCCCCCCTGCGACTGTGCCTGTCTTAGGTTGTTCCTCCCTTGAGGAATCTTACCCGTCTCTGGCTAACCAGTCATCTTCCGGGGCCATACAGGGAAATGTGAAGTTGGTAAGTGAGAGAGAAGCCTTATTGTTTGAAAAGGTTAGCTTTTTACATCTTTGCATATTTATGCCCTGTGGCTTCTATGCCCAGCATTTGTCTTGAGGTATCTTTACGACTTGGAAGAATTATGATACTCGATAAATTTGATACGAGGCACAAATTCTATTTAAGGGTTGTAATTAGGAAGGAAGAAGAAAAGCTGTAGAAGTAGCAGGCGGAAGAAAACATGGGAAGATTGATTATTTCTTTGGCATATCTTCTTGTAGAGTACTTCAGCATGAATAGGTTTTAAGCTACTACTTAAATTGCGCACACACATTAACATAATAGGAGTATAGTTACATAACCAAAGCATATCTGTAATTACCAGCCATCTCCAGTGAAACCAAGAAAACCAGTTAGGCACCTTAGGCATTTGTGAAAACTTATCTATGACATGGTGGATATTGTCCAACTGAACTTGAACAGTCTGAGAGAAATCAGACAAATCAAAACAACCCATTCCTGGGGACTGTTCACATGCCATATGTTCTTTTAACAGTAAATAGTCTGTAGTTGTAAGACTTTGGAGCGCTACAATTTGCACTTCTCCAAATTCTTGGTTGAGTTCCAACAGTATAGATCCAGTCAGATTTGTTGTTTTACTGTATGCACAGGCCAGTTTAGATATCTCCTTCCTCATTCCCATGGCAAGTCCAGGAACGGGTGGGATGAGTGCATCTACAGCTGTAGCAGTGCGTGGATCTTTGTTGGGGTTTTTTGATGATCATCTTCTGGCATGAGTCTTCCAGAGAGTGCTGATGTTGGAAGTTCTTTTTCATATCGTATCTTAGTTCATTTTTGGAGTAGCCCAATTAGGCTTTGATCCTCTGTATAAACACAAACAGACCCTTTGCCTACACTTTTATATGCCCTTTATACCCTTGTGTAGAACTCGTTGGAGGTTACCACACAGGAACTGCCCTTTTTTTTTTTTTTTCTTTGTTTTTGGTATCACTAATCTACACTTACATGACGAATATTATGCTTACTAGGCTCTCCCCTATACCAGGTCTCCCCTATAAACCCCTTTACAGTCATTGTCCATCAGCATAGCAAAATGTTGTAGAATCACTACTTGCCTTCTCTGTGTTGTACAGCCCTCCCTTTTCTCCTACCCCCCCTTGCATGTTAATCTTAATACCCCCCTACTTCTCCCCCCCTTATCCCTCCCTACCCACCCATCCTCCCCAGTCCCTTTCCCTTTGGTACCTGTTAGTCCATTCTTGAGTTCTGTGATTCTGCTGCTGTTTTGTTCCTTCAGTTTTTCCTTTGTTCTTATATTCCACAGATAAGTGAAATCATTTGGTATTTCTCTTTCTCCGCTTGGCTTGTTTCACTGAGCATAATACCCTCCAGCTCCATCCATGTTGCTGCAAATGGTTGGATTTGCCCTTTCCTTATGGCTGAGTAGTATTCCATTGTGTATATGTACCACATCTTCTTTATCCATTCATCTATTGATGGACATTTAGGTTGCTTCCAATTCTTGGCTATTGTAAATAGTGCTGCAATAAAGATAGGGGTGCATCTGTCTTTCTCAAACTTGATTGCTGCGTTCTTAGGGTAAATTCCTAGGAGTGGAATTCCTGGGTCAAATGGTAAGTCTGTTTTGAGCATTTTGATGTACCTCCATACTGCTTTCCACAATGGTTGAACTAACTTACATTCCCACCAGCAGTGTAGGAGGGTTCCCCTTTCTCCACAGCCTCGCCAGCATTTGTTGTTGTTTGTCTTTTGGATGGCAGCCATCCTTACTGGTGTGAGGTGATACCTCATTGTAGTTTTAATTTGCATTTCTCTGATAATTAGCGATGTGGAGCATCTTTTCATGTGTCTGTTGGCCATCTGTATTTCTTTTTTGGAGAACTGTGTGTTCAGTTCCTCTGCCCATTTTTTAATTGGGTTATTTGTTTTTTGTTTGTTGAGGCGTGTGAGCTCCTTATATATTCTGGACGTCAAGCCTTTATCGGATGTGTCATTTTCAAATATATTCTCCCATACTGTAGGGATCCTTCTTGTTCTATTGATGGTGTCTTTTGCTGTACAGAAGCTTTTCAGCTTAATATAGTCCCACTTACTCATTTTTGCTGTTGTTTTCCTTGCCCGGGGAGATATGTTCAAGAAGAGGTCACTCATGTTTATGTCTAAGAGGTTTTTGCCTATGTTTTCTTCCAAGAGTTTAATGGTTTCATGGCTTACATTCAGGTCTTTGATCCATTTTGAGTTTACTTTTGTATATGGGGTTAGACAATGGTCCAGTTTCATTCTCCTACATGTAGCTGTCCAGTTTTGCCAGCACCACCTGTTGAAGAGACTGTCATTTCGCCATTGTATGTCCATGGCTCCTTTATCAAATATTAATTGACCATATATGTCTGGGTTAATGTCTGGATTCTCTAGTCTGTTCCATTGGTCTGTGGCTCTGCTCTTGTGCCAGTACCAAATTGTCTTGATTACTATGGCTTTATAGTAGAGCTTGAAGTTGGGGAGTGAGATTCCCCCAGTTTATTCTTCTTTCTCAGGATTGCTTTGGCTATTCGGGGTCTTTTGTGTTTCCATATGAATTTTTCAATTATTTGTTCCAGTTCATTGAAGAATGTTGCTGGTAGTTTCATAGGGATTGCATCAAATCTGTATATTGCTTTGGGCAGGATGGCCATTTTGACGATATTAATTCTTCCTAGCCACGAGCATGGGATGAGTTTCCATCTGTTAGTGTCCCCTTTAATTTCTCTTAAGAGTGACTTGTAGTTTTCAGAGTATAAGTCTTTCACTTCTTTGGTTAGGTTTATTCCTAGGTATTTTATTTTTTTTGATGCAATTGTGAATGGAGTTGTTTTCCTGATTTCTCTTTCTGTTGGTTCATTGTTAGTATACAGGAAAGCCACAGATTTCTGTGTGTTGATTTTGTATCCTGCAACTTTGCTGTATTCCGATATCAGTTCTAGTAGTTTTGGGGTGGAGTCTTTAGGGTTTTTTATGTACAGTATCATGTCATCTGCAAATAGTGACAGTTTAACTTCTTCTTTACCAATCTGGATTCCTTGTATTTCTTTATTTTGTCTGATTGCCGTGGCTAGGACCTCCAGTACTATGTTAAATAACAGTGGAGAGAGTGGGCATCCCTGTCTAGTTCCTGATCTCAGAGGAAATGCTTTCAGCTTCTCGCTGTTCAATATAATGTTGGCTGTGGGTTTATCATAGATGGCCTTTATTATGTTGAGGTACTTGCCCTCTATTCCCATTTTGCTGAGAGTTTTTAACATGAATGGATGTTGAACTTTGTCAAATGCTTTTTCAGCATCTATGGAGATGATCATGTGGTTTTTGTCTTTCTTTTTGTTGATGTGGTGGATGATGTTGATGGACTTTCGAATGTTGTACCATCCTTGCATCCCTGGGATGAATCCCACTTGGTCATGGTGTATGATCCTTTTGATGTATTTTTGAATTCGGTTTGCTAAAATTTTGTTGAGTATTTTTGCATCTACGTTCATCAGGGATATTGGTCTGTAGTTTCCTTTTTTGGTGGGGTCTTTGCCTGGTTTTGGTATTAGGGTGATGTTAGCTTCATAGAATGAGTTTGGGAGTATCCCCTCCTCCTCTATTTTTTGGAAAACTCTAAGGAGAATGGGTATTATGTCTTCCCTGTATGTCTGATAAAATTCCGAGGTAAATCCATCTGGCCCGGGAGTTTTGTTCTTTGGTAGTTTTTTGATTACCACTTCAATTTCGTTGCTGGTTATTGGTCTGTTTAGATTTTCTGTTTCTTCCTGGGTCAATCTTGGAAGGTTATATTTTTCTAGGAAGTTGTCCATTTCTCCTAGGTTTCCCAGCTTGTTAGCATATAGGTTTTCATAGTATCCTCCAATAATTCTTTGCATTTCTGTGGGGTCCGTCGTGATTTTTCCTTTCTCGTTTCTGATACTGTTGATTTGTGTTGACTCTCTTTTCTTCTTAATAAGTCTGGCTAGAGGCTTATCTATTTTGTTTATTTTCTCAAAGAACCAGCTCTTGGTTTCATTGATTTTTGCTATTGTTTTATTCTTCTCAATTTTATTTATTTCTTCTCTGATCTTTATTATGTCCCTCCTTCTGCTGACCTTAGGCCTCATCTGTTCTTCTTTTTCCAATTTCGATAATTGTGACATTAGACCATTCATTTGGGATTGCTCTTCCTTTTTTAAATATGCTTGGATTGCTATATACTTTCCTCTTAAGACTGCTTTTGCTGCGTCCCACAGAAGTTCGGGCTTAGTGTTGTTGTTGTCATTTGTTTCCATATATTGCTGGATCTCCATTTTGATTTGGTCATTGATCCATTGATTATTTAGGAGCGTGTTGTTAAACCTCCATGTGTTTGTGAGCCTCTTTGCTTTCTTTGTACAGTTTATTTCTAGTTTTATGCCTTTGTGGTCTGAAAAGTTGGTTGGTAGGATTTCAATCTTTTGGAATTTTCTGAGGCTCTTTTTGTGGCCTAGTATGTGGTCTATTCCGGAGAATGTTCCATGTGCACTTAAGAAGAATGTATATCCCGCTGCTTTTGGATGTAGAGTTCTATAGATGTCTATTAGGTCCATCTGCTCTACTGTGTTGTTCAGTGCTTCCGTGTCCTTACTTATTTTCTGCCCAGTGGATCTATCCTTTGGGGTGAGTGGTGTGTTGAAGTCTCCTAGAATGAATGCATTGCAGTCTATATCCCCCTTTAGTTCTGTTAGTATTTGTTTCACATATGCTGGTGCTCCTGTGTTGGGTGCATATATATTTAGAATGGTTATATCCTCTTGTTTGACTGAGCCCTTTATCATTATGTAGTGTCCTTCTTTATCTCTTGTTACTTTCTTTGTTTTGAAGTCTATTTTGTCTGATATTAGTACTGCAACCCCTGCTTTCTTCTCACTGTTGTTTGCTTGAATTATCTTTTTCCATCCCTTGACTTTTAGTCTGTACATGTCTTTGGGTTTGAGGTGGGTTTCTTGTAAGCAGCATATAGATGGGTCTTGCTTTTTTATCCATTCTGTTACTCTGTGTCTTTTGATTGGTGCATTCAACCCATTAACATTTAGGGTGACTATTGAAAGATATGTACTTATTGCCATTGCAGGCTTTAAATTCGTGGTTACCAAAGGTTCAAGGTTAGCCTCTTTAGTATCTTACTGCCTAACTTAGCTCGCTTATTGAGCTGTTATATACACTGTCTGGAGATTCTTTTCTTCTCTCCCTTCTTATTCCTCCTCCTCGATTCTTCATATGTTGGGTGTTTTGTGCTGTGCACTTTCTAGGAGTGCTCCCGTCTAGAGCAGTCCCTGTAAGATGTTCTGTAGAGGTGGTTTGTGGAAAGCAAATTCCCTCAGCTTTTGTTTGTCTGGGAATTGTTTAATCCCACCATCATATTTGAATGATAGTCGTGCTGGATACAGCATCCTTGGTTCAAGGCCCTCTGTTTCATTGTGTTAAATATATCATGCCATTCTCTTCTGGCCTGTAGGGTTTCTGTTGAGAAATCTGACGTTAGCCTGATGAGTTTCCCTTTTTACGTGACCTTTTTCTCTCTAGCTGCCTTTATCACTCTTTCCTTGTCCTTGATCTTTGCCATTTTAATTATTATGTGTCTTGGTGTTGTCCTTCTTGGATCCTTTCTGTTGGGGGTTCTGTGTATTTCCGTGGTCTGTTCGATTACTTCCTCCCCCAGTGTGGGGAAGTTTTCAGCAATTATTTCTTCTAAGATACTTTCCATCTCTTTTCCTTTCTCTTCTTCTTCTGGGACCCCTATAATACGGATATTATTCCTTTTGGATTGGTCACGCAGTTCTCTTAACATTGTTTCATTCCTGGAGATTCTTTTGTCTCTCTCTCTGTCAGCTTCTATGCGTTCCTGTTCTCTGATTTCAATTCCATCAATGGCCTCTTGCATTCTATCCATTCTGTTTATAAACCCTTCCAGAGTTTGTTTCATTTCTGCGATCTCCTTTCTGGCATCTGTGATCTCCTTCCGGACTTCATCCCATTTCTCTTGCGTATTTCTCTGCATCTCTGTCAGCATGTTTATGATTCTTATTTTGAATTCTTTGTCAGGAAGACTGGTTAGGTCTGTCTCCTTCTCTGGTGTTGTCTCTGTGATCTTTGTCTGCCTGTAGCTTTGCCTTTTCATGGTGATAGGAATAGTTTCCAGAGCTGGGACGAGTGACGGCTGGAAGGACTTCCTTTCTTGTTGGTTTGTGGCCCTCCTCTCCTGGGAGAACAGCGACCTCTAGTGGCTTGTGCTGCGCAGCTGCGTGCAGACAGGGTTTCTGCTTCCTGCCCAGCTGCTATGGAGTTAATCTCCGCTGTTGCCGTGGGCGTGGCCTGGCTCGGGCAGCTACTCCCAAATGGTGGAGTCGCGTTGGAGCAGGAGCTGCTGGGAGGCTATTTATCTCCGTAAGGGGCCTGCCTGCTCCCTGCAGCCCAGGGGTTAGGGTGCCCAGAGATCCCGGATTCCCTACCTCTGGATTAAGTGACCCGCCCTGCCCCTTTAAGACTTCCAAAAAGCACCCGCCAAAACAAAACAACGAACACAAAAAAAAAAAAAAGAAGAAGAAAAAAAAATTTTTTAATTAAAAAAAAAAAAAAAAGTTTTTAATAAAAAAAAAAAAAAAAAAGGGGGTGGTCGTTCGTTTTTCTTTATTCTCCGGTGCCAGCCTCAGGCCTCTGCTCACCGGTCTTTCTGCCCTGTTTCCCTAGTATTGGGGTCACTATCCCTTTAAGACTTCCACAAAGCACTTGCCAAAACAAAACAGCAAAAAAGCAAAAAAAAAAAAAATGGTCGCGCGCTTTTCTTATGTCCTCTGTCGCCCAGCCTCCAGTGCCCGCTCACTGTTCTTGCTGCCCTGTTTCCCTAGTATTGGGGTCCCTATCCCTTTAAGACTTCCAAAAAGCGCTCGCCAAAACAAAACAGCAAAAAAGCAAAAAAAAAAATGGTCGCGCGCTTTTCTTATGTCCTCTGTCGCCCAGCCTCCAGTGCCTGCTCACTGTTTTTGCTGCCCTGTTTCCCTAGTATTGGGGTCCCTATCCCTTTAAGACTTCCAAAAAGCGCTCGCCAAAACAAAACAGCAAAAAAGCAAAAAAAAAAATGGTCGCGCGCTTTTCTTATGTCCTCTGTCGCCCAGCCTCCAGTGCCTGCTCACTGTTCTTGCTGCCCTGTTTCCCTAGTATTGGGGTCCCTATCCCTTTAAGACTTCCAAAAAGCGCTCGCCAAAACAAAACAGCAAAAAAGCAAAAAAAACAATGGTCGCGCGCTTTTTTTATGCCCTCTGTCGCCCAGCCTCCAGTGCCTGCTCACTGTTCTTGCTGCCCTGTTTTCCTAGTATCGAGCGCCCTGCACTCTGGCCCGGATGGCTGGGGCTGGGTGTTCGGCAGCCCTGGGCTCCGTCTCCCTCCCGCTCTGCCTGCTCTTCTCCCGCCGGGAGCTGGGGGGAGGGGTGCTCGGCTCCCGCGGGGCCGGGGCTTGTATCTTACCCCCTTCGCGAGGCGCTGGGTTCTCTCAGGTGCGGATGTGGTCTGGATATTGTCCTGTGTCCTCTGGTCTTTATTCTAGGAAGGGTTGTCTTTGTTATATTTTCATAGATATATGTTGTTTTGGGAGGAGATTTCCGCTGCTCTACTCACGCCGCCATCTTCCGCCCCTCCCTGTTTTTTTATGTATTTTTGAATTCAAAATATTCTGCTAATATTTTGTTGAGGATTTTTGCATCTGTTCTCATCCGGGATATTGGTCTGTAATTTTCTTTTTTTGTGGTACCTTTCTCTCGTTTTGGTAGTAGAGTGATGATGGCTTCATAGAATGAGTTTGAAAGTATTCCCTCCTCTTCTACCTATTGAAATACTTTAAATAGGGTGAGTATTAGCTCCTCTTTAAATATTTGGTAAAATCCAGCTGTGAAGCCATCTGATGATGGATTTTTGTTGGGGGGTTTTTGATTGCCAGTTCAATTCCATTACTGATAATTGGTCTGTTCAGATTTTCTGTTTCTTCCTGGTTCAGTCTTGAAAGGTTGTATTTTTCTAGAAAGTTGTCCACTTCTTCTAGGTTATCCAGTTTGTTATGATATAATTTTTCATAGTATTCTCTAATAATTCTTTATATTTCCATGGTGTCCATAGTGATTTTTCCTTTCTTCTGATTCTGTTTTTGTGTATACACTCTCTTTTTTTCTTGATAAGTCTGACTAGACTATTTTGTTAATTTTCTCAAAGAACTGGCTCCTGCTTTCATTGATTTTTTTGTGTGTGGTTTTATTCTTAATTTTATTTATTTCTGCTCTGATCTTTATTATGTCCCTTCTACTGACTTTGGGCCTCATTTGTTCTTTTTCTAGCTTCATTAACTGTAGGTTAGACTGTTTGGGATTGCTTTTTCTTGAGGTAGGCCTGTATTGCAGTATAATTTCCTCTTAGAACTGCCTTCACTATGTCCCATATGTTTTGGGGTTTGAGTTGTTTTTATTTGTCTCCATATATTGCTTGATCTCTGTTTTTGGTCATTGATCCATTGATTACTTAGAAGCACGTGATTAAGCCTCCATGTGTTTGTGGGCTTTTTTGTTTTCTTTGCATAATTTATTTCTAGTTTCATTCCCTTGTGGTCTGAGAAGCTGATTGGCCCAATTTCAATCATTCTGAATTTACTGAGGCTCTTTTTGTGGCCTAGTATATGATGTATTCTTGAAAATATTCCATGTACAGTTGAGAAGAATGTGTATCCTGTTATTTTGGGTGTCGAGTTCTGTAGATGTCTGTTAGGTCCATCTGTTCTAATGCATTGTTTATTGCCTCTGTCTCCTTACTTTTTTTCTGTCTGATTAATCTGTCTTTTGGAGTGAGTGGTGTATTAAAGTCTCCTAAAATGAATGCATTGCATTCTGTTTCCTCCTTTAATTCTGTTAGTATTTGTTCCACATATTTAGGTGTGCCTATTCTCCTATATTGGGTGCATAGATATTTATAATGGTTATATCCTCTTGTTGGACTGATGCCTTTATCGTTGTGTGATGTCCTTCTTTGTCTCTTACTGGTTTCTTTGTTTTGAAATCTATTTTGTCTGATAAAAGTACTGCTACTCCTGATTTTTTCTCCCTATTTTTTGCATGAAATATCTTTTAACCATCCCTTTACTTTCAATCTGTGTATGTGTCTTTGGGTTTGAAGTGAGTGTCTTGTAGGTAGCATATAGATGGGTCTTGTTTTCTTATCCAATCTGTAACTCTGTGTCTTTTGATTGGTACATTCAGTACATTTACATTTAGGGTGATTATCAATAAACATGTACTTATTGCCATTGTAGGCTTCAGATTTGTGGTTACCAGTCGTTCAAGGGCAGTTTCCTTACTATCTAACGGTCTTTCTTAACTCGTTTATTATGCTATTACAAACACAATCTAAAGGTTCATTTTTTTACCCCGATTCTTCTTTTTCCTCCTCCAGTCTTTACATATTAGGTATCATATTCTGTACTCTTTGGGTTTCCCTTGACTAACTTTGTGGGGTTGATTTAATTTTGCATTTGCTTTGTAATTAATTGGTCTACTTCCTTTACTGTGGTTTTATTTTCTCTGATGACAGCTATTTAGCCTTAGGAGCACCTCCATCTATAGCAGTCCCTTTAAAATACACTGTGGAGAGATGGTTTATGGGATGTAAATTCCCTCAACTTTTACATATCTGGAAAGTGTTTAATCCCTGCTTCAAATTTAAATGATAATCTTGCTGGATACATTATTCTTTGTTCGAGGCCCTTCTGTTTCATTGCATTAAATATATCATGCCCCTCCCTTCTGGCCTATAAGGTTTCTGCTGAGAAGTCTGCAGATAGCCTGATGTGCTTTCCTTTTTACTTGATCTTTTTTCACACTCTGGCCACTTTTAATACTCTCTCCTTATCCTTGATCTTTACCATTTTAATTATTATATGTCTTGGTGTTGAAAGACAGTTTCATTCAAAAAAAGAAAAGCAGTCTTAGGTAAGTTGTATTGAAAGAGTTATGATGGCCTAGGCAAAATAACTAATTTTGTTCCATATAGGATAGATCACTGTGTTAGTTGCTAGATTGGAGTTCAGCAAAATAAGCTTCATTCTGAGACTGCAACAGAACGCAGCCATTTGTGGTTAGCACAGTGCAGAAGTTCATGTTCCATCTAGTTATGGATATGCATAAGACCAACTTCCCCAAGGCCTTTCAGCCTTTTTTTTAGGGCCCTTTGACATTCCTGACTCCATTTCAGATGTTTCTATTCATATTATTTAACTATGATTATGTTAATTCCATAGTGGTTATAAGATAGTATTAGGCCTTTGCACTTTGAGTTTTCTTACTGTTCCTCACTTCTCAATCATTTCGTTCCAAATGAAAAAACAATTATTGCATTTTCTCAAAGTTAAGTAACTTTGAAGAAACAAACAAAAAACAGAGGTGGTTACATTTTGAAGAAACAACTGATCCTGTCACTGAAGAAAAACTGAAGCAAATCCAAAAAGAAATACAAGAACAGGAGACACTCCTTCAGGGATATCAACAGGTAAGGTGACTCTTCGTGAAAGAAGAATTTGTTCTTGAGATCCTTTGGTTATAAAACTAAGCATATTAAAGTATTCCTGTGCTCATTTAACAGGTAATGGCAATTCTGGCAAATATGAGGAAGCAATAATTTGACTAGTCTGAACTTTTTCATGAACAGAATTCAAGTGGTTAAGAGCATGGGTTTGCATTCAAAGAATCTGGTTTGGTCTTAGCTCCACCACCTGCTGTGCAACCTTGGGCAAATCACTTTAACTTTCATATAACCCAGTTTCCTCGTTTGTGAAATTGGGTATGTTGATAGTAATAGTTGCCTCATAAGGAGTTTGTGAAATGAAAATAAGACAGTGTAAGCCAACCTCTTAGTGACTGGCACACAGTAACTAGCTAATGAATATTGCCTGTTTTTTTAAATAGCCATTTCCTTAAAACTATCCACAAAAAGTTTTGATATATTCAGAAATACAAATCTGAAATCAATTGGCATTTGCACTATGAGTGAAAAATGAATTAGAGAAAATCTTTGTGTTCTGTAGAATGCAGACATTTGCAAAGCGTGACAGATCCTTGGTGATGTTGACCTGACAGTCGGCCGGGACAGATTTAGTGATCTCTAGCCTGAGATTTCATCTTAGTTTCTTCCCCACCACTCCCTTTTTTTTTTAATCCCTCCCTTTCTCTCTCATCTTTTTCTCCTTTGACAACATAGCCTAAGAATCAAGCCTGGCAATAACAAGCATTGTCTTCCAGCGACATCCAGAGAAAGCATTACCGTGTCAGTGATTACATTTACTACCAGTGGAAGTACTGATTTTAAAAGACACATTGCCCTGAAGTTCGTGAGAATCTTCCATACCCTTTGCCTGCCATTCTGATCATGCCATTTAGAACATGCATTTTTAAGGATTTCACAGACCCATTAATATGCCAGCTACCCCCTCCCACAAAGATAACACAAAATTTGTGTATCTGTGTATATATTTATATTTTTTCTGGTTTTCACTAATTCTATAAATATTAAGCACAGATCATCTGCCAAGAGGCATTAGGCCAGATACAGTGAAGATAGTACATGGTTTTCATTAGATCTTCAAAGATCCTTGATTTTCATCAGGTTCTTAAAGAGGTTAATAACCCAGAGCACCTTAGCACAGATTGGTGCTTTCTGATCTCAGTTTGAGTCACTCAAGGCTGGGGGTAAACTGGGTCTAGTCCTTGCTCTCCCTCATCCTGACATTTTCAGAAATATCCAGTCTCTAAGTTCTCACAGAAAGTTCCAGAAACATGAACGCCCACTGTGACTACATCCAATTTCTTCATTTTCTTCATTGTGGGAAACCAAGCCAGAAACAGAAAAAAAAAAAAGGGTGCAGATGGTCCCCCTGGGCCTTTCCACCCCTGGTCCCCACAGTCAGAATGTGCTTATTCCTATAGCCACTCACCCACTTACTCCTGTGAAATGTGCAAACACTGACATAAGACCCTTTGGCTCTGGGCATTTTTGGAACCTTTTTTTCCAAATAAACATTTTGGAAAGAATTGTTTTCAGGTAAAACTTTTTTTCTGAGATAATATAAGTAGTTTGAAAATGATTTTGCTTACTGAAAAACTGAAAAATTTAAAAGACTTTAAAAATGTTTAAAGGATCTAGCTGTTGTGAGCATATATACTTATGTTTTATAAGTACTAGCAACTTTTAACTATATGTGATTTTCTATTTATGAAGGAAAATGAAAGACTATATAATCAAGTGAAAGATCTCCAAGAACAAAACAAGAAAAATGAGGAGCGAATGTTCAAGGAAAACCAGGGTTTATTCAGTGAGTTAGCTTCCTTAAAGTAAGTCCTTTTTAAATTCTTAAAACCAAACAGACTATTTCTAAGTATTTTATTATTGTATTAAGAATACATTAATTTTTACTAAGAAATGAAGATTTATAGTTTTTTAACTTTTATATTTTAATGTTCAGTGGGTTTGTTTTAGTGTTAGATGACTAGTGGATACCTTGGTATTTTCAGCCTATTCATATTCGAGTTTGATTATCAGTTTTAGGAAATTAAATATACAGTATTCTTCTTGATCAGTCATTAAGCCTGAGATGCTTAACATTTCCTAAGGAACCATGCGATTAACAATAATAAAAAGTATATATCATACAATATCACGTAATGTCTTAGGAGAGGTTCCATACCACAGCAGTAGAGCCTGAGGCGAGGATCCTTGGGGAGGTCATTTCCTAGAGGATAACTTTCAGGAGAAAGGGAGTAAGAGAAGCAAGACAGGGTTGGGGGGAAGGCAAGTAAGCATATGGTCTCAGCTGGAGAATGGTTTCGTTCTGCTCTCACCGGAAGCTTGGGAGAACAGACTGTCCCACAGAGTTGGTCTCTGCTTGAGGCAAGGGGGGCAGCCTTTTATACCCCTAGCCTTTTATACCACCGGCTGAGGTATGCCCCAGGAAGGGGCTGGGGGATATTCCCCAGCCCATGGGGCAGGGCTCTCAGTGGGCTGAAGGCATTTCTCTAGAGGAAGAGAACTTCTGAGTTGTTGACCAACGCTCAGCGTGGCAGGCCGGTGGAGCACCAGCTACTTAGGTGTCGTAGTTCAGACTGTAAGATCTTTTGGATGTTACTCCGTCTGACTTTAACATGTTAAGTAAAAGGCCGGACCCACAAACATGGGCAAGTTAGGGCACTACCTTCTTTTAGGAAATGACTGCCGATTTGCATTTTCATAAATATCTAATCATTCAGATAGGACTGCTATTGGAAGGAACTTCTTCGGCGATGAATGTCATGAACTTTGTTTTTATGCACATATTTCCTTCATTCGTTTGTTAGATAATCTAGGGAGTAAGAGGCAGGGTTGCTGCTAACTCCAGCTGATCTTTATGCAAAATAGCAAAAGGCACACCTTGTATAAACAAAGCTAGACAGTACACAGGGTGGCAAGTAAGGGCGCTTCTGTGTAAATTAGGGGAAAAAATACCTCTTAATCCTGGTAAGTGTAACCCCAGGCCAATTGTGATAATCTGCCAGTTCCAGTGCATGAAAGCATTTACATCTGCTTTCTTTTCAATGCTTCAGTATTTTTAAATGTCATCTTATATCATCTAGCTTTTAAAAAAGATCTATTCCAAAATCCAAAACTGAAGCTCTCAGTGGAACTTTCACAATTAAATGTTTCATTAGTACATTAGGGCTAGATGCTCTTACATGGAGTCCTAAACTCCTTGTTATAGTATCTCTGGAAAAACAAATACAATTCTAATGTCCAAATAGTAGAGTGTGTTTGGTTTTATTTGTCAGTTTCCACGTGTAATTTCTCAGAAAGGAATCTAGGATGATGTGACAACCAACACACATTACCACAGGAAAAATGGGGCCCATTTTTCTGGGACATTGATTTTTTTTTTCTATAAGAATTGGGAGAAAATATTTTTGAAAACAACTTCAGGGATCTATTCTTTCATATTAAACTTAAAAATTTCCCTTAAAATAACTTCTTTTAGTATTTTAAACTTTAGATTAAATAAACTTCTTTCCTTAGTGTCTCACATAGTTTCAATATCCACTACAGCCTTTAATCTTTAAGAATTGAATATTTTGTGTCAAATGGAGTTCCTTGTAAAAAGAAAAATAAAATCTTTTTCTTTTCAAAATAAATCAGGGAGCAGATGCACCAAAGTCGTTTCCTATCTCAAGTAGCTGAGACTTCAGAACCTTCTGGAAACCAGAATTTTACAGATCTCTTAACAGAACTACGGGTGGCACAGGTAAGTTGCATAGGGATTTTAAATATCAATGAGAGTAAAGATTATAAAAATTCCTATATGTGTAAAAAACTTTATTACTTTATGAGTAAATATTTAAATTTCATACCATTAAAAAATTAAGAAATACCAAGATTCGCTTGTGACCTTACTGTAGAGAAAACAACATCACACTGGTTTTGGATGGCGTCTTTTTGTAATCCAACCTCTTGCTGGGCACTTACCGCGTGGAGTCATACTGGAGGCATCACCACGCTTGGGGCATGTACACCTTATTCAGACAAATCCCTCACTAGAAATGTATGTCTAAAATAGGAAAATAATTTGGAGATAGTTATTCACCATAGAAAGTTTTGTTAGCTTTTTACCTGTCTCCTTAAGTGGACTGTGTACTTCTAAAGGGCAGAGACTGTATCTACAACTATTTATATCACATTTTCCTAACATAGATGTGAAATGCCATAGCTACTGCATAACTTTTTTCTCTATTTTTATTGATTTGTGTTATAAAACATACGGTTCTAGAATTTTCAAGAGCACATTTATCAATGGAAGAAGTTCTGAAATTTTGGTCAGGTTAATTCTATTTGAAGCAGAACAATTCCATATACTGCATAACTTTTAAAGCCCTGTCGCAGGAACTATGTGCTTATAGCACCCACCAGTCATTTTAACCATCAAAACTACTGCCACATTTCAAAACATCCCCTGTGGGAGGGCAGTTAATTCTCCCCACTCCTTCCCATTAAGAACCATACCACTGAACTAAAAGGCCCTTCCAGTCTATTTGAATGATTGTATAAATTAGAAAAATTCCAATTACATGCCACCTTTAAGAAGAAATTTATTATATAAAATAAGATTACATAGAAATCTAAACATACCATAGTTTGATAACTGATGTTTAACAGGTTTTTGTAGTAAATAAAGTACAGCTTCAAATATGAATCCTTTAGGGAACTTCCTTTTGATGCATGTATGCATGCATGTATAGAATGATTAAAGAGTGAGTGATTGCACTTTCCTCCCCTTATCAGTAGGCCTAAAAAATTAACAAGTTAAAAGAGTGCCATATTTTATGAAAGCTGAAAAAAACATGATAAGGTTCCAACCATAGCATTAGTTTTATTCAAAGACTGTTTTTAGTGACCTTTTAGAAGTGTGCTGTTGGAATATACAGCTCTTGGAATATACACCTTTAACCCAACTCACACAGTATTCCTACAGGTAGAAAACCCACTGATAATTACCTCCAGTTAAAAATTATACAGAGAAACAAGCCATCATGAGCCAGCATGCATAACTGAAACCTCAGAAGGCAACACCACAGATGGGGGAACTAATGTAGCAACAAATCAGTCTTGGTCCCCGTAGAGCTTTCTGCCTAATAAAGAGAAGAGGCTTGTACACAAGTCAATGTCATAGGAGACAGAAAGAGATAAATGCTAGACTAGAGGTATAATGAAGTTTATGGTGATGCAGTGGAGGGGATAGCAGGAATAGACTCATTTGAACTAAGCTTTGAAGGGTAAGTATGATTTTTATCAAGTAGAGGAAGAGGGGCTAAGAGCATGGAACATAGAGCATATTGAGAATTCATGCAACAGTGTTTTGATATGCCAAGCATTTTTTATGCATTTATGATAAAAGGATTACCAAAATAAAGTACTGCATTCAAGTAAATACATGATGTCTTTTTTCAAGTAAATTTTAAGTAAATACATAAAAGGTGGTGATAAGCATTGCAAAAAGAAAATAAAGCAACAGGAGTGGGTTTGCTGTGTTAGAAAGAACTTCCTGAGGCTTCATTTGAGCAGAAATCCTGATGAAGTTAGAAACTGAGCCACCTACATATCTGGGGGCAGAGGACACAGCGCAGACACCTTGGGGCAGGAGTGTGCTGGGTCCGTTCAAAGAGCTCAGCAGTCTCTGGCTGAAATGGAATGGAGGGGTAAGATCTGTAGTAGCTGAGGTCAGAGGCGTGGGCAAGGCTGGGGTACATGACGCTGAAAGTCGTGGTGAGGACTCTGGATTTGCCCTGGGAGGATGGGAGCCACCCGAGAGCCTCAGACAGAGGAGTGGTCTTAACTGATTCTTTAACACAATTTCTGTGGCCGTTGTGAGGAGAGCAGACTGTATGTGCTGCAGGCGGAGGAGGCAGACCGGTTAGGAGGTCAGCACAGTGATCCAGGGGAGGTGGAGGAGCAGATCGGAAGGTCTTCAGGCTGCGTTGGGTTAGATCATTAAAACTGACTCGTAGGCTCTAGGGAGCTACTGGTAATTGTGAGAAGTGATAAAATCAGAGCTAAAATTTAGGAAAAATAATTAGCACCAGTTTTTATGAGAAAGAGAAATTTATACCACAGTTTTTTATGGTTGGAAATAATTTGCTTTTGTAATTCTATGAATATCAAGAAAGAAAAAATAAGTTTAGTAGAAGACATCAAAAGATTGAAACAGGACAAACAAGCTCTTGAAGTAGACTTGGAAAAAATGAAGAAAGAGAGAGACCAGGCCAAGGATCAGATTGCTTACGCCACAGGTAAGACCCTGGGCTGGAGCAGCTTACCTTCATATTCATGGCTGTTCTTTATTCTTGAATTTAAGTAACAGCAATTGGATAGTGTAATCAAAATGCTGTTCCTTGAAGTATATTCTAATTTTAGAGACATTTTAAAAAAATTAGTTGTAATAGGTATGTACATTTAATAGGTTTTAGCAGGAGTAATTGCAGGATTAAAGAAAATCAAAGATTATTTTGAATTTATGGCATTTTATGTGGGATGACAGACATTGTTCACATGTCTGTCATCCCACCTAGATGGTGACCTAGACCTAAAAAGACGAGGGCATAGTCTGTCTTTTTATCCCTGGGTCTGAAACATAGGCTCCCACCTATTTGCCAAATGAACAAATAGCACTAAATTTTGTAGAAAACACAAGTATAAATATGGTATTCCCCACCAGGGAAATCAAAGATAAGAATGCAGAAAAGTTTAATATTTTTAAAATTGCAAATAAATATGAGATAGGGTGCTGTGTAAGAGTTTCAGAAAGGGAAGGCTGTCATTTGAGCCAGGTCCTGACAGATGGGAAAATTCAGAAGTGGAGTGGCAGGGGCTGCCCAGGGTGTGTCATGAGCACGTTACTGAGCGTACCTGTGGACTGGAGCTTCAGATGGGAGAGCACAGGACTAGGAAGGTGGATCGGAGGAGCCCTTACCTGCTCAAGTAAGGATCTTTCCTCTGTGTTGGTATAATCTGCAGTGTAAGATACGTACAATAAAGTCCACTTACCTGTTTGTAAGAAAACCACATTTACTTTTCTCATTAGTAAAACAGAATAATAATAATAATAGTATCCATCATGTAAGTTTTTTGTGCTAGATAAAATCATTCATAATAGGCATTCTTTAATGTTTGCAATTGTTACTTCTTAATATAATTATAGGAATTCTTCATTCTTATTATCTCTCAAGTCTAACATTTATTTTTTCATGGAAATGACTTTACTTTTATAATGAAAGTGAGTGGGAAAACAGTTGATTTATCAAAAATTTCTACATAGCCAACTTTGCTGCAGGTTTGAGGATTTGGACTATGAACACAATCTTCAACTCTCTTTACTAATAGTAGATTAAACTAGACACCACCTTGCACACATCAGTTGTTTTTTACCTCATATTTTTTCATAATGCTTTTTTATTAGGTAAGCATTGGTTTTCAGGTAAAATATTTTAATATAGTTTATTTCCATACTTTGAAAAATTGCAGTCAAGTTATTAAGTTTATCTTATAGGTGAAAAATTATATGAAATAAAAATTTTAGAAGAAACACATAAAGAAGAAATCAGTCTTCTGCAAAAAAGATTACAGTGGTTTGCTGAAAATCAGGAACTACTGGATAGAGATGCAGTTCGACTTAAAGAAGCAAATGAAGAAATTGAGAAGCTCAAACTTGAGGTAGTCATTTCAGAATGTATTTCTGTAGGTGACCCATTACCTTCAATAATTAGTTCTTAGCCTTGTAAGTGTTCTTGAATCAATATCTAAACTCTGTTCACTCAAATTGCTGGTTTGGCATTTGGTTGCTTTTAGGTGTGTAGCCTATTTTAGATTAGACTGAGAGTAAATCCAAGCTGCTCACCGTGCCCTGTCAGGCCCCATGTGGTCTGGATCCTACCTGCCCAGAGTCATCGTACCTCAGCCCCAGGAGTCACTGTCCCCCAGCCGCACCAGACCTCCCCCTGGTTCCTGAACATGCCAAGCCTGTTCCACTTGATGCCTCTGGCCTAGGTTCTTCCCTTGTCTCACTCCTTGTTCAAGTCTCATCTCAAACTTCTCCCCAGAGAGACCTTTCCTGACATTCTCTAATCTAATGCAGCCGTCAGTGTCGTCCCCGACTCTCTTCCCATGCCTTCACTCTGTTTTATTTTCTTCATAGCACTTGTCACTCTCTGAAGTTATTTTATTCACTGAGTGACTTACTTTGTTAGCTGATCAGCCGTCTCCTTTCCCTGGAGTGTAAGTGCCCTGAAAGCAGGGACTTGGCTTGTTTGCCCGCTTTGTCTCCATGCAGTGCCACATCTGGGAATTCATGCATGAGTGAGGGAACTACCATCATGCTGCCCTGCTTGTTTTTCTCTGTGTTTTAAATATGCTTCTTAACATGTTCTTCACTTACTGACAGGTCGAGAAACTGAAAGCTGAATCTGGAAATCCATCTCTTCAGCAGAAGATACGCTTGAAAGATAGAGCAGCTGATGCCAAAAAAATTCAGGATCTAGAGAGACAAGTATGTATTCAGGGTAAATTTTCATTAAGGCATTTCATATATAGTGCATTTTTATGTTCTCTTTTGCTCCAGGAGTTCCTACAAAATATATTAACCTGAAAATTCTTGTTTTTATTCATTTATTGTGATATATAGAACTGCTCCTACTTTAAATAAACTTGATATATAATATTTAAAGTAACTAATAAAAGTAGTAAACAGCATCACTTTATATAATCTGTGGCTTTACACATAAAGAGATTTTAGACTAATGTGCCTCATTAGATGGTAGAACTATTGATGGAAAGTTATTTTTGCATCCCAGCTCTTTTTAGACATCTGGGAAGAAGGAAGTAGAAATCTGAAACACTGGGTGTGGAGTTAGAATTCCTTCTGTCGAAAGACAGGTGAGAGAGGAGTACAGCAAGGGAGACCCATGAGCGGGGACTGTGGTAGTGGTGCTCGGGAAAGGTGAGACACCCTAGAAACAGCAGGCAGCCTCCCAAAGAGCTGGCCGTAATTTTGAGTTCTTGTTCACTGTACAGGCTCAGAAATATTTCATGGTCAATGTGGCTGGACGACCTTCTTCAAAAATCATAGTACACTAATTAGGGTAAAGTTTTTTTCATTGATGTAGTTTTTCAGGGTGAAATAATAACTTTTTCATTCTACTTTTAAAACTATAAAGTAACACTTTTATTCATAACTAAATATTAAACAAAATAAGGATGTTCAGCCCCATTCATAAGGGAGCAAGATTCTGTAGTCAAGTCATGACACTTAAACATACAGGTATTATTCCATCACAAACCCAAAAAATGAGGTCATCACTGGGCTGAATATTATCCCAGTTTTATGAGAAAGAAAAAAAAGCAAAATATTAACTTTGATACTTTCACAGGACCTGTTCTTTTATCAAAGGTATAATTTGATAGTTTGGCTCAGTGGCCAGGAAAGAAACAGGACAAAGGTAGTTTGAAGAGCTAGAAATATTCTGAAGTAAGTGTAGTCCAGGATTGCTTGGCATTTTTTCAATGTTTAAGATTTAGAGTAGCCAGTTTATTTAAAGTGGGAGCAGTTCTATGTCAAAATAAATGAGTAAAAACAAGAATTTTCAGTGTTTACCATATAGAATTGTGAGAGAGAAGACCAAAGAAACTACCACTCCTCCTGATAACTTCAAGAGAAGTAATGTAGAGCTGAATGTACTAGAATAAAAAAATAAAGCGTGTTTCAAAAGCAAAGTTAAGACTTGAAGTGGTGATCCATATTGATGAGAAATATAATACTTTATTAAAGTAAATACTTTTTATTAACACTTTCATTAAAAATGTATTGCTTAATCATCTTAGATTATATCTTTCTAAAATATTTCTCATTAATACCATTTTATGTAGTTTGCTGCGTATATATTTCAGATCTTATTCGGTGACCATGAACATTTCTAGCCTTATGATTTTAAATCTTAATATATATTTTATAATAAATGTACATCACAAAATATCTAGAATCATTTTGGAGCCATATTCTAAAATAGATTATAGATATAATTATAAATAGATTATAGACACATATGTATGAATTATAAATATAAAATAGATTATAATTATACAGTAAAATATCTTTTCTAAATAGCGCATTTGTAAAAATGAAGCTAATTAGAAATGCATGTTACAATGAAAATTTCAGATTACATGCATTCATGCTTTTATTTAATATAATATTCCATAGGTTAATTTCCAGTAAGAATTTTAAAATATTTTACTTTGTATGACAGCCACACGGATATCTGTAACCAAAGAATAATATTAAAAAGCAAATCAAAGAAGCTACAAATAAAACCTAATTTTCCCCAAAACTGTAATATACATTTCAAGATATCAAAATTAGATTGAAAATGTGTCTTAAAATTTTCAGTGAATGCATTAATTATAAGTATATTAAAACACTGATTTTAAAAAAATCTAAGTCTCTTTTCAATATACATGGTGTATGTGTGTATATACCTTTACATGCTCACATCTAATTACTAGTTTTTTAATACCAGAGGAAGCAAAACTTTGAAAATTTTGCAGATGTAATTATCAATATTTGTATCTGTATAAGTATTTGTATTTATATCCCAATTTCCATTACATGTATGAATGTGCAAGCAATCTTCATGAATGGAAATATTTGCTTTTAGTTTTGCAAATGATGTGACCCTTAAATACCTAACATGAACAATGTTCAGTCTGTAAATAGGATTTTCAGCACCAGCAACCCATCTTGTCCTAGGAAACGTCATTTTTGAGACCAGATTATAATAAAAGCGAACATTATCAAGCCCTTACTATATGCTAGGCACTCTGCTACCTACACATTTTACCGGGAGAAATGACATTTGATGCTCACATATGTTTTCCAAAGATATCTTAAATCATAATTTCTTTAGCAAAAACAGATATACATGCATATGCATTTATAATAGCTAGCTCTAATTTCTGTGGACCCTGGTGCAGTTCTAGCTTACAGAAAGACCGTGCTGTGTCATGGTAGACTGAATGAGAAGTGTTGTAAAGACTTCATTAAATATCACCTATTCCTCCTTGCTTCCTAATTGAAAGACATCATTTTAAAATAGATTAAACATCTCTTTGAAATCTAAACACAATTGATATAGTATAATGTAAGTTTTATACATTAAACTGTTTAATTTTAATATACATCAAACCTTACAAATGTACAAAAATATTTTAATAGGTGAAGGAAATGGAAGGAATTCTAAAGAGAAGATATCCCAATTCTTTACCTGCTTTAATATTGGCTGCATCAGCAGCTGGTGATACAGTGGACAGAAATACAGTAGAATTTATGGAAAAAAGGATAAAAATACTTGAAGCTGATCTGGAGGGCAAAGATGAAGAAGCAAAGAAAAGCCTTCGTACCATGGAACAACAGTTTCAGAAAATGAAGGTCAGCACCAAGTAGCCATGATGACGAGCTCAGAGGTACCAAGAGGACCGGAGGCTTCTTAGACCTCATTTTAACAAATAGCTGCGATCGTCCTTTCCCACGAAACCTTTGAGTGTTAACAGATGCAAAGGAAAACTAGGTCCGTCCTTTTTGTTTTCCGTCAGCAACTTTTTATTTCCAACACGGAATAATCAAGCACAGGACAATCTTTACATAAGCCCCTCTCAGTGATATTAGAATTATTTGAAATTAAGTCATGAAAAGGCAGAGTAGAACATCTCTCATACATATTCAGTATAAATATTTTTTTGAATTACTGTGGTTGAAAACATTTGTCTGAATTTACCTGAACAAGGGAGAGGGAATGAGACAGAAAGTAAATTTTTAGAATACAACAAGAGGCAGGGCAGTGTCTTCTGCAATGTCTTACTTACTGAGTTTTCTGAGCGTTCATCAGGAATGTATCAGAAAGTACAGGTGCCGCAATGACCAAATATGAAACAGGATGTGATACTTAATTTACTTCCTAAGCTTGTTGAGCGCATGGTTTCTGTAGTAATTCATGCCGGACGCTTTCACAGGCGTTTCGGTCCATCCAGTGTAATCTTTCCGATCACCTGTGAGAAATAGATCCTGCTGACTCACCTTGCAGATCAGGGACCTGAGATGTTAGCAGTTTAACTCCTGCCCGAGGTTCTGCTGCTGGCGAGACGCAGAGCAAAGCCACCGACTTCACGCCGCGTTGCTTCTAGGATGCGGACCTCATTCCCCGTAGGTTTCTGTCCTCAGAGACGCAACAACGGTAGAATGCTAAGTTTCAGGAACAGGAAAAGGTTGAAAACCTGGAAGTTCTTTGGCCTGCTAGTTAAGGTCTTACCACGGAGGTGGGGTTTCCTTTACCCCACCCTCTTCAAATCTTTCAGCCGCTTACCTGGTTCGTTTTCTTGTCTCACTTCCCCAAATTCTGAGTTGCTCTCCTCCTTTAACCACCCAGTTTTCAGCTTCCCTAACTTAGCCTCTGATTTACTGTTAATTGTGCCACTTTTACTCCTAAGTTTCTTTCAGTTCCTCTATTCCTTTTCATCACCGTGTCACTCTCCTACTGTCATTAATTAAAGATGGCTCAATTACTGTTGGAACCTCCCGACTAGTCTACCCATACCCACTTCATTCACCCCGTTCTCTAATCAGCTTTTGACACCAAAGGCAAAATCATATTGTCATCTCTTACACACACACACACACACACACACCTGTCTTTGTTTATACCCCTCAATGGCTTCCTGTTCCCCTTAAGATAAATAAATGGCCTGTGAAGGCACATATGGGCAGGCCCCTTTGTGCCCCGCAGTGCCTCCCCACACCATGCATCCACCGCCCACTCACATTGACCTATTTCTCCTCCTTGCCACGTGTCTTTCAGCCACAGTAATTTGTGTTCTCTGCCCTCTGACGGTACTCTCGGCCCTCACAGTTAGGGCATCCTGTCCAGCTCTCAAAACAAGCATTGCTTCCCCTGTGAAGCCTTCCCTGGACTCGCGGGCAGACAGATTCCCTCTGTAAGCACTGCATCCCGCACCCCTCCCCTCCACTGCATCCACCCCATCTGGAGGATCATGAGTGACCTCTCTCCCCATCCAGCTTCTGGGAGTCATGACCACCCCACTTCTGCTCTCTGTTGTATTCCGCAACCCAGCAAAGTGCCTGACACAGAGTAGATGCTCAAACACTTTAACTAGTTAATCCAAAAATTCATAGGGTATCAGGAGGATTGAGTGGCAGAGTGTATGTAAAGCCCTTGTGTCATACCTGGAGCACAGCAGACACTCAAGAAATGATTGCAATAATTACAGTTAATATTCCACTGACCAAAAAGAGGCATAAATTCCAACCCATGACCCCATTTTTATATATCTAAATCTACCCATTCATTTTTCTTGTTTGCAGTCCCTGAGCACATCTCACTCCTGCCCTGGTTACTTCCTGCCAATTCCTCTTCCATTTCTGATTCCCAGTACACACCAACCACTTGCTTGTCTTTATACGGCTCTTCCTACTTCCAAAATGTCCCTGCCTCCACTTATCCCCAAATTTATACTCATCCCTCACGGCTGAACTTAAATGTGTAGTCTGCCCACCTTCACTCGGGCATCCAGATAACTCAGGTGCCTCGTGCCCCCTGCATCAGGAGGCCCACCATCCCAGTCACAGGACTCTGCAGTTACTGCCGTGTCACTCTCCTTAATCAGGCCGGGAACTCGTAAGGCAAGAACTGACTTTCTTTCCCTCTAGAATCTGGCACAGTGCCTGGCATTCAGCAGTAGCTCAATAAATACTCATTAAGTAAATGAACAAACACTACTGCACCTCCCTATGCAGAGTAAAGTATTAGATTATTACTTTTACAATACTAAAGCTCCAGTAAATAAATTCCAAGCTGACTTACTACCTGGGAGATTTCTAAGTTGATGTTAGAAAGTTGAAACTGTGCTATTTCTTAAAGACTTCAATACCAGCAGTTGCTTTGGCTATTCATCATCAGAGTATAGTTTGCATAGAGAAGGATACACAATAATAAGTTTGATTGTGAGATTTAAAATAAGTTCTGGGGTATACAGAATGTCTAATGTAGTGTTTATGAAGCAAAATATCTAATGTAATGTTTATGAAACAAGTTACTTATGAAATTATATAAAATACCTTGAGAATATACAATGGTATGCCCTTCTAAGACTGGGATTTCAATACGTGACAGACTCAAGGAACATGGAACTGGAGGCGTCAGGAAATGTGATGACCGCCTGAATGAATGAATGAATGGGAGAATGCAGGCCTTCAGTGACTAGTGAAATGTGTGGTAGTGGTTTGGCATTACGTGGATTCTTTCCTTTCAGATTCGGTATGAACAGAGACTAGAGGAGCAAGAGCAGCTACTTGCCTCCAGATCAAGGGGAGCACCTCAGAACCAGCGTGGGGACCTCTCCAGAGTTAAAGCACTAGAGAAGGAACTCAGCGACATGAAGGAAGCCCATCAAGTCACTGTAAGAAACCTTGAAGCTGAGATAGGCATTCTTAAACATCAGAAAGCTGAATTGGGACTCAAAAAAAAAGATAAAGATGATAAAGATTTCCAGTCTATAGAATTCCAGGTGGAACAGGCTCATGCCAAAGCTAAATTGATGAGGCTTAATGAGGAACTGGCTGCAAAGGGGAGAGAAATACAAGACCTTTCAAAAACCGTGGAGAGGCTTCAGAAGGAGAGAAGGACGATGCTCTCTAGTCAGAGTTCCCAGGGTAGAGAGGAAGCGACTACAAACAGGGTGAAGAAAGGTGTGCCACCCGCAGGGAAAGGGGACGCGCTCTCCTCCTCTGCGGCGCTGGGGGGCAGACTTTACCAACCAGATGCTTTTACAGATTCCCATCTTTCAGAGGTTTTACAGGAAAACCGCAGATTGAAAAGTGAACTGCAGAGATTAACTATAGAGAGGAGTGAGCTGCATATGAAATCTGATGTAGCAGTGAATCAATTTGAAGATTCCATGAAAAGGTAAAATGTGAATTCAAAAATACATGGGGACATGAAAAGATAAAAATTTGAAAATTGTAAGATGTATTTCTTCCAGTAATTTGTTTGACCCTGAACTGAATTTATTACCAAATCACATTGCTAAGCGTGGATCTGTTTCAGAGTAGGATCCTCTACCTGTGCCCAGAATCCGATGAAGCGGACTCTCCACGTCAAACCAAACCATGCCCTTGGGCTGACCAGTCCTGTTTTTCTGCAAGTGTCCAAATGGTATTGATAAGCTGACCCATTGGGCCCTCTTACAGACAAATATCATTATTTATAATTACCACAGGAAAATGCTGTCACAAAATAGCCACTATTAAAATTAGTGATTTTCTAAGAGGAAAAGGTCGGTCCTCTTTTCCCAAATAACTCATTGAATTAATCTAGTGATCACACCCATTCATTCCTTGAGGAATGAGTCTGCTCATCCCTTGCTCCCTCAGAGTCTCAGACTATCCACTGCCTCTCCTCTGAGCCGCCCCACATGCTCAGACCTTTGCACTTGATCAAACCAAGTGCTGTTCCTTTTTCAGCACCACTTTGCCGCCAGCAGCTTCTTTTATTTCTGCCTCACTTATTCTTAAATACGGCTCTCATCGTCACCCCTCTGGAAACCCGGTCTCTCAGGAACGACCTTTCCCGGTCAGCGTAGTTTTCCTTGACGTTGTTGAACACACCGCCTTTCCTGAAATGGTTTCCCCCCTTATCCTCCATGACTCAGCAGCTCTGACCGAAATTCCTTTTCTCTTCCCTTTAACTGACTCCTGACTCTCATTCACCCTCCTTGAAAATCCGACTTTCTGCCACGGTTTCAATTTTAGACTTTGTTTATTTTTCTCCATTGCTAAACTCATCACTCATATGGCTTTTATGAGCCATGACGTTAGATTTACTTTGCAAGGCTTGTTCTCTTCCCTGGGTTCATACATATGTGTATATATTTTTTTCGTTTGGATTCTTCCTCTTGTATCTCAAATATTATCTTTTCTACCTGTGAACTAGGTCCTCCTCCCAACTTCCTCATCTCTGTTTATAACCATATTTTTTCAGTTGCTGGGCCCAGCTTTACTTCATTTCTTGGGTTCAGTTTACGGGGTACTTTAGAAATAGGTCCCGTCTTGCTTTCCTCCGAACTACAGTGCAGCGGCCTCCCTAGTATGCCAGCCGGTGCCCCACCCTGACCGCCCTGGTTTTGGTTGCTGTCTCCCCCATTCGTCTTGCTTAAAAACCGTTAATATTCTTTAAGCACTCCTGTGTCTGAGTTACTCTGTTCTCCACTGACTCCCAGCTTCCTGAAGAATTAAGACTTGATTTCTCTGCCTAGTGTCACGAGTCCCATCACTGGTCTAATACTCCACTGTGGGGCTCACTATACTCGCTGCCTCTTGCATGTTTCAAGCCCTAACTTTTCCACCAAATACTTCCCTGAGCTTCGCAGGAAGTGTCCTGCTCCCACCTCCGACTCCTGGGTGACCTGTGATGTGTACCGAGAAAGCAGTGCCCGCACACGGCCTTGTAGCGCCCGGGAACTGATGTAAGATCACACTTACTCTGCAACCTGGTGTAGGAGCAGAATGAGCATCCGGAGCGCCCAACAAATGCTTATTCAGTGACTGAATCATCGTGGCAACTATACTGCCTCCAAACTGAAACCTTGTTTCTTTAGTATTGAATGCAATAGTAGCAGTGGAGCTATTTGGAAGAAATCACATTTTTTCCTAGAAATAATTTAAAATAAAGATTTTTCCTATAAATTGTCCTAAACATAATTGGTAATTTTTTTAGTATTGTCAGTCTGATTCTCAGATAACTCGGCCTGAGAAGTGAGGAATAATCTTTCCTAGTCCCGGATTTTAGGCTGTTTTTTCACTTTAGATCAGTTACATCATGGGTGTTTTAGCTATTTATGCTTTTCCTAGGACCCTAATCTCACTATTTCCATGAAGAAATAATTCACATAGTCAAGTAAGCGATTGGTAAATTTGTTTATAGTTTGGGAATTTCCATATTAATATATATCAACAATGACTTACTAAGTACCTGCTTTGAGTCCAAACCATCATTTTTAAATAATTTTCCCAATAAGAGAGAAAATGTTTTTCTGTAAGAAATGTATCCAGTCTTTAGTCAGAACTTCACCATTTACTAACTGCCTCTGAGTGCATAGATTTTGCCACAGAGAAAAACCAATGGTTTCTCACACTTAATGGTCCAAATGAATTAGGTGCCGATTACCCTGGGCCCTGATAATCGCCATAAAAATCACTGTATTGTTGTGACGCAGGAGCTAGCCCTGGAGTCACATGCATAGGCCAGAAACTGATGCATGTTACCTAGAGACAAAGCATTGGAGATTCTGTAGGGAACTGAGATTACCCAAATAAAAGTCTACACAAAAAATCTGAGTTTATCTTAAAAGGTAAAATGTCAAGCCCTTTGCTTTAAATCCACACAGACATTTAGAACCTTTAATTCCTTCCAAAAGTTCAGCCCCAGACGAGTCAAATGGAAGGCCCAGATTCTGAGGTCCAACTCTGCTGGGTTTGAACCCCAACTCTGCAGTTTAGTGATCTAGACCCCAGGTACATCACTCATTCATAAACTCAAGTTTGTCCTTATAAAATTCAGCAAATAATAGCAAGCCCATGGAATGGTTCTAAGAACTCAGAGGTAATAATGTATAAAGCTCCTCACACAGGACAATACTGGGGCATGCTCTCCCTTTGCTTGTTTAAGTTTCAGGCTTCTTACACTATTTTTGTGCTAACTCTGAATTGAAGAGCTGCTTTTACATGTGGTTTTCTTTAATTTGCTCTACAGGATCAAGGAAGATGCTGCAGCACACATCACATCTCTCAAAGCCTCTCATCAGAGGGAAATAGAGAAACTCCTTTGCCAAAATGCAGTAGAAAATTCTTCTTCCAAAGTAGCCGAATTAAATCGCAAACTAGCAACTCAAGAGGTAATGACTTTAACAAGCTTTCTTTGGCTTTAACATGATTGTTTTCAGGACTGTTAACTGAACATTATTTAATTGGGAAATATTTTTTACTTTACTTTTTGAGGTTGGTAATAGAAATGTGAAATGATTGGCTTTTGTTAATAGGACAAGATGCCATTACCATATGCTTGACTATTGAACTTTAAAGTCATACCCTTTAAATATCTGATTTTACAGTTTTGTCCCTACATTTCTCAAATAGGTCTTCTCCTAAGTTAGTTGTAATGGATGGTCAAGACCTTGGTACCTGAACTTGAATGTTGAACTGTTTCCCTCCTTCCCAAGCCCCAGCTGACAAGTAATTATCCTGGTCTTTCTTCCTGCCCCATTACTTTTCATTCATTAAACAAATATTGATTCGGGGCCTACAGTCAGGCACTGGGGACAAAATAATGAACAGAGGGATAGACACAGTTGTAGCCACAGTTCTAGTATTACGAAGCATAGTCTCTAAGAATTATGACAGGGTAGCTGACAGCTTATCCACAGTTCCTTAAATAAATGTATTTTCCTTCTTGGTTAGTGTATATATCTACTTGGAATATCTATGAATAGCTACTGTTTGGCCCATCTTCTGTGCTTGTTAGCAAGGTGAAAACACAGCATTAAAGTAGAATTTATATCCCCAACTTATTTTCAAATCATGTGCCCAGAAAAGAAAAAGGAAAAAGCACATATGGCAAGAAGGTAGCAGTTTGTAAATCAAGTTGAAGAATATATGAATATTCACTGTACTCTTCTTCTTTTCTGTAGGTTTTAATTGTAAAACACAAGCTGAGGGGGAAAATCTTCAAGAATAATTATCACACCACCACCTCTCTCATCAATAATTATTTAATAGTCTTGATTAAAAACAAATCCCTTAATTGGGAAAGTTTAAATATGAACTGGATATTAGATATTTTGAAATTATTATAAATTTTCTTAGGTATAAAAATGTTATTGTGGTTTTATGAGAAAATGCCCTTATATGGACGCATGTTGAAATATTTGGAGTATTTAGGGTGAAATGTAATGAGGTTTGTAATTGAATTTCAAGTAGCTCAGAAAAACGAATTGAATATTTCAGTGAAAAAGATATAAAGTGCTTTACAAAAGTAACCATTATACAGCTTTGCAAATAACTTGTCTAGTTCTTCCCACGTAGGAGTGGGATGGTAGTGGGCAGCGTAAACATTGTACCAAACGACTGCAGACTGAGGAGCAGTCTGGGAGAGGCAGGAGGAGTAGTGGCATTGTGCTGGAGGGCCCTGAGGATTATTTTCCCAGAGTTTTAAGTGTAACATGGTAAATTGTATGTTAAATGAAAGTCAGCACAGTCTGATCATAAAAATAGTAATTTTTTAAAAAAGCATTAGAGATAAGAAATAAAAATGTTCCCTAAGTTTTTTCAGTTTCTTGATGGAAGTATTTATGAATTTTGGTTTGTCTAAAAATACAAGTGACAGTTATTTCACAGATATTATTAGGCTCATGTTGTCTTTATTCAGTCAATTGCCCTTTAATAGAAACATTATCCTACTTATTCCCAGTGTTACAAAGATAATTGGTCACTTTTCAAAATGCTTGGACTTTATGGAGGTTTATTTTAAAAGGTATTTTTTTTGGAACTTCAGAAGATTACTAAAGAAACCAAATAGATTCATATTCATTAATTTGTGATATGTATGATGCTTTATATTAAATATTGAAAAAAACAAAATAAATTTATTCTATGAGTTTAATTAATTCAACAAACTTTATTCCTGTGGCAGTTTATTTCTGACATTGAATTTGGTCATTTTAAAATATTAAGATCCTTTTAATACTTTAGTACAAAAAAAGTTGGCTTTCTTTGTTTCTCAAATAATATTCAAGGAAAAACTTATTTACATTGTACTTCTAACATAATTTCCTAGGTACTTATAAAGCATTTCCAAAATCAGGTTAATGAGCTGCAGGGTAAACAGGAGTCTCTTGTAGTTTCTCAAGTTCGAGAAGAAATTCTACAGAAAGAGGTAAGAAATAACCAAAATATTGGGCCAACATAAACATTTCTTAACTGTTTCAATCATATTCATCTTTATGTATAAATGCTTAACTTAAATGTAGAAATAGATATAACCTGAAAATACCTGTCACCTGTCAAGAACATATTTGTAACTTCTTTATGGAAAGAATGCTTTCTCCAGATGAAGCTCAAATATTTAACTGATTAACTTATATATTTGTATTTGTTGTTGAGATTTTCTGAGCAGTGGCGAATTGAATGGTTAAGGCCATTTCTACATTAAGTACTACACTATTTAATTTGGTAAAGAAATAGGAAAAGCAATCATGGCAGTGATGCTGGATTACCCAGGACAGTATCACCACAGGAAATAGATCTCCCTGGAGATACACCATTTTTATGACTCTAAGATCCTTTTGTTTCTAGAAAGTCCAAAAAAACAGATAAACTGTGCTTTCTATTCTTTGAAGCATATACACCATTTTTTATTACTAAGGGATTTATTAAATTAGCACAAGCAAACCATCCAACTAATTGTATTATGAAATAATATATTTGTGAGTTTCCCTCACTGATTTCTTGTTTCATACCATTATGATCAGAGAAGATACCTGATATGATTTCAGTCTTCTTGAATTTGCTAAAACTTGTTTTGTGGCCGGCCTAACATATTTTCTGTTCTCAAAAATGTTATGTGTGATTGAAAAGAATGTGTCTTCTGCTGTTGCTAAATTGAATATTCTATGTCTGTTATGTTCATTTGGCTTATGATGATGTTTAAATCCACTGTTTCCTTATTCTGTCTCTGGGTGGATTATCCATTGTTAAGAGAGAGGTATTAAAGTTCATAACTATTATTGTACTGCTGTTTATTTTTCTTTCTAGCATTGATAGTTTTTGCTTTATATATGTGGGTGCTCCAAAGTTGGGTGCATAAATAATGGATATGATTGGTGTATCTTCTTGAAAGATTTACCCCTTTACCATTATATAATGACCTCCTTTGTCTCTTTTTACCATTTTTACTTTAAAGTCTGTTTTATCTAATAAGTATGGCTACACCGGCTTTCTTTTATATACCATTTGTTTGAATATCTTTTTCCATCCCTTCACTCTTAGTCTATCATTGGATCTTGCTTTTGTGTTTTTTTTTTTTAATCTATCCTCCATTTTGGGTTTGTTTTTTTTACAGGAGAATTTAATCCTTTTATATTTAAAGTAATTACTGATAGGTAACAATTTTCCGTTGCTATTTTGTTCATTATTTTCTAGCTATTTTATAAATCCATTATTTCTTGTTTCATATCCTTCCATTTTTTGGTGTGTTTTGATTTTGGTATCAGTATGCTTTTACTTCTTTATAGTCATCTGTGTAAATACTAAGGTTTTTCCCATGTGGTTACCATGAGGCTTACATAAAATATATGTAACATAATCTTAAATTATAACACCCTCTTTTAAGCTGGTAACAAGTTAACTTCAATAGAATTCCTAAACTTTACATTTGTACTTCTCCCTCTCCCAGTTTAGGTCATTGATGTTACAGTTTATATCTTTTTTACCATTTAATAGCAGATTATTGTAACCATAGTTATTATTACCACAGTTGTTTAACTCTTAAATTAGAGTTATAAAATCTAACTTACTCCATATATACCATTACCAATGAGTTTCACGCTACCTTCTTAAGTTTTTGCAGCATTAGTTATCATTCTTTTATTTCCCCTCAAAGAATCCCCTCTTTGTAAGGCAGGTATAGTGGTGATGAGCTCTTACAGCTTTTGTCTGTTCAGAATCTATAGTTCTGAGGAACAACTTTCCTATGTATAGAATTCTTGGTTCACAGTTTCTTTCAATATTTTGAATCTATCACCTCATTCTCTATCCTGAAATGTTTCATTTAAGAAATCCACAGTCTTATGGTAGTTTCCTTGTATGTAATTTTTTTCCTCTTGCTGCTTTCAAAATTCTTTGTCTTTGACTTCTGACAATGATGGTGTGTCTCAGTGTAGCCCTGTTCAGGTTCAACCTCTTTGGGGTCAGTTGGGCTTCACAGATCTGGATATCCACTTCTCTCCCCAGATTTGGGACATTTCAGCCATTATTGCTTTAGGTATACTTTCTGACTCTTTCTCTTCCTCTGGAATTACCATAACATGGATATCGTTTTCTTTTAATTGTGTCCATTCAGCCCCATAGGCTTTCTTCATCCATTTTTATTTTCCTTTTTGCTCCTCTGACAATTTTAAATTGCCTGTATTCTGGATTGTGGGCTCTTGTCTTCTACGTAGTCGAGTCTGCTGTCCAGGCTCTCTTGGATTCTTTAGGACAGTCATTGTATTTTCAGCTCTAGGATTTCTACTTGTTTTGGAGTTTTTGATGGTTTTGATTTCTTTGTAAAACTTCTCATTTTGTTCATGTATTGTTTTCCTAACTTTGTTTAGTTGTCTGTATATTCTTGTTCTTTTCTAAATTTCTTTAAGAGTTCTTTGATAGTTCATAGATGTCCATTTCTTTATGGTCAATTCCTGGAGCTTTATTACTTACCTTGGTGGCGGTTTCCAGATTTTCATGGTCCTTGATTCCTTTTTTGTTATCTGCATATTTGAGAAACCAGTCTTCTCTTTAATACGTTACAGGTCTGACTTGGCAGAGACAGTTCTTCCCAGTCGGCTCAGTTTGGGCTTCTGGGTGTGTCTGCTAGTAACATTCCTGGGCAGGAGGAGCGTGCCCTGGGGGCCTGTTTTTGGGTGAGGCCACTGCCCCAGCTCTCAGGCTGGGTGAGTGGGGTGCCGGCTGAGCACAGCTGGGTGAGATTTCTGCCTCGGTTCCCTGCCAAAGTGAGGCAGGAGGAGGATGGCCTAGTGTGAAATTCTTGGTTGGATTTTGTCCACTGGTAGAAAACGCTGGTTGCCTGAGTTCTCTGGTCAGGCTCACTAGCCTCTCATGACTGAGGTTATATTCAGCAGTAGGTGGGGTTATGGGCCCCATCAAGGCCTGCTCAGCTCGGTGTTTGGAGACCCAAACCAGGCAAGACCTGTGCCGTGAATTCTCTGGCCAGACAGAGTGAGTGAGAGTCTGTGCTCTCTTCAGGTGCCTTTGTAAGCAGGGCTGTTGCAGGTTTGCACAGCTTCCCGTGTGTTCTGGTTGGACCCCGCGGTCCCGCAGGCTGAGAGCTGTACGCAGCAGTAGGCAGGGCCTTCAGTCAGTCTCCTTCCTGGTTCAGGCGGTGGGAGACCCAGCTCCAATACCAGTGAGGTTCTTTGTCTGTGGTCCTGTCCCAGCCAAGCAGCCTAAGTACCCTGGGCAGACAGGTCACTGGCTTTGCTCTGCAGACTGTCAGCTCTGACTTCCACACTCTGCTCTAATGTCGCTGGGCTACCCAGCTTTCCAGATGCTCCATCAACTTCCTGGTCGGGTGGGGCTGCGACCGTCACTTAGAAGTGGTCCAGACCATGACTTAGCTCACATGCCTGGGAGGGTACAGACCAGGCGCCAGGGCTGGCAAATCTCTTCATTCAAGGACCCAGATCAGGAGACCTACACCCTCACCCCACTACCTTGTCAGACAGCACCACTGACTTGGTTCTACACGTGAGCAAAACTGCCAGTTGGGATCGCTGTCCGGGTGATGCAGGTCTGCCATGGAACTCAGTCTGCCATGACCCCAGTGCCAGGGTTCTCACCAGCCCCTCCCTACTTCTCCATCACAGTCAGATTCCCAGTAGTCAGTCCTCACGGAGTTCCCCATAATCTCCATGGGGCAAGACCAGAGTTGGGGCTTCCAGGAAGTAACACACATGCTGCGGAGCTGGATCTCCATCCTGGGCTCTCCTTTCCACCTGGAGGAGCCACAGGCTCGGGAGATCTCCGTCGGTGAGGTGTGCACCAGCCTGGCGGAGGGGCGGTGTGGGCAGCATGCAGCTGCTGCTCCTACTTTTCTAATATGGCCTGTCGTGGTCGGGCTGGTGCAGGAGTGCTTCAGCCCCAGCCTCGTGTTCCAGGATTCTCTTGGTAGTGGTGTCTTGTCCATGAATAGCTGTTAGCTGTTCTTGTGAAGGGGAGCAGGAATAACCTATGTCACCATCGTGACAACACCCATCCCATCTTTATATCTAATATGTCTTTATTACCACTTTTGCTATACATTTGTATAATAATCAAATAGTAATAATAAGCATTTGTTTAGTATGTACTAGGCACTGTGTGAAGTGCTCTGAGTTTCTCACCATAACCCAGAAGTATTGTTGTTATTCTCCTTTTATAAATGAAGACATTGATACTATGAAAAATGACAAAACTTGTCTGAGGCTTACCAAGCAATATGTAGAAGTGCCAACATTAGAATCTAGGGCCTCTGATTCTAGCTCCCAGGCTCCTAATTACAGTTTACCAGTGCCTTCCCGTTGGACATTCAGGCTGTTGCCATTTGGTACCACATAGTTTTTTGGTAGTATCAAGTAGCAGGAAGCATTCTTGATCATCATGCATTTTTTGCCTATGTGCCCATTGACCTCCAGAAACTAATAAATTCACTGAACTACAAGGATTTTCTTAAAAATATTCAACTTTATACTCTTTAAGAGTTACCTTTAAATGAGTACAAATGAAGGGACATTTTGTCTTTGTCTAGAACCAAGTTTCTAAATTTATGTGATTTACAAATGAATAATCAGTGAAAGGTGAATTAATTAATTAATTCATGAATAATTGTTAAACACTCTCTGCCATGCATAGGTACAGGTGGTGGGAATACTGAGAACAAAGTAGACAAATTCCTGTTCTCATGGAGCTTACACTTTACTTGGGGAATCAGACAATAAATGTAAGGTTTGATAAATAAAAGTAACTGAGACAACATGTATAAAGTACTTAGCATAGTGCCAAGCACATGATAATGTCATGACTTAGTACTACTTGCATTTAAGCATCAGTTTAAACATAGCTGCGTCCAGTGAACAGGCCTCCACTCTAGGTTCTGTGTCCCTCCCGCATCCCCATCTCTCCACAGTAGCTCACCCGATGAGAATTCATATCCATCCGACTGCTCTCACTGGACTAGAACTTCCCGTCTGGTGTCCCAGGAGTGGGTTTCCTATGGATCACGAGATAGTAATAGCTGGAAGTGTTCTTATGACAAACTCAGAATCATTTTTTAATCTTTGTAAAGTTGACAGAAAAGTTGATATTTGACCAGTATGTGTATGACAATGCTTCTGACAACTTCCTTAGTTCAATAATCCTTTTGTTTTGTTTTGTTTTGTTACAATTTTTAATAATCATTGTTTTAGCATATAAGATTTTTACACCCGGCACCCATCACCACAGCATGTTCTGTAAGGCCTCTCCCTGGCCCTTCTGCAAACCATCCCAATTCACATCTGCATGTTTCTTTTTTTCACTGAGGATGCCATCAGGAGGATGTTCCACATTTAAAGTATTTAGACTTAACTCTGATTTAATTTGCTTGTATTTTCACATTTTTTTAACTTACTTAGGAGAAGTATGTGGGGTTTTTTGTTTTGCTTTTTACTATTATTGCTATTAGGTAAAACATTGAATTTGTTCATTTTAACCATTTTCATTTGCTTGTTTTTTACTTTGCCTTTTTATGTTAACAATTACCAAATTACCATAATTATATAGCATAAAGAAAATGCAATTAATTGTTTCACTAAACCCAATTTAGAGATTCCTCACATCTTTTCCATTTTACTCCTGGTGCCCCAAAAATATTACCATTTTCTCTGTGAGCCATGGTATGAAAAAGGAGGTACTGCACTAGACCAACCCTCCATGAGGACAGGGACTGTCTTTAGTCTCTGCATCCTCATGACCTAAACAGCAGCCAGCACAAAAAGAGTTCAGTACTTCTTATCTCTACTTTATACACATACATTTATTTGTGGAGTGAATTATTATAAATTATAGCAATAAAATCTAGAAGAGAATTGCAGATAGAATTATAGGGAGTGGAGTAAAGATGGATCCATAGTTTTTGCTTTCTGTGTGTTGGGTGCTTTCAATGTGTTATTTAATCCCAAAAGTAATCGCCTATTAAACACTTTATGGCAAAGCTGAATACACCAAAGAAAATGCCCAACTTCATTTTGAGTGCCATAACCAGCCTGGTATATATGGGAGGGAGAAGGCAGTCCAGTCATCTGGAAACTTTTGGAATATGAGGTCATTTCAGGGCTAGGATGAACCTTTACTTCCTTGATATATGGAATGAAAGCTATTAATTATTTCTAACTACTCAAGATACCTTTGTAACAATAAACCTCTTATCTAGAGAAGTTTGTACCGAGAAGAGGTGATGCACATTTTTACCCCTTAAGACTACCTGTTAAAAAATTACTTCCTTATCATAGTTTTTCATTTACTTCTTACCTCAATTTTAGATAACAAAACTCTTAGAGGAATTGAGAGAAGCTAAAGAAAACCATACACCAGAGATGAAACATTTCATGGGCTTAGAAAAGAAAATTAAACAGATGGAAATAAGACATAAACAAAGAGAGCAGGAACTTCAACAGGTAAAGTAGTAAATCACATTTACATATTATAAAATTCACCACTTTTAAGTATCTCTAGCTTGCTATAGTATTGTCATCCCTAGCAAAACTTCTTATTGTTTTCATTGGGTGTTGAGTTTATAAAAAAAATAAATGTATAACTTTTGAGACAAAATAAGACTTTAAATCTCAAATACCTAAATATTGGTATGCCTTTTATCTGGAAAAATAGAGAAGCAACTTGTATCATGTTCTTTCTTAATTATTGATTGGTACTTAAAAAGTTTGGCATTTAAACCCTGGGAACAGGGCTTTGTTTGGGAAACATGTTCCATATTCAAGTGATTTCAATAAATATTTGTAAGAAATAGATTTATATTAAAATGTGATCATTTAAAATAATGTGCCTACCACTAGTAGTATGATTACTGCACTTAATTACAAACAAATTAATTAATAGAAATTAAAAATAGGAGAACTAAGGGCATGATTTATTTTTAGGTGCTAGCCTTGGTGCTATTATTAGTTTCACATAAACAGTGTATTAATCTGCTTGGGCTGCCACAACAAAGCATCATAAACTGGGTGGCTTAAATAGAAATAACATTTCTCACAGTTCTGAGGCTATAAGTCCTAGATCAAGGTTACAGCTGATTCAGTTTCTGGTGAGAACTCTCTTCTTTGATTTGCAGGTGACCCTGCCTATGTGTGTGTACTGCAGGCTGGGGGAGGGAATAAAGAAAGAGTTCTCTGATGCATTTTCTTACAAGGACACTACTGCACTCTGATCAGGGCCCCACCCTTATTGCTTCAGTTAACTTTAATTAGTTCCTTACTCTAAATGTGGCCACACTGTGGGTTGCAGCTTCAATATATGAATGGGAGTGGGGGCACACAAAAAGGTTCCATCTGTAACAGTATAAATTTATATAATCTTTGAAAATAAAAAATATCATATACATGCAAAGCTTTATGGTTGACCTGAGGTCCACAGAGAAACCCTAGTTCTATTAAATCATATCAAGATTGTAGCTTTTCATCATTATAGGAACTTTGAAATATAAAATGGAGAACAAAGAAGTTAATGTAACTGATTTCTCATTCTTACTCTTGGACTTTTATTTGTGGACTTCTCTTTAAAACATGGAATACCAAGAAAACATCAGCCTTGGTAGAACTAAGGCACCATAGTGCATCACCATTTCAACAGACACACCTGTATGTGTATAGGACTTTGTAATTCCTGTTTTAGAAAATGGTTGTAAGTTGATAAATTTGTTTAACATTATCTTTGTTACCTGTTATAAGCACACACTTTATTATAGCTTTATCACCAATAATTGTTTGATAGACTTGTTATAAATACAACTAATATGTACACAAATAAGTTATATAGTACACAGTACAATTCTAAAATATATACAGGATTTTTCAACAAATACGTGTTTATCTGAAATATATAATTTCAATATGGTCTACAAAATTGGCTTTTATTTGCTTAAGCAAAAATGTAGTAGGACTTGTAGGACATCCTTGTAGGACATTTATAGAGAAGGTAATAGATGTGTTTCATATACAACATAGTAAAATGCTAAATTAGGATGTCATCAAGATGTCCCCATAGATCATTCCTGACTTCAGTCTCCCTCACAAGAAGACCAACTAGCATGTATCATAGAGAAGACACACCTGTGAAAATCCCAGACACAGAGGTGCAACTGCAGCACCCACTTGAGAGACCAAGAAGGACAGCATTAGAAGGGTAAGAGGAGTGCCCGCACGCTGAAGGCATCCTCCTCACCCAGGCTAGCACAGTACTGAAAGAGGGGGCTCCCAGAAACCTATGGTTTCTCCAGTGGGAAAAAAGAGAGCCCAGGGTTAACACTGCGCTCACCCACCATTATGGGTTGCTTCCCAGGAGGCCCACTCATTTCTCAAATTATAGGAGTTTCAGGAAGAATCTGTGAAGCTTGACCACAGGACATCAAATTGTGATCAAAAAGGGGCACAGGGGTTACAGCAAGCACCACTCAGGTCTTGGTAGACTGAGCCCCTCCTCAAAGCTGTATCAAAGTAGAGAGAGAACCAGTGCTGCATCCATCTGCAGAACCAAGACGGTGGCTCTGTCTGGTAAGGGGAGTCAGCGAACAGTCTGCCTCATTCAGGACCCAAACAACAGCAGTCGCCAGCCTTGGAGCCTGTTCAGCCCCTGTGCTTGGAAGGGGAACCTAATTAATCATCCCATCTATTGCTGAATACAGCCTCCCGCCCCATTCAAGCAAGAAGCCACATAGCCCATCCTACAGCTCTGTTTACAATGGCATTTGTGCAGAAAACCCAGCCAGCAGGTCTGCCTGTCTGGAGAGTAACCCAATTTACTTAGTAACACCGTCTGTCCAGGGTTCTTTGTCCACAGTTCTACCTGATTTAGGTCCCCAAACAAAGACCAGTGCCCACCTTGGGGCACATTCTGTTGCCCCTCCTGGGAAAGGAAGCTAATTCCTAGCCCCATGTACTGTTGAGTATAGTGCCCAGCAGTACCCAACTAGAAAGCCTGACTAGAGAATCCAGATACCTGTAGAGTACATCCTATAGCAGTGCTTGGGCAGCAAACCAAGCTACCAGTCCTACCCAGCTGTTCCCAGCTGCCAGCATTCCCCTCTCCTCAGTGCTCAGGCAGCGGCCTCAACCAAAAAAGAGACCCCAGTAGACAGCCCCACCTGCCCAGGAATGCCACCAGCTGTGCCCTGTCCAAAACCCTGAGCTGAGCTGACTGGCAAAGGACTGTCTATGGAAGCAACTTGTAAAGTCCAGAAGAGGAGACCAGTTTAATGCACAGATATCAACTCAAGGGTCATGAAAAATCTGGTAAACATGACACCATCAAGGGAAGCTAATAAAGATCTAATAACTATTCATAATAAAATGGAGATCTGTGGACTGTTCTGACAATTCAGAGTAATCCTTTTAGTGAAGTTTAGTGAACCATAAGAACACTCAGAAAGACAACTTCCTAAACAAAATTAGAAAAATAACACATGAGCAAAAACAAGTTCAACAAAAAACTGCAAACCATAAAAAAAAAAACACATCCTAGAGCTGAAGAATACAATGACAAAACAGGAATTCAAAGGACAGCTTCAACAGAAGATTTGACCTAACAAAAGAAAGGTCATTTGAAATTACCAGTCAGAGGAACAAAAAGGGCAAAGAGTGAAAAAGTGAGGACATCTTACAGAACTTATGGGGGCACCATCAGAACAAACTATCCCCATTATAGAAATCCCAGACAGGGAAAAGGACAAGAGCAGAAAGCATATTTAAGGTAATAATGAAACTTCCAAAATGGGAAAAACATGGATATCCAGATTCATGAGGCCCAGAGGAGCACAAAAAGATTGAACTTAAAAAGTGCTGTACCAAGAAACATTATAATTGTCAACAAGTGAAAATGAAAAGATGCTATTTAACAGTAAAATCATAAATGTGGGTGTAAAAATGAATAGTAATAGTAAACATTGTCAAAGTCAGATTCTCTACTGTTATAGTGGTAATGCATAATTCACTTAGTACTCTAGGTTAAAAGTTAAAAAATAAGCATATTAAAATAGCCTTAACTACATCAAATTTGTTATGGGTACACAATATTAAAAATAGGTAACTTGTAAATAGGTTGCAGCAAAGCAGTTCTATGAGGGAATTTTATAGTAATACAGACCTACTTCAAGAAACAAGAAAAATCTCAATCTGTCCCTGCACCAAAAGGAACTAGAAAAAGAACAAACAAGGCCAGTTAGCAGAAGGAAGGAAATAATAAAGATTGCAACAGAAATGAATGAAACAGACTAAAAAAATAATAGAAAGAATCAGTGAAACTAAGCGCTTGCTCTTTGGAAAGATAAAGTAGAAAAACCTTTCACTAGACTCATCAAGAAAAAATAGGGGACACTAATAAATAAAATGAAAAAAGACTGATACTACAGAAATGCAGACATTTATAAGAGATTGCTATGAAAAATAATATTCCAACAAAATGGACAATCTAGAAGAAATGGATAAATTCCTAGAAATATGCAATCTCCCAAGACTGAACCAGGAACAAATAGAAAATTCAAACAGATTACCAGTAATGAAATTGCAGCAGTATTTTTTTAATAAAAATAAAAAAAAACAGGACCACACAGTGCTTCACAGAATTCTACCAAACATTTAAAGGAGAGTCAATGCCCATCCTTCTCAAGCTATTCCAGAAAAACTGAAGAGAAAGGAAAAATTCCAAACTCATTCTATGAGGTCAGCATTACCCTCATACCATAAACAGGCAAGCACACTATAAGAAAAGAAAACTATAGGCCAACATTCCTGATGAACATAGATGCAAAAATCTTTAATATTAGCAAACTGAGTTCAACAATACATTGAAAGGATCACATACCATAATCGTGTGGAACTTATTCCAGATATGCATGGATGGTTCAACATCTGTAAATCAATGTGATACACCACATTAACAAAAGGAAAGATAAAAACTGTATCATTTCAATAGATGCAGAAAAGCATTGACAAAATTAACATCCACTCATAATAAAAACTCAACAAAGTGGGTACAGAGGGAATATACTTCAGTACAATAAAGGCCACATACAACAAACCCCAAAGCTAACATCATAATGGTGAAAAGCTGAAAGACTCATTATAGCTTTAAAGACACATACAGAGAGTGAAAAAATTGAAAAAGATATTTCAAGCAAATGGTAATCAAAAAAAGGCAATAGTAGCTATGGTTCTATCAGGCAAATTAAAATTTTAAACTAAAAGAAGAGAAAAGGTAAGTGTAATAATAAATATTATCAATACATCAATAAGATAATTGTAAATATGCACCCAGATCAGAGTACCTAAATATGTAAAACAAACACTAATTGAACTAAAAGGATAAATGAACAGCAATACAATGGTAGGTACTTCCCCACTCTGAGCAATGAATAGATCATCTAGACAGAGCATCAATAAAGAAATAGTGGGGTTTGAACAACAGTCTAAAAAAATGGACCTAACAGACATATACAGTACATTTCCACCAATAACAGAATACATATTCTCTAGCACATATAGAACATTTTCCAGAATAGATAGTATGTTAGGCCACAAAACAAGTCTGATCAAATTTGGGAAAATGAAAATCATATCAAGTAGCTTCTTTGACCACAGTGGTATGAAACAAATCAATAATGAGAAAAACTCACAAATACATGGAAATTAAGCAACACTCACCTGAACAACCAGTAGATCAAAGAAGAAATTAAAAATGAAATTAAAGAGTATTTTGAGACAAATGAAATTGGAAACACAACATACCAAGACTTACAGAACACAACAAAAGCAGTTCTGAGAGGGAAGGTTACAGTGATAAATGCACACATCAAAAAACAAAAAAGATTTCAAACAACCTAACTTAACACCTTATAAACTAACAAAGCAAAAAGAGGGAAACCAAGATTAAATACAGGACAGGAAAACAATAGAAAAGATTAACAAAACTAAGTTGGTTCTTTGAAAAGTTTAATAAAATTGACAAGCCATTAGCTAGACTAACCAAGAGAAAAGGGGGAACTCTCAAAATGCCAAGTGAAAAAGGAGACTTTATAATTGATACTACAGAAATACAAAGGATCATAAGAGACTACTATGAAAACTATATGTCAACAAGCTGGGCAGCCTAAAAGACAGAGGTAAGTTCTAGAAACATAAAACTCTCTGATAATGAATAAGAAAGAAATAGAAAATCTGAATAGACTAGTAAGGAGATTGAATCAGTAATGGAAAATTTCCAACAAAGAAAAATCCAAGACCAAATGGCTTCACTGGTAAATTCTAAAAAACTTTTAAAGAAAAATCAGTATCAGCCCTTCCCAAACTCTTCCAAAATAGAAGAGGAGTGAACATTACCTAACGGATTTTACAAGGTCAGCATTCCCTCATAATAAAGCCAGGTAAGGACACTACCAAAAAAGAAAACCAGAGGCCAGTATCCCTTATGAATATAGATGTAAAAATTCTCAAAAAATTAGCAAATGAAATTCAACAGCATGTTAAAAGGATTGTACACCATGATCAAGTGTGATTCATTCCTGAGATGTAACAATGATTTAACTTATGCCAATAAGTATATATGATAACATCAAATTACTAGAATGACAGATAAAAGTCTTGTCTACTCAATAAATGCAGAAAGAACATGTTAGAAAATTCAATATCCATTCATGATAAAACAACAGATAAGGTATATAAAGAATGTACCTAGACATAATAAAGGCCATATATAGTAAGACACAACTAACATCATACTCAGTGGTAAAAATTTGAAAGCTTTTCCTCTAAGATCAGAAATATGACAAGGGTGCTCATTCTAATCACTCCTATTCAACATAGTACTTGACATCCTAGCAGGAACAATCAGGCAAGAAAAAGAAATGAAAGGCACCAAAATTGAAAAGGAAAAGGTAAAATTGTCTCTATTTGCAGATGACATGATTTTATATATTGGAAGTCATAAAGACTCCACCAAAAACTTGGTTAGTCAACAAATTCAGTGAAATTGCAGGGTATATAAATCAATATACAAAAATCATACTGTTTCTATATAGTAACAAATTATCTGAAAAAGAAAATCCCATTTATAGAAGCATCATAAACAATGAACAACTTGAGAATAAATGTATATCCAAGGAGGTAAAAGAGCTGTGTGAGACATTGTGAAAGAAATTAAAGTGGATAAAAATTAATGGATAGGTGTCTCATATTCATGGATTAGAAGAATCACTACTGTTAAAATGTCCAACTCCAGCTATAAATTCAATGCATTCTCTATCAAGATTCCAGTGTCATTTGTATAATAATAGAAGAAACAATTCTAAAATTTGTAACCACAAAAGACCCTGAATAGCCAGAACAATCCTGAGAAAGAACAAAGTTGGAAGCCTCACACTTCCTAATTTCAAAATATAATCAAAGCTATAGTAATCAAAACAGTGTGGTACTGGTGTTAGAAGCAGACACATAGACCATTGGAACAGAATCAAGAGCCCAGGAGAAAAACCATGCATATACAGTCAATTATTATTTGATAAGGAAACCAAAAATACCCAATGAAGAAAAGACAGTCTCTTCAATAAAAGGTTCTGATAAAATTGGATATTCACATGCAAAAGAAAGAAACTAGACCCCTATCTTACACAACTCACAAAAATTTACTCAAAATGGATTACAGATTTAAATGTAAGACCTGAAATCATATAACCCTTAGAAGAAAACAGAGAAAAAAAGCTCCTTGACCTGGGTCTTAGCAATGGTTTTTTGGGTATGACACCTAAAAGCAACAAAACAAAAATAAACAACGGAAATACATCAAACTAAGAAGTACTTGCATGCCCAGAAAATCAATATATGAAAATGCAACCTATGAACTGAGAGAAAATATTTAAAAGTCACACATGAGATAAGGGGTTAATATACAAGGAACTCATAATATATATATACATATATATATACATTTTTTAATGGGCAAAGGACCTGAATAGATATTTTTCCAAAGAAGATATTTAAATGTCCAACAGATACATGAAGAGGAGTTCAACATTACTAATCATTAGGACAGTGCAAATCAAACCCACAATGGGACATCGCCTCACACCTATTAGAATAACTATCATCAAAAAGACAAAAATAGCAAGTATCAGCAGAAGTGTAGAGGAAAAGGAACGCTTGTGCACTGTTGGTGGTAAAGTTATATAGCCACTATTGAAAACAGTGTGGAGGGTCCTGAAAAAAACAAACCTCATTTTAATGAGGGGATGCTCATTTCACAGTTGAAAAAAGCAGATCCACATAAACAAGGCGGTCTAGTGTGGTAGTCAAGACAAAGGACTCTCCAGGTTGCCTGGGTGTGAATCCTGAATCTGCTTCCAATGGGTTGTGTGTGAATGGTGGGCAAAAAAATTTTTCTTTAAAATTACCTGTGTCTCCATTTCCCTACCTGTTAAATGGGAATAAGTACACAGAATCTATTCCTAGTATGTTGTCAAAATTAAATGACTAGATACATGTAAAATGCTTAAAACCAAGCCTGGCACATGATGATGCTACATGTGTGGTTTTATCATTATTTCTGGTGCTATAATGTGTGGTTCATTAATGGCATATGTTGTATGTTAAAACTGTCTTGACAGCATCTCAAGTGCCATTTTTAGGAGGAACAGCATTTTAGGGATGTTTGGATTCATACCAAGGTATTAAAATTTTCTGATGCTTTAAATGCTTTTTTCAAAAAGACTATAAAACTCTGTATCAGAATTGGATACTAGATTTCCCAGTTCTTACCCTCTTCTCCTGCAAACCTTTTCAGACACAGGGGAGCCTGTTAATAAGGTGCCCTCTCCTCCCTCCCCTCCTCTGATACACCAGTCACTGGTTTACCATAGTCGGCACTGTCCCACTGTAGCTCTTTGCAATCTCTTAAATGTACTTTGCCCGCTTTGTGAATTTCCTGGGGAGATGTAAAAGAAGCCCCTTCTCCTTAGTTGTGAGGGAACTGACAGGTCAAAAAGTGACTCAGACTAGCCCAGCTTGGTTAGTAAATGAGTTTCATTAAGGGGTTACTTAAGGAACAGTGGATGGCATTCACGTGGTTGCTGCACAGAAGTGGCCACTGCAGACCTGTTAGGCTGGCTCTTATCGGGATGAGGAAAGGGCTACATGTAGGGGGCATGTAAGCACACGCTGGTGCTTATTTTGTTTCAAGGGACTCAGCGAACATCCTTGCAGTCCTTGTGTCTCCAGCCTGCAGGCTGAGGCAGGGGAGTGTCCCTGTCCCCTTCCTTTGGAATGTAGCCCAGCAGTTTGTCATTTAAAATGGCTGTGGTAGTCAAATTGCCTTTACTTTAGTCAAGTTTCAGAGGATCTTCTATAACAACCCCACTGTGAACTCTAACGGTAATAAGGGACTTTCTATTTGCAGATCATACAGCAAACCCAGCAAGTAGTAGAAACTGAACAAAGCAAAGAAACTGAGAAGTGGAAAAGACTTGCCCAGTTGAAGAATCGTGAGCTGGACAAGTTCCGCACAGAACTGGACTCCGTATTAGACGTCCTCCGAGAGCTGCACCGGCAGGGGGCAGGGGTCCCCGCTGCTTCGGCAGCCGCCCCGAGGACACCAAAGTGTCACTAGAGACTCGCAGGGCCTCACAGGAGGACTTGGGGATGGATGGTGGACGGGATTGTGCCAGTTTCGAAGGAAGCTTTGAAAGCAACAAGCAACTAACACAAAAGGAACATTTCAAAACAAATTGCACTTAACCAGTAAGAAAAAAAATAGCACTGTGGTATCTTACTGAAAATTATTAACCAGTCACATTTTAAATCATTTATGGACAAGGCCCTTTATGTCCATGATTAGAACCAGTAAGGTTTATTGTAAAAGGACACATGCTAAGGAAAGGAAAGTGCATATATGCAGCCATCATTGACTAAATGTGTATTCCTAAATCTCGGAGACAGAAAAACGGCTCCTCTTTCTCTTGGAAACGGGGAGGAATGTGAGCAAGTGGCGTGCACAGTCACATGGACGGTCCCCTGAGTAGCAGAGCTTCCATGATGACTTAACAAGACCTGTGACGTCCACACGGGAAGCAGGTGAGCTCTCGCGCTTTCCCTCGGAGCTCCACTCCTGCCTCTAGTTGCCTCCCGTCTGTACTTGCCATCAGGTGAAGAATGTATTTTACAAGCGCTAAGAGGATTTGGTATATTCATTGTTTTAATTTTTTATGCTGTGTGTCTTAAATGCAAGTCCTTGTTTGTAACTCTAAGATTATAAATAGAACATAACATTTTTACTTTCTCTACTTAAAAAGTAATATATATTCATTAGAAAAAAGCATGCATACTCGTGTGATTATTGGTTTATGTTACAATCCCATCCCAAAAGCGGACGGTGAGTATAAAAGATACTAGTAAGTTAAAGATATGGCCATTTTGTTTTTAAGTGTTCTAGCCTAGTTGCTATCCAATAAAAGTATAATGGAGCCACATGTAATTTTTTATTTTTCTTGTAGCCACATTTATCTTTTTACGGTAAAAAGAAACAGATGAAGTTAATTTCGGTAATTTATGTAATATTTCTAAAATATCAATATAAAAATTGAATTTTTACATTCTTTTTTTCATTCCAAGTCTCTAAAATCTGGTGTATTTAACATTTAACAGCATATCTCAGTTTGGACTAGCCACATTCCAATTGCTCAATAGCCACATGCCAATAAATGCAATTCTAGAATAATAACTGAAATACTTTGTAAAGGACAGGTGAGATCGATTTTGGTGAAATTATGGGTAGCAAGTGAAATGTGGAAGTTAAATATAAGGAATGCAATTAATGTCTTACTGTCCAGCATTTTTTAATGTCCTTTTCCTAAGAGGGTAGAAAAAGCATTAGTTACAGTTTGCTATTTCTTATGTGACATAATTTTATTTTAAGTTATAATATAAACTATTTTGGCCATTATTTGAGTGGGCTTTTGTGTATTTTTTATCTGCAAGGCTATTAGTTCATAGCCACAACCATCCCTCCCTTTGTCTTTCTGACGGGAGAGTTGCGGGCCGTCCATCCCGAGCACAAACACGACTGAAGCACAAGGAGGTGCGAACATCAGCTGGATGATCACTCCAAGGACATGCATCCTATTGTGATGAGAATTCTGTATTCTGTTGTGGAGATGTGTTCATGGCAGATGTTCAGTTCTATTTAGATTAATGATCCATAAACACTATCAAAATCATTAGTTACAACTAAAAACCTCAGCGACCATATCCCAGTCCTTAGCCATTGCACAAAGCATCTAGGATGAGAACAAGTACATACAGCCAAATATGAATAAATGCAACAAGAGTGTTAGGAAGTGTGAATGGAGCACAGAAGAGTAATTCCCTTCACCCAGGATCTGGACAGACCTTTTTCTTGGAAAACGTGGCTTTTGGCTTTGGATATTGATCTTAAGAAGGTGTGGAATTTTGGTACAATGGGATGTAAGAAAGGGAATTTTAAAACAGATTCTAAAATTCATATAGAAATACAGAGAACCTCAAAAAGTCAAAACAAAGCAAATATCTGGCTGGAGGACTTACACTATCCGATTTCAAGACTCACTATAAAGCTACAGTAACTAGGAAGTATAATATTGCCATATCATAGGCAAATCAAAAAATAGAACAGGATAGAATATCCAGAAATAAATTAACACATATATGGACAACTGATTTTCATATCCTTAAAGACGCAAAGGCAGTTCAGTGGATATTGGAACAATTAGATTTCCCAATGCAAAAAAAAAAGAACTTTGATTCATACCTTACAACATAGACATGAATTAACTCAAAATGGATCATAGACCTTAATAGAAAACCTTAAACTATGAAACTTCTAGGAAAAATCAATAAACCTTTATGACCTTGAGTTTGGTGAAGATTGCTATAACATGAAAAGTATGATTTATTTTAAAAAGAAATTGATAAATTAGACTTTACCATAGTGAAGAACTTCTGCTCTTCAAAGACACTATTAAGCAAATAAAAAGACAAGCCATAGGCTGAAATTTGTAGATCATATATCTAAAATTTTAAAGGATTTACATCCAGAATGAAGAACTCTCAAAACTCAACAATAACAAATGCCCTCAATAAAGGAATCTGCCAAAGACTTGAAAAGACAATTCACCAAAGATACCCAGATGGAAAATAAGCGTATGAAAAGATGCTGAACACCATCAGTTATTAGTGGAATGCAACTGAAAACTGCTGAGAGATAACTACTACGCACGTATCAACATGGATAAAATTCAAAAGACTGACCTTACAAACTCTTGGCAAGAAAGTAGAGCAACCAGAATTCATATACACCATGAGGAATTTAAAATGACACAGCCGTTTTGGAAAACTGTTTAGCAGTTCCTAGAAAGGTAAATACCTATCTACCACATGACCCAGACATTCCTCTCCTAGGAATTCAAGAAAATAAAAGCATATGTCCATACAAAGACTTATAAACAAATATTCATAGCAGTTTTATTTATACTACCCAAAATGTAAATAATCCAAATGTCCATCAAGAAGTGAATGGAGTACATCCCTAAAATGAAACACTACTCCAATGAAAAGCAATATGGTATTGATAACGCTCAACATGGATGAATCTCAAAATAATTATGCTGAATGAAAGAAGCCAGATAAAACAGAAGAGATATGGCATGATTGCATTCATATAAATAATTTGAAAATGCCAACCAATATGTAGTGCAGACAGAAGATCAGGGGTTTCCAGGGAAGGGATGGGGAGGCAGGGATTACGAAAGAGCATGAGAAAACTTTTGTGGGTGATGGATATGTTCATTTTCTTGATTGTGGTGCTAGTTTCTTGGATATATGTATATGTTAAAATGTATTGTACACTTTACAAATATGTAAAACTTACTTGGTCAAGTATACCTCAAATTTGCTTAAAAATGCAGTCTACAAACAACAACAAATGTTGGAGAGGTTGTGAAGAAAGGGGAACCCTCCTACACTGCTGGTGGGAATGTAAATTAGTTCAACCATTGTGGAAAGCAGTATGGAGGTTCCTCAAAATGATCAAAATAGACATACCATTTGACCCAGGAATTCCAGTTCTAGGAATTTACCAGCAGCCCAGTTTGAAAAAGACAGATGCACCCCTATGTTTATCATAGCACTATTTACAATAGCCAAGAAATGGAAACAACCTAAGTGTCCATCAGTAGATGAATGGATAAAGAAGATGTGGTACATATACACAAGGGAATATTATTCAGCCATAAGAAGAAAACAAATCCTAGCATTTGCAACAACATGGATGGAGCTAGAGGGTATTATGCTCAGTGAAATAAGCCAGGCAGAGAAAGACAAATACCAAATGATTTCACTCATACGTGGAGTATGAGAACAAAGGAAAACTGAAGAAACAAAACAGCCGCAGAATCACAGAACCTAAGAATGGACTAGCCCAGCGCCTGCACACAGTTGGCGGTAAGAACTGGCTGGATGGAGGGGGGCTGTTTCTCATACCTATTATTACAGGTGTACTAAGAACTCTGTGCACAGTTACCAAAGGGAAAGGGACTGGGGAGAATAGGAGGGAAGGGCAGGGAAGAAGAAACGGGGCCTTACGATTAGCACGTACAATGTGGGGGGGGGGCGGGGCTGTGCAACACAGAGAAGACAAGTAGTGATTCTACAGCATCTTACTACGCTAATGGACAGTGACTGTAATGGGGTTTGTGGGAGAGACTTCGTGAAGGGGAAACCCTAGTAAACATAATGTTCTTCATGTAATTGTAGATTAATGATAACAAAAAAATATGCAGTCTGATCCCGACCCATCTGAATGCCTGACTGGAAAGAGATGAGGCAGCCCCCACTGCCTAACAGGAAGCAGGGGAAATTCTCTCATGGACGAAAACATCATATGTGGCATCAATGGATTCTTCATTCACAATGTCTGCCAAATAATAAAAAGTGGATAGGAAAAGTGTTGAGACTACATGATTGATAATATGAGAATAAGAAATATTAGGCAACAAATGCAAACCCACAGATGATCTAGGTATTAGGCTTAGCAAATAAAGACTATAAAATAATTCCTCTTAATATGTTCAATAAAATAGAGGAATGATGGACAAAACAGATGAAAGGATAAACAGTTTCACCACAGAAATAAGCTGAAATGTATTATTAAGAAAAACCAAACTGACTCTAGAATTGAAGCTTTCAGTTGTGGAAACACAGTGAAGTTAATTTGAATTCCTTTTAAAAGTAAGGCCAGGTGGCAAAAACAAACAGCAAGCTTGCAGTCGGAATCGTCAGCTTGTAAGCCTTTGCCACAGCTCCCTGGAGGAAAGGGGTTTTCATCTGTATCGTGAATGGGGTTACAGTGTCGATTCAGAAAGAGGGCTTCATACCAGATGGAAAGACTCCTGCTTTTATGACACCCACCACATGACAGTTACTGGGTGGGGCCGCCTCTTGGGTGAAAGGGAGACTCAAAGAACTCTGTGCACTGACACAAGGAAGGCATGGGGAAACTGATTCTACCAGAGTCTCTAGGAAAAAACAAGGTCTCCCTTAAAAAAGCTGAACTCCAAACTCATGCCTCACGTGGATGTGGAATCCAAACTTACATTTCACTTACGATGCAGGAATCCCCAAGCAGAAAATAACAATAATGGAATTTCAGATTGATCAAATCATTTGGGGCCTAAGGAAAGGCAACAGAAATTTGTTCTCTAGGAAAATTTTTATAAACCAGGGTGCATGGAGGACCATAGGAAAAAACAGTACTTGCTGAAGGGGAGCTCACACAACTGCGGGCAAGATGAACAGGGAGAAATCTTCACCCTAAGTAAGTAGGGGCAGAGCCCAGGTTCCCAGGACGATCAGTGCTCCAGGGCATAAAATCATGAAACAATCTAAAAAAGCATAAAATGAGTACAGCCGAATTTTCTTTTTTAATCATAGAAAATGTAATGAAAAAGCAGGACATTATGGAAAAAGAATTTTTTTTAAAGAACTAAACAGAACTTACGGGAACAAAATAGACATAACAGTTGATAAATAAAATTCAATGGTGGGTTTAATAACAGACTTTAAACATCTAGTATGTTCCTTAAAATTCAAGAGTAATCTCTGAAATTCCTGTTTAAAAAGAGAATAAAAACAAAGGGGCCACAATGGAGCTTCTATTCTCAGTGCTTTATGTATTTCATCACTTGATGCTCACAGACCTCTCGGTGGGTTTATTACCCCTTTTTGTATACGAGGAAACAATCTCAAAGGGACTGAGTGTCCAGGTTAAGATCGCAGTTACCGAGCGATGGAACCAAGCCAAGACTCACCGTCTCGGCCCTGTGCCCTCGGCCAAGACTGCGTGGCATAAAGAGGGAGCAAAGAGCAGAGCAAAGGGGACAGAGGTCACAGGTAAGGTGCCAGGAACAAGGTATCATCCAGAGCCACATATGTTTACATGAAATAAAAGAATTAAAGGATTTACAGACTTCGTTTACCTGAAACAAAGCAAAATTAAAACATAAAACAGATTGAAAGTTAAAAGAATAACATAAAGAGGTCAACAGAGTAGAAAAATGGTATATCAGATAATACTAACCAACAGAAAGAAAATAATCTATACTTTCCAGATTCACTATTTACTTGAAACTCAGCTTGATCGGCCACTTACTAGCTCTGAGCCTTAGCAAAATACTGAATCTCTCAGGGCCTTTGTTTTCTTAGTACACCTGTAATAATAGGTATGAGAAACAGCCCCCCTCCATCCAGCCAGTTCTTACCGCCAACTGTGTGCAGGCGCTGGGCTAGCCCAAGATCTGTCATGAACAAAATAAAGATCCCTGCCTTTGCAGAGCTTACATTCTAGTAGGAGGAGCAAAAAATAAGCTACAGACATATTAATCATGTGAATTATATAACATGATAGAAGGTGATAAGCACTGTAGAGAAAGAAAGAGAATCTGGGAATGCTGGGCAGGGATAAGGAGGAAGCAGTTTCCAATTTACAACAGGACAGCCAGAGTAAGAACACTGGGGAGGTGGGTATTACTTTGCTAAGATTCCCACAGCAAAGTACTACAAACTGGAGGACTTAAACAGCAGAAACACACTGTCTCAGTTCTGGAGGCTGGAAGTCCAAAGTCAAGGTGTCAGTAGGCTCAGGCTCCTTCTGAGGGCCGAGGGCAAATCTGTCCCAGACTCCGTCCTTTAGATGGCCGTCTTCTCTCTACCATCTCTCCACATCGTCTTCCTTCTGTGCATGTCTGTGTCCAAATTCCTTTTCCTAAGACACAAGTCATACTGGACTAGGGCCCACCCTAAGGACCTCATCTTAACTGCTGACATCTGCAGCAATACTGTTTCCAAGGAAGGTCACATTCTGTGGTATTGGAGGTCAGGACTCCAACATATGAACTGGGGGCACACTCAATCTGACCCTCACAGGGGGTATTTGAAGAAAAACTTGAAAGAAGTGAGGAAGTGGGCCATGTGGGGCAGAATGTTCCAGACAGAGACCAGCCAGGGAAGCAGCCTTAAGATGGGCACATGTCTGATGCCTCCAAGGGACAGTGGGGGGCAGTGTGATGGGTGAGTGAGCCAGGGGGCAGAGAAGTGGGTGCCGCTAGCGAGCACAGTGGGAGCAAGGCCTTGAGGGCTCTGTAAGGACGCAGCCTCTTCACCAAATGGCATGGGAAGCCGTTGCAGGATTTTGAGCAGAGAAGCAACCTGACTTAACTTATACTTAAAAGGATCATTTAAGCTTCTGTGTTGACTTCTCATAGGAGGGCTTCAAAAATTAACTTCACTCAGAGGCTGTTTATGCCCAAGAGATGTCGTAAGATGTTTACAAGGGTGTTTATAATGATGCTGGTAGTATCCCTTCCCCTCTCCCAAGATTCTTTTACTGTCCAATGTGTCTCTCCCAGCTTCTGGGAATGTTGGCCCTCTAGTGCCCTTTCTATAGAGAACTGCCCTTGGCCAAAGCAGAAGTCACCTTACCCTGACTGGCCTGGGGCTACAAAAGGTAGCCTTAGGAGGAATGACTTTTGTGGTTCAATTTGGGCCTCTTGCCTAATGGAGTGAATACATGTGACATATAGAGGAGACTCACAATGTTCTTGAGAATGTTATATCAGCAGAAGCACTGCCAACTTCAGCTTTATGGGACAGAGTGGACAAGATAAGTAATACTGGCGGACTCCCCAGATTCTATATGCAAGAAACAGGTTCATAAACTTCTCCATTAGAAACACATTCGACACTTTAAGAAAAAGGAAGGATAATTCCTGTGGTGGAGCTGCTGGCCCAGAGGGTAAACCCATGAGCCACAGAGGATTATTTCCAGGCCTTGCAACTTGAATTTTCCCAGTTGAATTTTGAAATTGTTTGGAGCTTATGACTCCTTTTTGCCTTCCAGGTCCTCCCTTTCTAATAGGAATGTCTGTAACTAGTATCCTATGCTTGTCCCACCATTGAATTTTTGGAATAAGTAATTTATTTTCTAGTTTCACAAGTCCATAGATGGAGAATTTTTCCCCAGGATGAATCATATGCAGAGTTTCACCATATGTGATTTAGATGATTAATATGGTGAGATATGGGATTTTTGAGCTGATAATATTTAGACTACGTATTAGACTTTGAAATGATGCTGTAATAATTGAGATTTTAGAAGAGGTTCACATGAGGTGAATATATTTTGCATATGATGATGGACATTAATTCTGGAGCCAAAAAGAAGACTGTGGTAGCTTAGTGGCCCCATAAATATCTATGTCCTAATCCCTAGAAACTCTGAATGTTACCGTACATGGCCAAAGGGACTTTCCAGTTGTGAATCATTAAGGATCTTGAGATGCGAGATTGTTGTGGGCAATCCAAGGTAATCACAAGGGTCCTTCTAAGAGGGAGGCAGTATGAACAGAGACAGAGGTGTTAAGTAAAAGCAGAGGTTGCAGAGTTATGGGGCAATGAGCCGAGGAGTGCGAGCAGCCTCTGGAAGCTGGAAAAGTCAAGGAAATGGATTCTCCCATAGAGAATGGGCCTCCAAGCTGAACACAGCCCTAATGACACCTTGGCCTTAGACCACTAACGTTTTTGACCTCTGCACTCTCGAACTACAAGAGAATAAATGTGTGTGTTAACTCACTGAGTCTGTGGTACTTTGTAACAACAGAATTTGAAATGAATTCAGGAAGCAGCATGAGCATGAAGCACATGCCCCCAACAGTGCTGTGATGAAGCCCTTTGTCTCTGACCCAGGAGTCTCGTGTCTTCTACCAGCATCCATGCAGATGGGTCCGGCTAACTTCTTAGTTTGCAAGAGGAGTAAAAATCTTAGACCCTTCATAGTTCTTGACATTTAGTTCAAAAATGATGATATAGGTATTTTTCCAACTTTTAAACATCCTTCAACCTACTGACTTGACAACCTACTTAAAAATAATATACCACTGAAATAGCTTTGAATCCTAGTAAGAAATAGAATACAGTGTCTATTTGGTTAAGTAAAGTATGAATAATAATACTCATATTAGAAGTTAATACAATCAGCATTCTTTACTATTCTTGCTCTCTTGCCTGAAAATAGTCATCAAAATAGCAAATAACAAGAATGTGTTAAAACAGCTTTAATTACAAGAAATATTCCATACTTTGTTTTGTTATTTAGTGTTAGAGTTTTAAGGAAGACTATTTTCCTCAAAGGACATTATGGGAAAGGAATTTATTATGGGAACAAATGCTAAATGAAATCTGGTACATGACTTAGACCACTGGGATCCTATAGATGATAGAAGTTAGGAGGACCATAAACATGGAACAGTTTTTAAAGGAAATGAAAAAACTGGATGTGAAAACAAAGAACAAGAGAAAATTCCCGTGCAATCAAATGTGTTTATTTTTTTGCTTAAGCAAGACAGATGGTAAACAAATACATAATGAAAATGCCACCCAGAGATTAGTATCAGGCCAGGCATGCAACTGACTGTGTGTGCAAAATCAAGTCATTTCCAATACCATCATGTAGCTTTGATTTCTTCATCAAATGAACTGTGTTGTGCCAGGCCACCTTGCATATCGTTGGCAGGGTACTTACGACCCATTCACCCTCTCAGCTTAAAGCCCACACACTAGCCTCATGGCCATGAGCTACACATTTGCCAAGGAAATAGAGAGTACGGCAAACACCACTTGTCTTGCTCAGCAGCCAGTGGCAGAGAAGTGTGAGCAGACACAGATACACCAGCACAGACACAGATGGCACCTCCCTCACCCAGCAGACAGCCTCCCCTGCCCTTCCTGGGGACAGGAGTGCTGTGTGATATGCCCCAGATGGGTACTGATTCTAGGGGAGGCTTCCCAGGGCTGTCCCCAGGTCTGAGTAGGGGTGGCCAGAGGCTCCCAGAAGAGCTCTTCCAGCAGAGCTGATGCAAATGCCAGCCACAGTGACTGTGTGGGACACATCTCCTGACATCCTGGTAGACGCTCACACCCTGCTGCGGCAGGTTAAGGCAGAGACATAGGGGATCCTATAACCAGAGCTAGGAGGTGGTGCCTTAGTGTACACTGCCTTAGGTGTATCCCAGCCTTGTCTAGAGGCAGTCACAAACTCATGAATGATTAAAGCTGGGATGCATCCTCTGCTCCAGACCCTTCACCTCACGGTTAAAGCTGTGGCAGCTGGAGAGGTAAAGCAGTTTGCTAAAGGTGGAGCAGGGTAGGGGCAGGGCCAGAATGGTGCGCAGTGCGCTGGCCCCCGTCCAGGAACGCTGACGCTGAGCATGCGGCCAAGCTTTCAGCAAGGAGGGTGAGATGGTGTAAATACGGTATTCCCCAAAGAGGCCCCAGCGTGTTTAAAGGCATAAAAACTCAGCTTGATCAGCTCGGAGGGGGCCTTCTGATCCTCTGTCCCGTCTCTTTGTCTCGCACACACCCCCACGCACAATTTTGGTGAGAGCTTTCTTGCTACACAAAGACCCAACATCATCAGGAAAACACTTTACAGAGCATTTTTCTCAATCCAGGTCCTTGTCTGAGGCCTGGGAAACAGGCTTATTTTCTAGAACGATAGGTGGTTCCGAAATCAGAAGCTCATCCTCCCCAAAGGGGGAGCTCTGGTCTGTGTTCACAAAGTTAGGGATGTCGAAGTCCCTGGGCCTGTCCAGCTCCTTCTCCGGCCACCCGCGGCCCCCGCGGACCTCCTGGAGCTGCACACTGCTGCCGGGGGCTGTGGCCTGGTGACAGGCTTTGGCCTTGCCCATGCGTTCCACTTCATCGATGTAGTAGTGAAAGAGAGACATGGATTCCTCATTGCCCTGTCGAGAAAATACTTTATCTGGCTCCAGTGGTCTTCCGAAGTCTGACACAAAGCTGTTCACTCTGAATCTCTTCTCAGACTCTGCACTGCTGTACAGAAAAGGAAAATAAAAGATTTCTTACACCCCATCTCATTCACCTGCAGAATTGTGCCTTTCAGCATGTAGGACAGGCAGGCATATTTCCACTGAGCACCTACTGAGTTGCAAGTACCTCTACAGAGTGCAGACAAACATAAGAACTGAGAGACATCCCTTCTGAACATGTAAACAAACCCCCAGCAAAGCCCTAAGCTACAGGTCCCCGGGTTCCCCCAGGAGGATGCCTTGCCGAGGAGCGCCCTGGCAGTCTGCATCAGACCCCAGGCCTCAGGGGGCTTCTTGCTCTTCGGCATTGTAATGACTTGAAGTACTTCTTACAATGCAGAATCCTGGGCTGCAGACCTTTACAATGTCTGGAGGTAGGGACTGACAATCTGTATCTTAATAGAATTGCCAAGAATCACTACTCTTGCCCAAGTGCAGAACCACGGACCTACACCAAGGTCAGCCTGAACAAAGACCACACCCCCACGTGGTGAGCTTCCTGGTCGCCAAAGCAATGTCACTTCCATTTATCTCACTCGGTTCTCAGAACCGAGAACTGTGTGGTCAGTGAGTCACAAAGAAACAACTCTTAAGATGACAGATTTTCCTCAATGTGCAGGTATCCTTTGTATGCCTTGAGTATCAGCATCGAGCCCCACAAACGGACAACCTGACATGCATACTACAGGAAAGGAGAAGAGCATGAACAACGTAATGCTGTGGACATTATCTTTTTTGCAATCAGCTACTATATGTTGCATTGCAGACCTTTTGTCTGCATGGGCCTTTGCTCTGGAGATGTAGGCACTAGCAAACATTTTCCTCCTTTCATACATGCACGTTAAGTAGCAATGTGAGCAATACTTCATCCATACTTCACTCCCAGTACTTTTTGAGATATTTGTGTAAAATGGAATTTAAAGTTCACTTATGATTGTACGTGAACCACAGAGGAGCTCAGTTATTAACACAAAAACTTTTTTAATAGCTAAAAAATACTTCAAATAGTTAAAGAATTAAAAATATGGGGAACCACTACCAGAAAAGTTCTGAGTCATCCTAACATTTTTAAAATTACAGTTGTTTGATAGAATCTTGAACTTTGAAGATTCATTTGCTTAAGTTATTTGTTTTGAGAATTTGTATTCCTCATTTTCAGCTTGTTATAATGCAATTTGGATGATCTATTGACTGCAACACCACAGACTCCACCAGCCAGACTGAAAATACTGTCCAGACTGTTCTGAGTCTTGATCTTCTCTTCTTATCACCATGGGTTGTGTCGTGTGTTCTCTGCACCTGTGCAATTTTCTGACCCTCTGTGCCTTTGCTCGTGCTGTTCCTTTTCCCTTGTGGGCCCTTCCACACTCCTCTGTCTGTCAAAATCAAATACCTTTTTTCACCGTCCAGGTCAAATGTCGCTGCCTCTGTGGAGACTCTGCCCTCCAAGTGGGAAGGACTTCCTCCCTGCTCTGCACTCCTGCGGTATTTCACTGACTTCTCTGATGAGACGCAGCCTTTCCCGCCTCACGTCCAAGCCACTGTGTCCAGTCTTCCTCTCCTGTCCACTGCGCTCATCTTTGCCTCATCTCAGAGGTTTCTCTCATCTTTGCCTCTCTCAGAGGACTTTGCAGGCGTTGGACCCTCACGGTGTGCACCGAACAGCTGCATCTGCAGGCGGGCCGCAGCCCAGATTCCTGGAGAGGCACAGCCACCTCCAGCATCAGCGATGTGCTCCTTCCTCTGGATTCGCATGATGGACCAGCTCAGGAGGGCAGACGCCTCCCTCCTCCAGTCAGAGGGAAACGGCTGTGATGCGCTGGGTTGTTCCTCGGGGGATTTCCCAGATTTCTGACAGACTCTTACAGGTGGAGCACCGGCTGCTGTGCTGTGTCAGCGTGCCCGCAGCTGTCCTCAGGTTCGCTCAACCCAGGAAAGGCAGTGGGCAGACCAGCCTGTGGGCACCTGGCATTCCCAGCAGCCACTTTCAGTGGCCTTTTAGAGATGTTTAAGCTACAACAAAAGACCTACTAAGAGTGAAGCTCTGTGATTAACAATGAATGAGAAGATGATGATAACCGCCAACACTCGTGGAGACATAGCCTGTGCCGAGAGCTTTATCTCACGTAGCAAGCTTCTAACAGAAGCCCTCCCTTTGTGTGGAAGTGGCTTTGGGTTGCTTTAGTTGATAGCTCTGACTTACCAGGAAGATGTCGGGACATGAGAACAATCCTGAGCAGAGTCCAGGACCAGCTGCAGCTACGACGCACTCAGTAAATGCCTCTTAATTGATGAGGAATTAAAAGCAACTCCTGAACAAAGGTGTGTCGGTTGAATCCGATACATAAAATAGTCATATTCTCTAACCATTGATAGTGGTAGACATCTCAGAATCTCAGGAACCACTCACTACATCTGCACTTTGCCAGCTAGTCCCTGTGGCCTTGGCCATTATCAAAGACCTCAAGCAGTGACATTTTCCTGCTTTTAGCTTTTAGGTACAAAGAGACCCATCCTTCAGTGAGTGCATATTCAGGTAAATTGCATTTCAAGGTAAAATGTAATTCTATTTGTACAAGGCCCTGAGCAATCCTGCACTCACACCTAAATGAAGAACATCCCCACCCGGACAAGGAGCACTTCACAAAGGCTATAAAGGGGGGTATATGATGCCTGGGATTTGCTGGCTTCTTAAAGAACTCCAGAACATTCAACATAAAAATGTGATCGAAGCCTTTCCCTTTACTCTGTCTCTCTGGCAGATTTATGATAATGGACTATGGTGCCTTAACAAGACAGCGTACAGAGTAAATGGCTCCTCAGCTGAGAAAGCAGGGGCAATAGTTCTTTTATCTTCACTGTCCATAAAAGATCCAGGTAAAAGGGTTTTTTCCCCCACACACAACAGCAAATATTACATGGGAAAAATAATCCCCATTAAAGCTGCCTCTTGGGCTGAGAAGCTTTTAAGAACGGTGACGTGAGCTTTATAATAGCCTTTCTCCCTCTGCAGTTTACTCTGCGAGTGCTCCCAATATCTGGTTCTCCCTTCTCCTGGGCATGCAGATCACCCTTCCCAGCCCAGTGGCCAGGAGGGTGTGGCCAGCTCTGGCCAACGAGCTGTGAGAGGAGGGGCGGATGCCACGTCCGAGGGCAGGCGTGGGTGGGTCTCCACATGTTTTCTCCTTGTCTCAGTAACCCGGGAGGCTGGATGTTGGAGACAGTGCAGCTGCACATGGAGAAGCTTCTGTCCACCCCTCAGCAGGCATGCAGCTTGAGCAAGAGATAAATCTGCTGTGTTATACTGAGATTCGAGGATTTAACTGTTAATGTCTTACAACCTAGTCGGATTATTACACATTCCCTCCCTTAACAGAAGCCACTGAGTACACAGTGACTCCAGAATTGAAGCACTTATGCCAATATGATTCCAAGGTGAAAACTTCAGGGAAAAGCTTGCCCATTTTACTGTGGTGTCATGGATTCTATACAGTTGAATAGATGTCAGCTCTTGCTGTCCAACACTGTTAAATGGAGGTCCAGCCAGGGACCTGTTCTCTCTCAGGTAAGCTGTGACTGGTTCCTGATGGCCCCTGCAGTGCCGATTTGAAAACCACTCTGAGGCAAAGTCTTGGCTACGCAGGGAAGATAACACAGTTGATCAGTGACGTCTGTTGTGGGCGTGGGCATAAGGAGAGGGGCACGGGGTGGGGCATCTGCCGTCCTTGTGTCTTAGTACTTGTAAAGGGAAACACATTTGCTTCCCATGTGGATGAGATCCTAGAGAGCCATTCAGCCCTGCCCTGAGGTGTCTCCATGGAGAAAAAGATAAAATTAAGTGGTAGATCAGCACTAGCCCATTTTGAACTTGCAGAATTGATCAGCTTTCTTAATCAGGGTGTTGGGAGTCATACTCCAAAAGGACACTGCCTGATACCCCACTTGTGGGCATAACTGTTCTTCATGACCAACCACCCAGAGAGCCTGCTGTATACAAGTCAGAATTCAGACACATCAGTCCTTCCTGCCCATCACCAAGATTCTCCACTTAGTCTCCTGTGAACAATCATTTCACCATTTCACTGAGCCACACGCCCCAGGTGAAACTGGGCTAGAATGGGGAACATTCTGGCAAGTGTAGACACAGCGTGGGTGCTCAGGGCCTGGCTGTCCAGTGGGAGGATGGCTGCCTCTTGCTTCTCCCTGTCTTTAACTAGACCCTCAGCTCTCACCAGGACTTCTACTACAATGAAAGGGTGCACTAGCCTTCATTGGGTGCCACGGTGAGCCCCGTGTCAGCCAGCAGCTCCACGGCATTAGCTCATTTAATCTTTACAATAGCCCCAGGAGACAGACACTACTGGAATTCTACAAATGCAGAATCTCAAGGGTAGAGAGGCTTAGAATCCAGCCCAAAGTCTTAGTAAGCAAATCTAGAATTGTCCGGCTCCAGACCGACGCTTGGTCCAGTATGTGAGAAAGAAAACAGATCTGATTGCTTTCTAGTACCTTTGGGTCAATAAAAGAAGGATATTTGAAATTAATGTCATGAGGTAATTTAATGTAGTGGTTAACAGCAGGAGCTTCAGAATAAAAGAGCCTTTAGTCTGAGGCCTGGCTCCACGGTTTTTCTGCTGTAAGATCTCAGACAAATGATTCAGCCCCATTTTTCTCATTTGTAAAGTTGGAACATTTATGGGATTTATTTCATCTTCCTGTGAGGATGTAGTGAGATTATACCTATAAAGTGATTAGTAGACCCTGGCATATGGTAAACACATTTTTAAGGTTCTTATTATTATTCTCAATGATTTATCATTCTTCATGCTTATTATCACAGGCAAACTTAAAATTGGTTGTTTTATATTAAAGTTGGCTGAATGGAAAAAATAATGTCTGTTTTAGAGAAAATTTCTGCCAAATAAATGTCAAGTTTACTAAGAACTAAAAGCCTTTTTAGCTGATCCATTTATGTACTTTTTCTGTCTGTTACTTTCAGTTTTCTAACTGCAACCAAATGCCATATCTTACACTGCATCAGACTCAAAAAAAAAAACACATTTAAAATGTGGGCTTATCCCTTAAAGGTAAAAAAGGTTAGACCTTCTCCTTAACTTCATTAAAAGTATATAGAGCCACAATGACCCCTGTTCTTTGAGATTATTCAGAACTTCCATCAATAGAGAAAGCATCTAGTAGTGGAATTGTCAATTGAAAGACTAGAAATGCAAGTCTCAGCTACCCAGAGTCCCCATGACATGTGAAGGAAATGTGTGGTCAGGGCTCTCCAGAGGAACATAACTAACAGGGGGGTGTGAGGGGGGTGGGGGGGAGGGTTGTGAGAGACAGAGACAGAGACAGAGATTTATTTTAAGGAACTGGTTCATATGACTATGTTGGCTGGCAAGTTCAAATTCTGCAGGGTAGGCTGGCAGGCTGGAGCCCCAGGGGAGAGCTGCAGTGTTAAGTCTGAAGGTAGTGTTCTGGCAGAATTCCTTTTTGGAGAATTCCTTTGAGGGAGGTCATTCTGTTTACAGGAAGGCCTTCCACTGATTGGATGAGGCCCATCCACATTACGGAGGATGATCTGCTTTACTCAGGGTATACTGACTTAAATGTCATCTCCTTTAAAAAATAAGAACCTTCACAGAAACATTGAGAATAATGTTGGACCACCTATCCAGGTGCCATGGCCTAGACAAGTTGACACATAATATTCATCATTACATGAAGTCATGTTCTATTTGGGGCTGCGGTTTTCACATCTGTAAAATGCTCTGTATCCTACATGAAACAAATGTGTATCAAGAACCCTGCAAGACCCCCTCTGCCCCTCTGAGGAAAAGGAGCTACTGTGCCCCGACCACTCTGCAATGCACCACATCTAAGCATGTCCCCAGCAGCTCTTACCACTGCTGTAATCCTCACCATCGTCTCCCATTTCCTAGACCCACATAACAGAAGCAAGGGCATGTACAGATGTTTGTGAGGACATGGAGAGGGAAGAGGGAAAGTTCTTGTCTTCTTAGTGGCTTTTCAGTGGCTGTTAAAGAGATTCTCAATCATAGGTCTCCTTAGGCTTGAATAAAGTGGTTATTTTCCTTTCATTTAAAATGTGTTTAAATTTTTCCCAAACCTTAGTGTCTGAAAACAGCCAAGTGATGGCCAGAGCTGTTCCCTTACCCAGGCACTTGTAGAGTCCAAGTGCAGGCTGCAGACCGAACAGACTGTGGTGAGACAGAACAGTGCAAATACTACTGCCAGCTGGGAGGATTAAGTGAGATGCCACATGGGAAATATGAGGATTTGGGCTCAATTTATTCCATTTACTCTCCCAGGTGGCTCTCCACCCTCCCCATTCTGTGCCCTGGGAGAGTGACTGTTGATGGAGCCTCTGGCTGCCAGCTGTGTTCAGCCAGTGGGGAGCAATGGTGGGTGGTGGGCAGGAGGGAGGAAAGGAAGGTATTGGTACGTAATCCGAGGCTTTGTTCCTGGCGGTCACACTGGGCTAGCGGTCTCCCCTGGCCCAAAGCTACAGCTCCTCTCAGCTGCCCTCTCCAGAGGACGCCTGGGGTGCCCTCATGGCCCCCTGCAGGCCTAGGGTGGTAACTGCTGTCAGTCTGCTGGAGCCCCGGGCCCTGCCCTACCCTGGGGGTATCCTGCTCCCTGCCGCCACTGTGAGTAGTCCCTTCATCGAAAGCTCTCCTCATTACCCACTCTGAGTGTGCCATCTGTGCCTGCTGGGACTGACGGATAGGACAGTCAACATTTGTTATTTTTACCCCTCTTTGTTAAGAGTTGGGATAAAAAGAAATCCCGTAAAACATGTCTGAGCTTTTTGCAAGCCATAACCAAACAAAAACCTTCTGATGTTACTCAGTGTTCTTTAAGCACCCATGTAATAACTTCCTCCATAAATCCAAAGCTCTACACAAGTGTTTTCCATTCTGCCATCAGGACTATATACTCCCTGGCATTTTCCTTTCTATCCTACTTTGAGGAAACTAAATGTTGAAGTCAGTGTTCATTGTCCATCATCAATTCAACTGAGTACCTAGTAACGATTTCTGCTCCCTGAAAGGGTTTTTAAAACTGGTTTTCATCCTATTTTGCTGTTGTCTTTTTCATTGTTTTTGGTCTGGTGAGTCAACTAAATTCTTCTGGGAGTAAGGAGAATATACATCCTAATTAATAAACATTTCAAAATAAAAATCAGGCCTGGATCAGCATTAAGACCCTAGGAAAGGACCAAGGAACTCAGGTTCATAAGGGGACACTTGGGAAGTGGAAGCAGGAATCCAAGTACCAGGAGGAAGGTGGTCCCACCCAAAGGTGCCTGGGTCCAGCAGCGAATCCATAAGCAGCTTTTCTCCACCCACTGGAAGCAACCCCAGGCCTGGACACTGTTTCCATTTCACCAGTTTCCCATGGAGCTTAACAGACCCTGGAGCAGACCAGACTTACTCTTGGCGTGGGGCTCCTGTCTTGGTCAGCAAGGTCAGCACAAAAAACATGAAGATTACGAAGACTGCGAGACCAACCCAAAATCCAATCACAATGGAATCTGCAAGACAGTTAGTACCGTGATTAGAATTTCACAGCTGCTTAAAACTTGAACATTCAAGGAATATGGGTTTTTTGGTCCATGAGGTGAGAGAGGAAGCCAACAATCTGATAAGGTGATCTTGACCATCAGTCAGCCGGGAACAGATAAGACGCAGGGGATGAGGGAGAACGAAGAGTCTGAGTCGCTCTGGGTTTCCACTCCAGGAACAGTAAGAGGCTTTGGCATTATTGGTTCTTGGTTTTCATAGCCCAGTGAAGGAACCTAAGACAGGATGCAGACCATGTAGGTGCTTACGACTCCACTGAAGTGTCTTTAGTTAGAAGACATTTTGCAAGCCATAAGCAAACAAAAACTTATGTCTTTGGTTGTTTTGCAATATGAAGATTAAAATTAACCCTGGTTCAAACTAACCCAGTTTTGTATTTCCACATATGCTCCCAGATCTTCATTACTTCTGCAGAAACCTACAGATGGCCTCTGGAGTACTCTCCCTGTCTCCTCTCCCCCTGTGCTTCCTCCGTATGATCTGACTTTAATGTAGCTCTGACAATATTGCTCTTTTATGAAAAACTCTCCAACAAAAATATACTGACCTTTTCCAGGTGAAAAGAGATTCCATATGTATTAGCACTCACGTCTGAGAACATGGCACCCCACGTTTGCTAGCTATCACTAACAGTATCATCATCTGCCCCTGGCTTACCCCTGCTGTGAAACCCAGGTTTCCCGTCAGACTAGAGGACATGTGTCCCTGTATTTACCATGACTCTCGGCCACAGCTTCCGAACACCCACACCTTTCCAGGGTGCTTATCTTCACTTGGCTGGAACAACTTTTCCCAAACTAGGGCTAATGAAAGTCTGTCCATTCTTGAAGACCCATTCCTTGTGCCGTCTCCTTCTCAGCGCCTGGGTGCGGTGCCCCACTGAAGTGCTCCCTCCCGTAACTCCTGTCTGTGCTTCCCTACATGGGTGCTTCCTTTATCCTCCCAAGGGAACAGTCCCAAGTGTAGGTCTCTGGGATGACAAGGACTGTTTACAGAGTCTGGCACATATACAACAGCATCTCAGATCTGAGGGAGGTAACAGAGTTTGATTATTTTACATCTTCTAGTACATTCTAAATTTACCTATACGGGAGGGAATACAGGGAGGATGCATAGCAATTTTTAAATAAAAAATGATTGGAACTTAAATGCAAAGCATTATTCTAATTAAATTGTATGTATATAAGATTTTTTCCTTAAGTGAAAAATCAAATCAGCAATTTACTCTGCATAATTCATGCTTTCATTCTACATAAACTATTGCCTAGATGTTAAAAACATGTATTCAACAGTATGTCTTCAGCACTCTGGATACAAAACTAATGTATCATTCCCGGGGCCAAGAGTGCCAAAGAATAGAAATCGTAGAGCTTGCCTTATAATGTAATAGAAATAAGGCCTAAAACTTATAATGTAATAGAAATAAGGCCTAAAAATGACAAGTACCCAGAGACACTTGCACGCAAGCGCAACTAACATGTGACAACTAACATGTGACGACACCCCAGCGACGGCACGGACCACAGCGCACAGACCACGATGGCTCCGAATGCGGCGCTTCCCCAGCCGCCCGCATGGCTCAGCACATTCCGAAAGGACATGCAGCGTGCGTTTCAGTCCTCAACTGAGAATTCAATCCTGCTGACTCTCATGGCAAATGGGGACCGGATCCGCACCAGTCCTCCCGCTCCCTGGCCCAGGGCAAGCCGAAGGGGGTGAGGGGGCCCTTCCCCCAGCCTGGCCCTGCCCCCCCACTCTTCCAGTGCCCAGGGAGCCCATCAAAAAGCAGCGATAATGTGGGGCGCAGAAGGGTCGCAGCCCTCCCATGAGGTCCTGGGGGAGCACAGTGGGGAGAAGGAGGGCTGTGGTTAGAAGGTGTGGATCCCCGTGCGCCACCAACCTTTGCAAATGTTCCCTCGATAACGCGGCATCCACGTTTGCTGTCACAATGTGCTTTAAATGACTCTGTTTATTCATGCTCCCTGCAAACGAAATACCGCTCCCTCAAATTATTTTCATGCTTTTTCCTCTACCTCACTGTCTGACATGTGACCTGACCCCAGGCCACTTTCTTCCCCTGAGCCACTTTCAGGGGACATCAGAGACCTTCATCTCGTCCCAGAATACCCAAATCCTCTGGAAGTCTGATTCCTACGCCAGGTCTCATAGGCATGGGCAGTGCAGTAAAACAGAGACGGCAGAGTCCCGGCCTTCCCCAAAGCCTCTTCCTGGAAGAAGAGTGGGAGTGTGCAGAGAGCGCGGCTCCAGGCAGGCCAGGGGTTAAGGGAGCCACGGGAATCCCCAAAGGAGCTTCTCACAGAGCCGAGCAGCCACTTTTGTCCTGTCTAGAAACTGAGCTACTTAGAGACCACTGCAATACAGGGCTGAGGCAAAGTGCCCAGGGCAACGCCAAATGGAACACTTCATAATGTCACTTTCCCTGACCCTGACCTGTGACGGACGGAATGAAACGGGAGCTAAATGGTGACACTACGGTGTTCACTGGCATGTTCTTCCGCTCTAACAGGACCAACTGCCCCATCCCGGTCCCCTCCTTCCCACCTCCGGAGGATACAGTGTCCCCTTTCCCTTTCATGGGTGTGTGAAAAACAAGGGCTAATACTTAATTAGAAAGACAGGCTCAGGACCAGAGTCAGCACTGTCCTCACACCTCTTGGTTCCAGATGCGTCAAGTTCCTGATGTGTCCGGCTCAGCTTTGTGGTATAAATACCTGGCCAGGGGCCACCAGGGAGGCTGCTGCACCCGTTTCTACCTCACTCCCCATGATACACCTTCCTCCAAGCCTTCACAAGCCCCAGCTCCGCGGCCCTCCTTGATGACCCGGCTTCTTCATCCATGTATGCGTCTGGTATCATCTGCATGTCGGCGTGTGAAAACAGCATGGAGTGTGGCCATCACTGACGGCTCAGGGTAAGGGGATGCACCTTCAGCCTTCCCTCAGAGCAGCAGCCAGTGACCGTAAGTGTCCACTCGTTGGCTCATAGGCTTTTGCTTCTACTTCTTTTAAGAAAACTCTGTCTCACCCAGCCAAGCCCTTCATAAATGTCCCGTTTTCTTCCTTCCCTTTATAGCAAAATTATTTTGAGATTTGTCTAGTACATACTGTTTCCAATTCCTTTCCTCTCATTTTTCTCTTGAGCCAATCCCATCAGCCTTTCACTCCCACCAACACCACTTTTAATGCGTTTTACGCATTTCTCACCACTCCCCTGCCCCACCATCTCCAGCTGACTGAACCATTATAACAGTCCTGGGACTGGTCTTATGTCTCCAGTCTCACCCCTTTCTTTCCTCAACTGCAGAGTGGTCTTATTGACACCTAAGCCAGATGCCTCTCCTCTTCCTCAAACCTTCAGATGACTTCTTAGGGAAAAAGCTGGAATCCCCATAATGACCAGTAAGGTCCCAAAACCCTCCTCCCCATTGCCCGACTCCATCTCCCCTGCCACCCTGCCTTTCAGTCATTCCCCCGGCACCATGCTGGCCTCTGTGCTCCTGCGTGTTCCATTTCACTCTTGCCATGGAGCATTTCCTGAAATGTTTTTCCTGATACCGTATGGCTCCATCTCTCACTTCCTTCAGATCTGTTTTCAGATTTCTCTTCTCAGTAAGGCCTTCCATGGCTACTCTCTATACTTTCACCTCTGCACCCCACATCTCCTTTCCCTTCTCTTTTTTTTATCACCATCTAGCACAGTTTGTTTATTTATTTATTGTCTATCTCTCCCACTAGAAGGCAAGATCCATAAGAGGAGATCTTTTTGTCTTTTCTGTTCACTGTTGTACCTCCAGTGCTTAGAATAGTTCCGTGCATAACAGGCACTCAACAAATATGTGCTGAAACAATGAATGAATGAATGTGCATTCTGCTGGTACCAACTGGGGGTCAGTTATATGTCCACTTCTGATACATGATAAGGTTTAATACCAGAGTCCAAACTGAGGGCAAAAGAATTCACAATGACCACCAAAAGTTGTTCCTCCTTGAAGGTTGGGACTCTTGACTTCAGCTGGCAGAAGAACTTAGGCTAACAAAAGACGTAGCTATGGTTGCCTAGTATTATCCAACCCAGGCAAAGCAAATGAAGATAACTATTATGGTCATTCCTATCCTCAAGAAATGCTCCCCTTGAAATATCATCCTTCTCTTCTTTTGAACCTGCAACTAACTGGCTTTGAATTTGGATAGACAAAACAAAGAGACACACTTGAAGGTCAGAATCATAGCATTTTTAAATGGAAGCGACTATACTAGTATGCAGAGTCTGACAGCTGACATAATCTTTTTTATATTCCTGCATGTCTAGGGTTTTTTTGGGAGGTGGCATGCTTTTTACTTTCTCTGTGTCTCATATCTTGTCAGGCTTGTGAACCTGGGGTCTTTACTTTAATCAGACCTCTTATATTAGAACAGTAAGGACTCACCCAGGCATTTTCTCCTGATGTGAATATTAAAACTAAAAGCACACCTGATTAATAGTAGAGTAGGTAAAGTAAGTATGTAATGTGTCATGCTTTGCCTACATTTTGCAGGATTTTTTTCATGCTATGATAATTTCCAGAATGTAATAGGCTCAAAGAAGATTTTCAATAATCTCTGGAAATGTACCAATAAAAATTACTGCAGTAGCCTGTCTTTTTTGCCACTTAAACTAAGGGAGGTAGATAAGAACAAACTGACATAAAAATAAAATTTGTATCACCAAGCTGTAAAAGCCCATATTACAGGGAAATGTATGGCGGTTTGCCTGGTCATTCTGGTTTCCAATGAAGTTCTTAACAAGCAAGTGACCTTACCTAATGGTTGTCCCAGAAAAGCAGCAGATGAAAGAATTAAAATAAGTTGAGGATGATTTTACACCCTTCCATGAAATAATCAATGACAGCATATCCCAATGGATTCCATGTGCTCACTTTATTTCCACAAAGAACTAATGAACAGATATAAAAAAGGAATGAGAGAAGGTATTTAATTATTACTGTTCACTTCAAGAGTAAAGATATGTGACTTAGTTAATGATTTTTTCAGAACCAAATATAAAAAGCCATTGGTCCGGGAAATGAGTAACTCCGAAGCCCGTTACAGCCGCGCTGCCGGAGCCCCGGAGGTGGGGCCCGCAGAGCCGCACAGCAGAGGCCCTGCCGCTGCCATTGCAGACAGTGGCACCAGGGCCCCCGGCGTCCGCAGGGGAAGCCGGGTCTCCCCTCCCTCCTGCGACGGGGAGGTGGGGACCAAGGCTCAGCTACTTAATGAGCTGGAACGAGGAGCTGACCGAGCTAGGGAGTCAGGAGGTTCCTGAGCGCCCCTCCTCCCTTGGACACGCTGAAGACACAGGTAAATATGGCATGACTCCTTCTGAAAGAATCACATGATCCAGCGGGGTGACTCCTACACATCGGGCAAATGGGGAAGTATCCACATCAGGCCAGTAAGAAAGACTGAGTGGCTCTCTCACCGTCAGTTCCACCCCCGGCACAGCAACGCAGTGTTGGGAGGGAATTCCCAGCTCCCCGCTTCCCCCCAGGAGGAAAGGGTTCGGACCACACATCTAGAGCCCCATTTTTAAGATTCCCCCTGGAGGGATGGACCCCCAAACATCTAGCTCTGAAAGCCAACAGGATTTGTGTCCATGAGAACCCAAGACTAAGCAAACAAAAAAGCAGTTCTTAATGGGTACAAAAGCCCACCTCATGGCTACCCCTGCAGGGCTCAGTGCAGGGGGGTGGGCAGGAACACCCACCTCCTGTGTTCCCCTCAAAGGGCTTTATCCACAGACTTTAAAAGATGCTGCTTGAAGGCCGGGCTTCTAATTTTGCAGCCATCAGGGCTGTGCTCCTCCACAGGGCCAGGGCATCCACAGACGCTGCCCGGCCTTCTCCCTCCAGCCCACTCTAATAATAAACCCCGTTACCGGTATCTTCTCCCTGTAAGGACACTGTACTCAGGGCTGGCACCACGGCTCCTGTAGCTGCTGCCCAGGCTCCTGACCTCCTGACCCCGAGAGCCAACGGGGCTTACAAGTTCCAGTCCCACCCGACTACAGTAAACAAAAAGCAGTTCTTCATAAGCACAGCAGCACCTTTCCGTGGCTACACCCTGGGCAGAGAATAGAGGCAGCATGTAAAAACACTCATCTCACAGTATCTCCCTGGAAGGGGTTTAGCACATGCTTTCCCAGCTGCTGCCTGAGGGTCTGGCCTCTAATCGGACTGCATTTGTTATGGCTGATGACCACAGTCCTCCCCTGAGGGACACAGATAGGTCTCAATACACCCTCAGCTACTGGGAGCCACTAAGAACAAAGAAGGTTGCTTGGACAATCACAGAAGCTTGAGAGACGACTAGGGGCTGGGCTGCACTGAAAAGCAAGATCCATCTCCTACACAAGTCCACTCTGATGCAAGCGGGAGAGGCGGCTGTTTTAACTAATGCCCAGAAACCAACAAGAGTCAAGGAAAATGAAGAAACAGAGGAATATGTTGCAAACAAAAGAACAAGACATATCTCTAGAAATGGATATAGGCGATTTACCTGACTGAACATTCAAAATAATGGTCATAGGATAGGGTTGGTAAGCTCCTTGACATCGGTCTTGGTAATGATTTTTTGGATTTGACGCGAAAAGCAAAGGCAACAACACTAACGATGAACTAGCAGAAAGAGAAATCATGAAAACAATTCCATTCACAATTGCATCAAAAAGAATAAAATACCTAGGAATAAACCTAACCAAGAAAGTGAAAGACCTATACCGTAAAAATGACAAGACACTCTTAAGAGAAATTAAAGAGGACACTAACAAATGGAAACTCATCCCATGCTCCTGGCTAGGAAGAATTAATATTGTCAAAATGACCATACTGCCTAAAGCAATCTACAGATTCAATGCAATGCCTATCAAAATAACAACAGCATTCTTCAATGAACTGGAACAAATAGTTTTAAAATTCATATGGAACTACAAAAGACCCTGAATAGCCGAAGCAATCCTGAGAAGGAAGAATAAAGCAGGGAGGATCTTGCTTCCCAACTTTAGGCTCTACTACAAAGCCACAGTAAGCAACACAATTTGCTACTGGCACAAGAACAGACCCACAGACCAGTGGAACAGAATAGACAGTCCAGATATTAACCCAAACATATATGGTCTATTAATATATGATAAAGGAGCCATGGACATACAATGGGGAAATGACAGCCTCTTCCACAGCTGGTGTTGGCAAAAATGGACAGCTACATGTAAGAGAATGAAACTGGATCATTGTCTAACCCCACAGATAAAAGTAAATTCAAATGGATCAAAGACTTGAATGTAAGTCATGAAACCATAAAACTCCTAGAAAAAAAACATTGGAAAAAAACTCTTGGAAATAAACATGAGTGACTTCTTCGTGAACATATCTCCCCAGGCAAGGAAAACAAAAGCAAAAATGAACAAGTGGGACTACATCAAACTGAAAAGCTTCTGTACAGCAAAGGACACCACCAATAGAACAAAAAGGCATCCTACAGTATGGGAGAATATATTCATAAATGACAGACCTGATAAAGGGTTGACATCCAAATATATAAAGAGCTCATGCACCTCAACAAGAAAAAAGCAAATAATCCAATTAAAAAATGGTCAGAGCAGCTGTACAGACAGTTCTCCAAAGAAGAAATACAGATGGGAACAGACACATGAAAAGATGCTCCACATCACTAGTCATCAGAGAAATGCAAATTTAAACCACAATGAGATATCACCTCACACCACTAAGGATCACCACCATCCAAAAGACAAACAACAACAAATGTTGGCGAGGATGTGGAGAAAGGGGAACCCTCCCACACTGCTGGTGGGAATGTAAACTAGTTCAACCATTGTGGAAAGCAGTATGGAGGTTCCTCAAAGAACTCAAAATAGAAATAGAAATACCATTTGACCCAGGAATTCCACTCCTAGGAATTTACCCTAAGAACACAGCAGCCCAGTTTGAAAAAGAAAAATGCACCCCTATGTTTATCACAGCACTATTCAAAATAGCCAAGAAATGGAAGCAACCTAAGTGTCCATCAGTATATGAATGGATAAAGAAGATGTGGTACATTACACAATGGAATATTATTCAGCCATAAGAAGAAAACAAATCCTACCATTTGCAACAATATGGATGGAGCAAGAGGGTATTATGCTTAGTGAAATAAGCCAGGCGGAGAAAGACAAGTACCAAACGATTTCACTCATATGTGGAATATAAGAACAAAGAGAAAACTGAAGGAACAAAACAGCAGCAGAATCACAGAACCCAAGAATGGACTAACAGTTACCAAAGGGAAAGGGACTGGGGAGGATGAGTGGGAAGAGAGGGATAAGGGAGGAGTGGGGGAAGAAAGGGGGCATTACGATTAGCATGTATAATTTGGGGGGTCATGGGGAGGGCTGTACAACACAGAGAAGACAAGTGATTATTCTACAACATCTTACTTTGATGATGGACAGTGACCGCAATGGGGAATGTGGGGGGAACTTAGTGATGGGGGTAGTCTAGTAAACATAATGTTCATCATGTAATTGTAGAGTAATAATGTCAAAAAAAAAAAAAGCAAAGGCAACAAAAGCAAAACTAGACAAATAGGGTGACATCAAACTAAAAAGCTCCTGCACAGCCAAACACACCATCAACAAAATGAAAAGGCAACTGATGGAAAGGGAGAAAATATTTGCAAACCATATATCTGATAAGGGGTTAATATCCAAAATATAAGGGAACTCATAAAACTTAATGACAAAAAAAAATTAAAATACGGGCAACTGTACTGTGTAATTGAAATCTGCAAGAGAATAGAACTTAAATAAAGAGAACTATCTGAGGTGATGAATGGGTGAATTAACTCAGTGGGGGCGACCCTTTCCCAATGTGTAATACATCAAACCATCATTTAGCACACTTCAAATACATGACAATTTTATTTGTCAATTATACCTCGATAAAACTGAAAGAAATAGAAAACCCTCTTTGCAAGGGAGCAGTAAGTGGGTGTGAGGGATCATGGATGCCAAGAGAGGGCAGAGGGGCAGTGCCCAGGATATACCGAAGGACAAAAGCATGTCCTTTGCCATATTTGCATGTCCAATTGTAATCTCTTTTGTAGTTCCTAATGTATCCGATTAATCTAAACCAGTTAACTGCCTAAAATTTTTGTAGATTCTAAAACAGCCAAACATCTCTGGAATATTTATGTGGAATAACCATGATGGGATGTGGAGTGGGCATCGTTTCTGCTAATTATGTCGACTCTAGAAAACAATATGCCTTTTCAGAGAAGACACAGAGAGATTCAAAGACCCAACACTGTTGGCTTTGAAGGGGGACAACAGCCTGGAAATATGGCCTCAGTGAGAATGACCCATGTCAGACAGTCAGCAGTGAAATGGACTGGTTCCTACCAGTCAAGCCATACTTCACCCGGACTTGGGACCTTACAGAACTGTGGTATAATAAATTTATGTTGTTTTAAATCACACAAAAAAAACAAAAATTATATAAAAGCAAATGCCCCCTTTTATTCCTACCCTATCTCGCTCCTTTTTCCAGAAGTTAACTGTTTAGTGTATATATTTCTAGCCCCTTTTCTATGCATTTATGAAAAAATATGTGCATGTATCAGTGTATGGTGTTATTTCTGGTGTGTGTGTTTATAAATTGGATCACTGTGTAAAAAAAAATGCCTTTTCATGCTGGCTGGTCAGCATTCAGTTATGACTGGAATTAGAGTGACCTTTCACAGAATTATACTACCTCACTCTGTACTGAGTCATTAATCACTCCAAGGACATGAAACACACTTCATGTCTGGAACACAGAGTTAGGAATGACTGCAGGCTGTCCTCGCCTGTCCTTACGAGCGTGCACAGACGGCTCTCCACAGCCCCAGGAAACCAAGAGAGCTGAAAGGATGCTGCTGACTGTGTGCTACAGAAGAAGGCTCTTCAAATAATAGCTCCAGATTGTATTTTTGTACACATTTTTGATGGCCCAAATATTCATACAGTTTGGAAGAGCTGGAATCATCAGTACTTTTTTCAAAAATCTCAATTTGAAAATGATATTGAATCACATTCCCCCACTAAGAGAACCTTTCCAGTTCTTTGTGATGCATGTAATACCATCCCTGAGCAATCAGCCTTATTTGCAGGGAGGTGTTTTCTGGGGTTTTGCAGGTAGAGTTCTATAAAAAGATAGAGTATTTAGGGAAAATATTCACTGGGCATTTCACATGGTAAGACAAATACATATTATGCTTACAATGGGAAGTTGTATAAAACTCACATTTATGAACCTTCAGTCCTTCAAAGGAAACTGGTCCAATCTCATAATACTCATATTCCCAGGTGTAATCAGAATTAGATGCAGGTTGCTGGGATGTTCTGTTAGAAATTAACCTCTGGGCAGACATCTCCACCCTGCAAAATGGAGAAAAGCAAGTGTAGAAACTGTTAACTCATCCACAACTACACAGTTCTCTAATTGCTCTTGATCACACTCAGAAAATCAGTAGGTAAAGACCTCAGGAAGGTCAGAGAAATGTAAATAAAAACCACAATGAGAGGGAGAGAACCAAGATGGCGGCATGAGTAGAGCAGCGGAAATCTCCTCCCAAAACCATATATATTTTTGAAAATACAACAAATACAACTAATCTTAAAAGAGAGACCAGAAGACACAGGGTAACAGCCAGACCACATCCACACCCGTGAGAACCCAGCGCCTCGCGAAGGGCGTAAGATACAAGCTGCGGCCCGGCGGGACCTGAGCGCCCCTCACCCCAGCTCTGGGCAGGAGGAGAGGAGTCAGAGCGGGGAGGGAGAGGGAGCCCAGGACTGATAAATAGACAACCCTAGACATCCGCATCCAGGCGTGGGGTGCTGGATCCTAGGGAAACAGGACAGTAACACCTTGTGAGCGGGTCCCCGCAGTCAGCGCCCCTGGGACAAAGAAAAGCAAGTGCTTTTTGAAAGTCTTAAAGGAACAGGGACCCCACAGCTGGACGGAAGCATCCCAGGACACTTAGCCCAGCTGCTGGGAACCCCAGGGAACTCTGGGCACTCTAACCCCCTGTGCAGCAGGGAGCTCGGAGGCCCCTCACAGAGATAAACAGCCTCCCAGCCGTTTCCCCTCCAATGCGGCTCTGCCATTTCAGAGCAACAGCCTGAGGCAGGCCACGCCCACAGTAACTGCAGTGCGAAAAACTCCATTAGTGGCCAGGCAAGATTAGAAGCCCCGTCTGCGCGCAGCTGCTCAGCACAAGCCGCTAGAGGCCACTGTTCTTCCAGGAGAGGAAGGCCACAAACTGGCAAGAAGGGACTTTCTCTTACCCAACACACACGCCAGCTCCCCAAAAATATATCTATCACCATGAAAAGGCAGAAGAAATTGATACAGACCAAGATCACAGAGGCAAACCCTGAGAAGGAGATAGACCTAACCAGTCTTCCTGAAAAAGAATTAAAAATAAAGCTCATAATCATGATGATGGAGCTGCAGAAAAATATGCAAGAGCTAAGGGATGATGTCCGGAGGGAGATCACAGAAATGAAATAATCTCTGGAAGGATTTATAAACAGAATGGATAAGATGCAAGAAGCCATTGATGGAATAGAAACCAGAGAACAGGAACGCATAGAAGCTGATGCAGAGAGAGATAAAAGGATCTCCAGGAATGAAACAATATTAAGAGAACTGTATGACCAATCCAAAAGGAACAATATCTGCATTATAGGGGTACCAGAAGAAGAAGAGAGAGAGAAAGGGATAGAAAGTGTATTTGAAGAAATAATTCCTGAAAACATCCCCAAACTGGGGGAGGAAATAATCGAACAGACCACAGAAATACACAGAACTCCCAACAGAAAGGACCCAAGGAGGACAACACCAAGACACATAATAATTAAAATGGCAAAGATCAAGGACAAGGACAGAATTTTAAAGGCAGCTAGAGAGAGGAAAAAGGTCACCTACAAAGGAAAACCCATCAGGCTATCATCAGACTTCGCAAAAGAAACAATACAGGCCAGAAGAGAATGGCATGATATATTTAATGCAATGAAAGAGAAGGGCCTTGAACCAAGAATACTGTATCCAGCACAACTATCATTTAAATATGAATGAGGGATTAAACAATTCCCAACCAAGCAAACGTTGAGGGAATTTGCCTCCCACAAACCACCTCTACAGGGTATTTTAGAGGGACTGCTCTAGATGGGAGCACTCCTAAGACTAAATAGATGTTAACAGAGAAAATAAAATCACAGCAAAGAAAGCAGACCAACCAAATACTAACTAAAGGCAAAAAATAAAATCAACTACCCACAAAAGCCGTTAAAGGAAGCACAAAAGAGCACAGAATTAAACAACCAACATATAAAGAACGGAGGAGGAGGAATAAGAAGGGAGAAAAATAAAGAATGACCAGACAGTGTTTAAAATAGCTCAATAAGCAAGTTAAGTTAGACAGTAAGATACTAAAGAAGCTAACCTTGAACCTTTGGCAACCACGAATGTAAAGCCTGCAATGGCAATAAGTACATATCTCTCAATAATCACCCTAAATGCAAACCAATCAAAAGACACAGAATAATAGAACGGATAAAAACGCAAGACCCATCTCAATGCTGCTTACAAGAGACTCACCTCAAACCCAAAGACTATAGGAACAAAGAAAGACTGAAGGAACAAAACAGCAGCAGAATCATAGAACCTAAGAATGGACTAACAGTTACCAAAGGGAAAGGGACTGGGGAGAAAGGGTGGGAAGGGAGGGATAAGGGTAGGGTAAAAGAAAGGGGGCATTACGATTAGCATGTATAATGTGGGAGGGACATGGGGAGGGCTGTGCAACACAGAGAAGACAAGTAGTGATTCTACAGCATCTTACTACACTGATGGACAGTGACTGTAATGGGGTTTGTGGGGGGGATTTGGTGGCATCTCTGGAGTTAATCGTTACTATGTTTCAAAGGGCTTGGAGAACATTGATTAAGGAAGCATTTTCCTGTTTGATGAAAAACAACTCAGCTATGCTCATCTACCCCTGCTAGAAGGTTATGCTGTGTATTATGTTGCATGCAGTATATTATGTAGTTCATAATAAAAACAAAAAAGTATAAATAAATAAATAAATAAAAAACACAATGAGACATCACCTCACACCAGGCAGGATTACAAGTATGGAAAAGACTAAGAACAGCAAATGCTGGCGATGATGTGGAGAAAGGGGAACCCTCCTACATTGCTGGTGGGAATGTAAGCTAGTTCAACCATTGTGGAAAGCAATATGGAGGTTCCTCAAAAGACTGCAAATAGAAATACCATTTGATCTGGGAATTCCAGTCCTAGGAATTTACCCAAAGAATATAATTTCTTAGATTCAAAAAGACATATGCACCCCTATGTTTATTGCAGCCCTATTTACAATAGCTAAGATATGGAAGCAACCTAAGTGTCCATCAGTAGATGAATGGATAAAGAAGAGGTGGTACATATACACAATGGAGTACTATTCAGCCATAAGAAAGAAACAAATCCTACCATTTGCAACAACATGGATGGAGTTGGAGGATATTATGCTCAGTGAAATAAGCCAGGTGGAGAACGACAGGTGCCAAATGATTTCCCTCATTTGTTGAGTATAGCCATGAAGCAAAACTGAAGGAACAAAACAGCAGCAGACTCACAGGCTCCAAGAAGGGATTAGCAGTTACCAAAGGGGAGGGGTGGGGGAGGGAGGATGGGGAGGGAGGGGAAGGGGTTTGTGGGGTATCATGATTGGCACACATAGTGTGAGGGGCCATGGGGAAGACAGTGTAGCACAGAGAAGGCAAATAGTGACTCTGTGGCATCTTACTACACTGATGGACAGTGACTGCAGTGGAGTATGGGGGGGGGACACAATAACATGGGTGAATGTAGTGACCACATTGTTTTTTCATGTGAAACCTTCATAAGAGTATATATCAATAATACCTTAATAAAAAAATGATCTAAGTTTCAGTTGTCCCACCAGGAACAGGAAAATAACAACAGTAACTACTATCACTACCATGGAGCTGCTGTAAAGATTAAACGTGATGTTGCCTGAAATCTGAGTATCCAGGACCCAGGGTAAGATCAATGACTAGAAGCCAGAACTGTATTATCAGAAGAGAAGAATGCTCGCTTCTCAGATGGAGGAGCTGAGGCTTGTTCTTCTGGCGTCACCAACAGCCCTCTGAGCAATCAGCCAGTTCCTATCAAATTCACCATGTGGCTCATCGATCTATGTGCCCTGGACAAATGAATAAAATTATAATAAAAAACTCAAAGGCATTCATTTAGTTTAACAGTTATAATGAGAAACGTGGGATTCGATTTGCTCCCTTAAATCAAAAACATAAGAATAATCCTTCAGTTTGCTTAAGGAAAACAAGATGAAGTCTGCTTTTATATCATTTTCATTGTAAACCAAGCATCACCCTGTCAATGTAATACACAGAGCAAAGGGAGGCGTGAGGCTTCATTAAGTATCAAAGTAGGTAACAGAAAAATAGCAGTAAGTATGCAAAACAATCAAGAAAATAAAGATGGGAGAGTGTTTTCCGTTCCCTCAGCAGCACGCCCCACAGCAGCCCCACAGCCGTGCTGTTCCCCACATCTGGGCACAGCCGGGACCCCCAGCTGGGGGCCTGGCCCGGGGACAGCAGGTGGTCCTGCGACTCGCTCGGCTAAGGAAGAAGCACCGCCACCACCCTCCCGGGGCCGGCCAGGAGCCGGCAAGTCAAGTCTCCCTCTAAGAGTCAGATATCAAGAAATACGAACCCCTTACCTACCCTAGAGGGGGAGTTTCCCCGACTTACTCTCCCTGACACAACTCCTGCTCATCTAAGTGGACTGTTCAGGGAGGGACAGAAACCGAAGCCAGAGAGTCACATGTGCCAAGGTCCTAAAAGCGGAAAGGCCGTCATGCAAAGGCGGAGCAAAGCGCTAACCCGGACCGGAGACCAGAATGGGTGAGGGGCGCAGCCGGCCCGTCGGGGGCTCTCCGCGGAGGTCGGGGAACGGCAGACCAGCTCCCCCACGCCGCCGCCGTTTCGGCGGCCTGGGTAACAGGGGTGCTCTTGTATCCCAGAGATCGGCTTGGAAGACAAAATGCCTGCCTCTCCTTTCGAGCGGTCACCTAACAGCCTTGAAACAGTGCACGAGGCAGTATTTTTTCCATCCAAGTCTCCCATTAATCACCTCGGGCCATCAAACGCACAAGGACAAAAAGGCAGACAGAAGGCCGTCGTAGGGCGGTGTTTGTGTCACGTCCATCATCGAGGCCCAGAGGGGCCTTCCCGAGCTTTGCAGAACCCAGGCGGGCCCCGCGTGACCCTTCGGGAACGGCCAGCGGGCCTGGGAGCGGCCCCCGCGGTCCGACACTCCCGGCGCCGCGAGGACCGCGGGGACCGAGCCCAGCGCAGGGGAGGCGGTCCGGCCCGAGGCGCACCCGCAGCGCGTGGACCCCAGGCCGCTGCTCCCCCGGACACGGCGCGGGAGACGGGCGCCCGGCACAGCGCTGCCGGCTGCTCCCCTGCCGCTGCCGAGCGGCCCCTCCGCAGAGCTCCTCGGGCCAGATTTCCCCATAACGTCAGCATCTGTAAAACCACCTCTTCCAGAGGAGATGCATCCTAGGCAAGCTTCCCGGCGCAGCACACGGAGACTGATAGCTCTCCTGAGCTCCTGCAGCCTCCCTCAACCACAATGAAAAACCACTAGCGCGCCCCCAAGGCCCCGAGAAGGAAGTGTGCCTTTCCCTGGCGGACACGGGGCTCTTTAGGCCAACGTCGGACGGGAGGGAGCAGGGACTCAACCCTGCCTGGGAAAGCCTGGCCTGCAGGCCCCAGGCACCTCTCACCGCTGGCCGGCACCGCCCTTCCCCTGTCCACACTCGCAGCCCTTCCGTCCTTCTCCTTGAGCCAGGACCCCACACCAGCCCTGGGGACTCTCCTTCCTTCTGGAACACAGGTCAAACAACCCTGTCCGCCCCCCTGAAGTCAGGGAGATGTATGTGGGCATGGAGCCTCCTGAGACGTGACTAAAGGCTCTTCATCAAAATCCTTGGCAAGTCAGGATGAGACATGCTGAGGGGGCTGTTTTCCTGGCATTGGACCTGTATTTCCATGTGAAGGGGTAAATACTGACAGATGAATTTCCAAGTGCCTGCCAATTCATGCACAGGACGAGCACATTAAGGAGAGTTCCCAGAGATGTCTGTAAACCCTAAGGTGACCCCATACACACGCCCGACTGCACAGCCAGAAAGGCACTCCACGCGGTTGCCCACCACAGCCGCTGATCCAGGCCCCGCAGTGCCCGGCTTGTACGTACACCTAATGACCCATTCGAATTTGAGATCAAAATTCCCAACTGCAGTCATTCTATCTTCTTCTTCTTCAATCCCCAAACTCACAATCAGGCATGCCACTGAGGATGCCAGTGCTTACTCTGGCCTGGCCCACAACTGTCTCAGTAGTTACCTATTCTGATTCCTTTCTTCCACCTATTCCTAGAAACAACTTTCCCCAGCAGGACACGGAGAAGCCACCTTGGGACCCATCGCCCATTCTCTCTCCCATCAAGGCTGCTGAGACGCCAAAGCTAAAGTCCAGCCAGGCCACATCCTGGTGGCTGAGGAGGCTCAAGTGGGGACTTCAGAAGTGCAGCTTTAGAAGCTTAATTCTTTTATGGCAGGAAGATGTGGCTGGGCACCCCCCTTAGCCGCACCCAGGTGGGTGGGACCACACAGAGAGTAAACAGGAGTCTGCAAGGTTATGAGCCAGGCCCATGGTTAGATGGGAGCCAGCTGGATCTTCCTTAAGCATTTCCAAGAGGCGGCACATCTGTCCCCGCAAGGACCCGTGTTTGGCCCTGCCTGGTCAGGGCCTCGGTGCTGTATGCCCAGGCCAGGGACTAAAACAACTCTTGTTCCCCCATTTACTTTTCCTTTTTATAGATTCCATATGAGCCACCACTTTCTACTTGTACTTATCACTCTAATTCTCAAGTCTGCAGGTTCCTTTTCTGAGAATGCATCTTAGGTCAGCAACTTCTGTCATGAGGTTTGGGTTTTTATTTCCTTCAATTAAAGAAGTCACACTTCAGGGACTTTAGAGTCTTCTCCTCCTCCTCACTGCTGTCTTTTGACTTGAGCACATCCTACTTTTGAAGTCTGACACTCCAGCCACACACACATGCATGCACATCTCCTCCCTTCTCAAATGGACATACTTCTCAAGCTTAGTTACACTATCAGGTTTCATGTCATCCCCAGGTATTCCCTGGAAAGTATGCAGTTAAGCAGCAGACCTCAAAGCTGACAGCTGGCAGAGAAATTCCAGCTGCGTCTCCTTCCTGTCTGTCTCCACTTCTCTCCTCTGCACAGCAGCAACTTGTTTCCAGGAGAAAAACATGGAACAAAAAATGTTCCCGAGCCTGAAGACCTCTTCCATCCTAAAACCAGAATCAATATAATAGAAGAACAACTTCTAAAATGAGGAACAGGACTAAATACTTTGTTCAGATAAATATTCAACCAACACCTGAAACAGAGAGATGCTTAATTCATGAGTGGACATCCTTCTTCCAAGAGGCACAGTGGTTTGGGCTCCTAAATCCTCCTCTTCAGTTGCCGTGGACGCCCACACAGTACTGAATAGACCAGAATGCAATGCTTAAAGTCAGCATTTCCTGGCCCTGTTGTGCTCCCTGACTCAGTCCAGCAAATGCTTCCTGCATGAACTAGGGGCTGCTGGGACACAATGACTGTCCCAGAGCCCTCTGGGGGTCTTTGGAGAGGGTTAAGATCTGTGCAGCACGCTGCAGCGCAGGTGAGGAGAGGCCTGCATGGACCAGTCCTCTAGTGCCTTCCCTTTCCTTGGCCTCTTTTCTGTAAGCACCAGCTGTGCAGGGGCCTCTTCTGCTTTGCTCACCCCCTGCTCCCAGCAACCTGCACAGGGTCTGGTTCATACCAGAAATGCAAAAAACACTTGTTGAATCAGTTTCTCACGATATGGAAAAGCCACAAAATTGTCTTCCTTCATTCTTTTTCTCAGCCCTGCAACTGAGGGCAAAGTTCTAACAGGGACTTCAGTTGGACGTGAAGAATGTCATGCACACACAGGGAAAAGACACCCCAGAAAGAAGCTATAAAGCTTCCATCTAGCAAGGCTTGCCTGAGGAAAGGGGAGACATAGCTCTGAGATATGTGTGGGAGGTGCAGCACGCCACCCTCAGCGATTCACCCCAGCCCCAGCTCCGTGGATTTGGGACACTGGGTTTTCACAGCTCTCCAAGCTAAGAAAGTTGTTATAACCTGAGTCACACTCACCAAGCATAGGAGAGTGATTTGCAACCAGAGCAACAATTTGGTAAGTTACGATTAGGAATAAAATGGCCAAGCAGACCAGAGCACATGTTTTACTTGGTCTGGGAAACAAAACTTAAGATCAGATTAACTAGTGAATGTGGAATTGGGCAAAGGAATTATATATACAGTCTGTAATATAATACAATATAATATGACAGGGCCCTAGTCCTCTGTGCCACTGCACATGTGCCAGGATGGTTTTGTCTGGTACCCCAACATGGATGCCCTGCTGCAGCCACTAAGCGAGGCCACTCCTGGGGTGGGGCTCGGGACCCCACACAGAGCTGCCACAGGGTTACATCCTGCATCTTTCTGGACCTTGCTTTCCCTGGTTTGAACTTCAAGAAATTCTCAGCATGTTGAGCACACCAGGAATACCAAGTTGTCACATTAGCAGAGTTAGGTTTTCTGGGTTCTCAGTACTATCCGTTTATCTTTGCTCTAAGCCTGAGCCTTTGGAAAGAGCATGTTTAAAAGTACTGCAGTCAAGTCAAAGAACCAACTATCAAAAAAGCAGAGCTTCATAATGACACACCACTTCATACCCATTAGGATGGCTGTTAGTGAAAAAAAACAAACAGAAAACAAAAGTGTTGGTAAAGACGTAAAGAAATCAGAACTCTAGTGTTTTGCTGGTGGGAATGCAAATTATGCAGCTGCTATGAAAAACAGTATAACAGTTCTACAAAACTTTAAACATGGAATACCTCTTGATCCAGCCATTCCACTTCTGGGTATAGACTGGAAAGAACTGAAAGCGGGGATTCCAACAGGTATCTGTGCTCCAGAGTCCACAGCAGCACTGTTCACAGCGGCCAAAGGTGGACACATGCCAAATGTACGTTACCCAGATGAATGGGTAAACAAACTTTAGCATGTACATGCAATAGAATAACATTCAGTCTTAAAAGTAGGGAAATTCTGACGTATGCTACAACATGGATGAGTCTTCAAAACACCATGCTAAGTGGCATCAGCCAGACACACAAGGACAAGTGCTGCAGGATCTCACTCACAGGCAGTCCTAGAGTGCTCGGATTCACAGAGACAGAGCAGGATGGCGGCTGCCAAGGGCTGGCAGAGGAGTGACAAGGAGCTAATGCTCAGTGGATATAGAGTTTCAGTTGAGGAAGATGACAAATTTCTGGACGGTGATGATGGTTACACAACAGTGTGAATCTGCTCAATGCCATTGCGTTGTACACTTAAAAATAGTAAACTTTGTGTTATCCATATTTTACCAAAATTTTTTAAAGTTCTAAAAATTTAGATACTTACATGTGGGTCTGCATCACATTGCCCCTGCCCACTGTGTTCACATGCTAGCTACCTAATTGGCTTAAATATGCTCCCTCTCCGAACAAAGGAAAAAGACTGAAAGGGATAGAGTGAAATTCCACCCCAGATCTGTGTGTGTACAGTGCGATGTGGATTTGGTGCTATGATGGGCTGAACTGAGTCCCCCAAAATTCATGTTGAAGTCCTAGCCCCCAGTACCTCAGAACGTGGCCATATTTGGAGACAGGGCCTCTAAGGAAGGAAAGGTAAAATAAGGCCGTTAGGGTGGGCCTCAATGTAATCCAACTGGTGCCCTGAGGAGAGGAGGGGGTGAGGACACCAAGAGATACCGGGGCACTTGTGCACAGAGGACAACATGAGGCAGTGAGAGGGGGCCACTTGCAAGCCAGGAGAGCAGCACACAGGGGACCCCAACCCCGCTGCACCTTCATCTTGGATTTCTAGTCTCCAGAACTGAGAAAATAAATTTGTCGTTTAAACCATTCAGTCTGGTATTTTGTTATGGCAGCCTTCGAAAGCTATATAGCTGATGAAATTAAGTTTTAATAAACAGTGTTCTCTTTGATTAATTAGATAAACTTTCATAGAAAGTCCATTAAAAATGACTTACTTTATACCAGTCACTTTCATTGTAACTAAACAAATACATTTTTGGAAAGAAAATTGTTTTCAAAATGCCATTAATCTATCCCACTACATGCCATCTTCAATAAATACATTTATTACATTCGCATCATGGCCATCAAAGAGAAAGGGCACTAGCTATGAACATGCTAAAATTAGCATGAGTCAATTCAGCCCAACAAGGATATTTTAAGCACTATGAGTTCAACTATGAAAGATTTTAGTGGAGGTTGAAAAGTCAAGGCCTAAGCCAGCAGAGAATTCAGGCTTGTATTTGGAACCAGGTTCTCCTCCGCTGATCTCCTTCTCTGGTACACACACACATGCAGGTTAAGGAGCAATGCGAAAGCAAGATGACACAGACAGACTACAGCTGCAACTGGCTCCTTAGCAAAGAAATCAGGGGCCGGGGGAGGGGTGCTCAAAGATGGTCCCCTGAGCCTGCTCTCTCTACTCCACCTGCCCGCCTGGCCTGTCATCTTCCCCTGCTCCAGATTCCTGCCTACCTTTGAGGGTAGAGCCTAGTCGCCACTTCCTCCATGGAGTCCTGTCCAACTATTTTAGCCCACGAGGATTCTCTCCGTTCTCTCAAAGCCCATCACATGGACTACATGAATCTCTCGCTTTAATCATGAAAGGGTATAAATCAGTCTCCCTAAGGATCAGACTTTGCCTCTCACTGAACCTTCACACTGATTTATGCAGCTGCTGTTAGAAAACATTACAGCCAGCTGAATTATCATTTTAACAGTCCTAGGGAAACAACTGTCCTTTCCATTTTAATTAGTGGCGTTTTGCAAACACTTGGCATTGTATGACCAAGAGTAAGATTGCCGTACCTTAGATCACTTTCAGGATGATTTGGCAAACAAGCCTACTTTGCATTTATTGCTCATGTTATCTGTCTCCAAGCAGCACACACTGTTCTCTACAGCCCTGTGCTGAGTCGTTCTTTTGGCAAAGAAGCAAAGAGGAGGACTATGTGTTTCAATCTCTTCCACAGAAAAGGAAATTCAAACAAAGCAGTGGTTTATTTACGAGCTCCAGACAGAGCCGCAGGAAAGCTGTACTTTCTAATGATCATCTCATCCTCCTGGTCTTCAACTAGGGTGTGTGTCTTTTCTAGTCTCGCCACCTACCCCACCCATTGCCACCGTAGTACAATCCCTGGTGACAAGCCAACCAGAGTGCATGGGGCCTCCTCAGCTTGCAGGGAGGGGCCCGGCAAACAGAGCCAGAGAGAGGCTTGGAAAGTGAGGTGCAGATAGACCCCCGCTGCTCACCTAGGCTTGAGAACATCAGCCCGGAAGGCTCGGGGTACACTTGGTTCAACCTCTGGGGGCATCGGTTTTAAGGGAAGACTTGAATTATTCTTTATATTAAATAAATACAGATATGTTACAGAGTAAACAGCCAATACCAAGTTAATGTTCAAGAAAAACATATACTTGCTTCTGGCCTCTGCTTCAGATTCCAGAAATATGCATTAACTCTCCTTTCCTACTGAGGTAATGTAACGGACATTTTAGAGAAGCACCAGTAAGAATATATGTAGACTTATGTGATATGGTTTCCAGATCTTCATATTAAATTTGCATTTTTTTCCCTTGAAAGAATTATATTTTCTTGGAAAAAATCTACACAAGGGTTTGTAGAAAGATAGATGAGACTTAACAACCACATCCTCACTCACGCAATACTTCCTTCTTGACCAACCAGGCGCCCGCAAAGCTGCACGGCAGGAAGCCGCCCCCTCAGCCCGCCCACTGCTCTCCCCAGGGACACGCTCAAGGAAAGCAAATGGACCTTTGAGGAGAATAATTATTTGAAGTTTATAAATCATTTCACCTGAAGGGTTATGAAATTTAGCAGTGTTTTCCACTCCAGTGAAAATCGCATACATCTTAGAGACACAAGTTACAATTACAGCCAGACGTTAACATCTGTAACTTCAGCATCCCATAAAGAGATCCCCAACTTCTGCTTTTTCACTTCACATCTCAGCAATACCATACTGGATTGAGGCATCACTTTTGCATGGAAGGAGAAGCAAAAATGCATATTTCCCCTTTTCAGTAGGGCTAAGCACTTCTTAGTCTCCCGTCAAGAAAAACAAATCACTTTCTACCCAAAATAAGCCAAAAATACCAAGACTGTCCTGTCTGGAAGTTGGTCCCAAAAATAATAAAACCTTGAACATGTCCCAGAAGCTGGATTTGCTGAGAAAATACACTTTTTTCCCCTGATTGTTTGCTATGACAACGTCTGAAGATAAGTCATGACTTTGGGGAATAGGATAATTGTGTGAGACAGATAATCATGAGCAAAATTAGTCTGAACAACACATTAATGTACACTTGAGAACTCTGGCAATTTCATGGACTATTTTCCTTCAAGTATTTATTGTGATTTTATTCAATGAGCCAATCTTCTGAAGGCTGATTCCACTGCACCCTGGGCAAGTAAATATTTTCTTTCCTTTTCTAAATGCTCCTACCTCCCAGTCTTCCTTTGTCTGAGGTGCATGTAACATCAAGCAAAGAAACCACTGCTCTTTCTTCTTTCAACCCAAGGGTATACAATCCATACTCTGAGCTGACACAACTGCAGGACCTGGTCAAATGGCCATTTGACTTTTCTCTTCCACCATCCCTTAAAATGCACTCTGTGGATTCATCTTCCCTGTCAAGTGATCCCTGAACACCTGAGTGGATCCCATGACTTTTCTGCTCAGGCAACAACTTCAAAGTCCCAAAAGAATTAAAATGTACAGCCTGGAAATAAAATAAACTCCAGCCTGGTCATAACATTAAGTTTCCTGACCTGTGCCAGCTAGGTCCTGCTGAACACTGGTCATCTGCAGAGACTGGGGGAGAGCAGACCTCTTTTCTCTCTGCACTTTATGCCCAACTGCTGGCCAGTTTCTCGCCCCACAAGATCAAAATAGGAGGGCAGAACCATATTAACTGTCTTCATACACTCTGTTTGTGGATACTTTACTGATACTAATTTTCCTTCAGCTAACTGCTCACGCCTACATCAGCGGTTAGATTGCTGGAAACTCTAGCTACTGGGGTGCCATCACTCTGGGGCTGGATCTAGAGTGGCCCCAGGCCAGCCCTCTCCCCTACGTGACCCCACCGGGTCCCCAGGAGATCCTCAGGCACCCTTTCCCCAATGAACTCTGAGAAGGTGGGTGATCTTGTTGCCCAGACCACCACACGGGCCCCAAATGCAGGAAACGCCGGTACAGCGGGGCCAGCAGCCCCTCAGCAGCCCCCCTCACCAGGCTTGGGATGACGGATGTGACAGATCTTCCTGAAGAAATCTCCTTCACAAACCCTCCTCTCAATCCTCACATTCTGGAAGAGGCCTGTGGGATTTGTGATTAGGGAACAGTTCTCAAATGTCTACAAAATCTCAAATATCTACACTAAAATTCTCCTAGGTGGTCTAGCAGTTGCCTTTAGAATGTCACATGACTTGAATGTGTGCTTCAGTCAAAATGTTAATTTAGTACCCTGTTTCACATGTGTATATGTGTGTGCGTGTGTGTATGTATCCAGGGGCATAAAATTCAACACCCCCTCACCAATGGTGATCCAGTCCTGACGGAAGATCCCCTGGCACTGACTAGATCTGACGCTGGAAAAGAACCTACTTCCTCATCCACAGGTACCTGAGCCCCGGCCTCATAACTGGCAGGGCTCCTGTTGCCGGGTTAAACACACCCCGTTCTTCACGTGGCCTTCAGACCCTCACCATCAAGGTCACCTTCCTCTAGACACCCGCAAGTTAATTTGACCTTTATAAAGTCATCACCAGAAATCATCACCAGAAACAGACACTGAGCAGAGTGGACCCTGGGCTACTCTGATCCAAATGCTGCAGGGTGGGGGTGATGGTAATGGTTAAGGGCCCAGGTTCTAATCCCAGCTCTGCTACTTACTGGCTATGTAATCTTGGGCAAACTACTTAATCTCTCTGTGCCTCAGCCTCTCCATCTGTTAAATGGGAATATAGTCCCTGCTTCATAGAAGTTGTTATAGGGATTGAGATAAAATTGTGCAACACTCACACCTACACCTGGTACATAATAAGCTCCACACAAATGTCTATTTAAAAAAAGGCCTGTCTTTATCTAGGCAGCCCCAGTTTGCTATTAGGCAGCTACCTTACACTAGTGAGATGCACTACCATTTTTTAAACTTGAAATTCAGCAGAAGGGAAGAGAAAACATCAGAGAGCATCGTATGTGCAGGACTAAGTTTGTTTTACTTGTGTGTGGGGGCCGGCCATTCAGGGCTTGGTGGGCCATTGAAACTCCCAGGTTTTTTCTTTCACATGAACTTTTGTTCAGCAGGGCCACTCCATCACTTATTTTTTAAATTTACTCTTTGAACCTAAATGCAGAAGTAGACCTTCAACCCCACTGTGAGCTCAACATTCTAGTATTATCATCTCTTATCTAGATACAAAATGTCTCAGAGGATCTTACCAGATTTGTAGTTGCCACAGCTCTGATAAGTACCCCACCCTGTCTTTCTCCTGATGAGTGATACCAGGGAGCACAGGGACAGGGACAGAACCTTGGGTATGTCCACTCTTTCCAGGCCCTATCCTGACAGACAGCACAGGACTTTGTACTCTGCAAAGGCAAGACACACTGTAGATTGCCCACTGTGTGGTGGGATGTCAGTGACTAAATTATTTGTAGGTCCCTAGTTTGACAACCTTTGTTTGTAAGATGTAAAGAGTGACAGCCACCTAGCTATGAGGACTGAAGGAGACTCTGCATTAGAAAGCACCAAGCCATGTCACTGTCACAATGAAAACACTAAAAGATAAAAAAATAAAGGATTCTGATGATCAAAGTACCTCTGGGGGCCTAGAGCAATGTGGAGGAAGAAGGCTGTATTTTCCAGAACACGCTGATGATATAATTTGCAAGGTAAAAGAAGGTGACCTCCCCTGTGGGCAGACTGGGGTTAACCTGGGAGGGTAAAAGGGGGCAGTCAGGGACAGTAGGCACACCCACGCAGAGGCAGCAGGATAAACAGAAAAACACACCACACACACACACAAGTAAAACAAACTTAGCCCCCCACATATGATGCTCTCTGATGTTTTCTCTTCCCTTCTGGTGAATTTCAAGTTTTAAAACATGATAGTGCATCTCACTACACTGATATCATTTTCCTAGTGAGCATAACCCACATTTGGAAAACTAAGGATATGGCATGGCCCAATCTATGCCCAGTAGATTGTAGAAGAGAGAGAGAAGTCAGTTTGGCATAAATTATTTCTGTATATCCTTTCCTCGGAGGTCTTGAGCTTTGTTAAGAATTGGTTCTGATACGATATGAAAAAGAACTTCCAACATCTGCACTCTCTGGAAGACTCATGCCAGAAGAATGTCATCAAAAAACCCCAACAAAGATCCACGCACTGCTACAGCTGTAGATGCACTCATCCCACCAGTTCCTGGACTTGCCATGGGAATGAGGAAGGAGATATCTAAGCTGGCCTGTGCATACAGTAAAACAACAAAATTGGACTGGATCTATACTGTTGGAACTCAACCAAGAATTTGGAGAAGTGCAAATTGTAGCACTCCAAAGTATTACAACTACAAACTATTTACTGTTAAAAGAACATATGGCATGTGAACAGTCCCCAGGAATGGGTTGTTTTAATTTGTCTGATTTCTCTCAGACTGTTCAAGTTCAGTTGGACAATATCCACCATATCATAGATAAGTTTTCACAAATGCCTAAGGTGCCTAACTGGTTTTCTTGGTTTCACTGCAGATGGCTGGTAATTACAGATATGCTTTGGTTATGTAACTATACTCCTATTATGTTAATGTGTGTGTGCAATTTAAGTAGTAGCTTAAAACCTATACATGCTGAAGTTACTCTACAAGAAGATATATCAAAGAAATAATCAATCTTCCCATGTTTTCTTCCGCCTGCTACTTCTATAGCTTTTCTTCTTCCTTCCTAATTACAACCCTTAAATAGAATTCGTGCCTCATATCAAATTTACCGAGTATCATAATTCTTCCAAGTGGTAAAGATACCTCAAGACAAATGCTGGGCATAGAAGCCACAGGGCATAAATATGCAAAGAAGTAAAAAGCTAACTTTTTCAAACAATAAGGCTTCTCTCTCACTTACCAACTTCACATTTCCCTGTATGGCCCCGGAAGATGACTGGTTAGCCAGAGACGGGTAAGATTCCTCAAGGGAGGAACAACCTAAGACAGGCACAGTCGCAGGGGGGCCATCAGGTGAGAAATTGGGGATCAACAGAGGTGAGGCTTAGAACCTCACCCCCCCCGTTCTGAGAGAAATCTTCTGCATACGTGGATGTTTTATTGCCCTGGTCTAGCTTGGATTAACACATAGTCTACAGGCACACACCTGATCATCTACATGTGCTCTCTTACAACACTAAACTATGTTTTCTACCTTTATCTTGTATCTACCTACCACTTCAGCATTTTATTAAAAATAATAATAATAAAGAGAGAAATGTGGTATCCACATATAAATCAAGTATAAAAACCAAATGAGTATTCATATTTGAACTGACTGTTTAGAGTTCATAATGCATGAGCAAAACCGAAAGTTTCTGTGATGACTGCCCTTGCACTGTTCACCATGTAACTTATTCACTATGTAAGAATTTGTTCTACATGTAAAAACTTTTTTGTTATGCCTCAGAAGATTGAGACTGACAAAAATTAGTCTTGGGGTGGATTAATGATTGTGCATTGAGCATTGACTCCCCTATACAGAATTTTATTGTCGTTAACAACCATTTGATCAATAAATATGAGAGATGCCCTCACAAAAAAAAAAAAAAAAAAAAAAAAAAAAAAGGACAGACTTCCAATGGTAAAATAAATTAGTAACCGGGATGTAATGTACAGCATAAGGAATATAGTCAAGATATTGTAACAGCTTGGTAGGGTGATAGCTGGAACCTAGAATTATGTATATAAATGTTCTACCACTGTGTTGTACACTTGAAACTCATGTAATGTAATACTGTGTGTCAACTACCCTTCAATAAAAAATAATTATTTAAAAAATAAATAAATAAATAAAAAATAAAAATAAAAATAAAAAAAGAATTGGTTCTGGAATGTTGCCAGGATTCAGTGTTTCCCTCTTTTGATAAGTGTCCTGGCTCTGTCTTCATCTGTCAAGCCAGCTTAAAGGTGACCGACTGCTCTCGCTGCTCTAGGATGCCTGTGTTTGCGCACTGAGCAATGTGGGGCAGGTGTGGGCTTTAAGACCCTCTTAAAAGGGTGGGCTGGCCTTTCCATTTTGAGAAGAAAGACAGAAACTGGGAGCAACCCTGTCTTCTCCTGTCCCCTGTTAACACTGTCTCATCTCCCCTAAATGCTGGATGATCTTCCCAACTAGAAAAATCTCCTTATCGTGGGCCCCCTGCTCATGGCGGCTCCTTGCTGGCCGGGCCGCTTCCCAGCCTGCGTCCTGGTGATATGAGCCAGGAGATGAGCCGAAGCACCCCAGCCTCACACTCCTGGTTTCCTGACCCCCACTGGTAACTGGTGGCTTCAGCGGGAAAACTTATTTAACATCTCCACTTAATTTTCTTCACGTGTAAACTAGAAATACTACCACTTACCTCTGGGGTTTACATGAGAATTAGTTTATTGAAAGGAGTTCCCTTCTTTTCCTGGGCTGACAAGGGCATGCCCCAAACTCACTCTGCTGCTTTCACACCACTGTTTCTTTGTCTTCAGATTAAATCCACAGATTTATTATCCGAGATTCCCCATGTCATCTAAAGCACTGCGGAAACCACAAAGCCTCAAAACAAGTTTCTAAACCACAAAGCCTCAAAACAAGTTTCCAATAAGGAGACTCTGTCTTCTTCAACCACTTACACAAAAAGAATGGAAAAGGGGTAAAAAACGAAACATACTTCAGCAGAAAGACCTGCGCGCAAGCTCCCCCGCGCAAACCCAATGAATTACCTGCCAGACCAGGGCTCATTCTGCAGGGGGCGCTCGGGGCAGCCCGCGGCGCGCTTCGCCCGGGTGCGCGGGGTCCCAGACGGGCTCGCAGAGGCCGGGCACCGGGCGGGCGGCCGGCCAAGGCGCGGAAAGTTTGCGGGCCGGGGAAGGTGCGAGCCGGGCCTCCGGGCGGAGAGGGGAACAGAGCCCAGAGCCCCGGCCCCGCGGACGCCCCGCCGCGGGACGCGCACCCAGGAGGCCGCGAGGAGGGTTTAACCTCGGAGGCTCTTCCCGGGGCCCCGCTCGTCCCCGGGGCAAACCCGTTTCCCCGGCCCCTCCCACCCCCCGAGCTCCAAGTTAAAGGCCACTCCCAGCGCGGTCGGCCCGCCGGCCCCCGCCGGAGCTCCCGCCCTTACCTGCCGCCGTCCAGGCCCGGGGGCCGCGGCTCCGAGGTCGCGGGCGCCGCTGCCGCCCGGTGGCTCCCGGCGCTGTGGTGCGGCGGGGACGCGCGCGCCCGACCCTCGCAGAGGCGGCTGCGGTGGGCGGCGCGGGCGCGCGGCGCCTCCCAGGGCCGAGAGCGCCGCGCCCGGCGGAGGCGAGCTCTGCGTAGCGCCTCCTGCGCACGCCGCCCCCAGCGGCCCGAGCAAAGGCGAAAGGAATTTGGGGGGATGGTTTGCCCTTCCCGGCTCTGCAGCAGGTCCCCAGACCGACCTCCAGCAGCAGGAGCGCGGGCGCTGGGCGAGAGGAAGAGGGGCCGCGGGGATGGCAAAATCCTAAGCTCTGGGGTCAAGTTCAGTAAGGCCGGGTCCTCCATCGCGTGCCGCTAAAATCACTACCTCAATTTCGATTCCTCCTCCTGGTGCTAACGGACAATCAGATGGCCCAGAGAATGTTGGCGGGGGTGCAGTTTTCAGCGGGGTGTTTGGAGATGGCGCCGCAGCGAAGAAGGGACTGAGTAAGGGACTGAAGACGGGAGAGCAAGTCAAGCGGCGTCTGAGGGGAAGCACTGCTGCCTTCCAGACACTGAAATGTTCTTACTTGTAGGGGCCAGTTCTTCCACGACTTGCAGGCACTTTATCAGGCAGGATTAGTACTATTTCTACGGTACGGGTGAGGAAACTGCAGCTTAGGTTAAAAGGATTGTCCAAGGTCGCAGATCCGTTAAGGAAGGAGCTTGCCTTCGAGCTCAGGAGGCCTAGCTCCCCAGAAGCATAGTTCAACCAGGACGGTACTGCAGTGGGGCAAATGCGGCATTAGCAGCAGGCATGCAGGCTGGGGGCAGTATGATTAACTCAGCCTCCTGGTGCTTGGAAAGAATTCCTGGAAATGACGTCTGATTCAGTGATTTTTTTTAAACAGCTACTTTAATCACTGCATGCAAAATGAAATACTTTGCAAGCCATCTTTACAGCTGTGTGTTTATTCCACAGCCTCATCCACACGCAATTTAATTCTCAGTGACCCAATTGGACCATCTGTGAGGAAATTCACTGGGTCTTCCCTAATTCTCCACATTGATTCCTGGTGCACATGCCTGTTTACAGGAATGCGACCCATCGTGCATGTAGCAGAGCCCGTACGCCGTCAGCGGGGCATGGGGAAGCTGGTCAGAGCAAAGCAACACAACTGCTGCTGAGAGGCCACAGCCACCACAGGCCAGTCCCTGACTCAGCTGTCAGGATCACGTGGCCTTTGCAGGGTAGGGTGCCAACCGCTCATGAGGCAGAGAACAAGGGCACATTGTACTATGTGGAAAAGGCCACTAACCACCAGTGTCAGGAGCTGAAGCTGCAGCATCCCCTGGGAGCAGCTTGGTCAGTAAGGTGGCAGAGCTCCCGTTTCTCTGCAGGTACCTCTGCTTTCCCATGCTGTATCCATTCGCTTCTTCCCTCCCCTCATGCCACCGACCTTCCCACCTTTCCTTCAAGGTTCTTCTCAAATGCCACTTTTTTTCAGGAAGCCTTATGCACTGACCCAGTGCAGAACTTTTGTTCTAAAATCTGATACCTCTCTTATAGCACCTGTCTTCTGGGTAAACTCTAAAACAGGCTCTTCCTACTCCTCCATGGCCTGCAGTATACTTAATTTCTCCACAGGTCTTAGCATAATACCTTGAACCCAGTGGACCTTAATGAGTATTTTGTTATTGTTGTTATTAATAAATTAATCTATAAAACACAGCTTCATTGTCCCTTAATTTTGTCTTTTCATTCAAAATACCAGTCAAGCTCATAGAAATTTAGTGATAGGACTGATGTATACGTAGCTATATATGTCAGTATAAATTGACATCAGTTTACTTTGAGGTAATTCTGAAACTGAATAACTGGGGTTTAAGAGTGATTTCCCCAGGTCATAATACTGGTCATTGACAGAGCCAAGATTTAAGCCCAAGACCGACTCCAAAGTGCACACATTCAACCACAGCACTGCTGCCCCCTCGATCATGCATGCCTTCATCTGAGATCCAGCAAATACTTACGGTTACTCAGCTCTGCGCCAGGCATTGTGAAGATAGCAACAATTAAAACACAGTTCTTAGAGAAATGGAGGAGGGTCGACAAAAGATACAAATTTCCAGTTATAAAACACAGAAGTTCTAGGGATGCAGTGTACAACATGACAACAATAGCAAACATTATTGTATGATATATAGGAAAGTTGTTATGAGAATTAATCCTATGAGTTTTCCTCATAAGCAAAACCTCTTTTCATTCTTTGTCTTCTTATTGTACCTGTATGGGATGATGGGCGCTAAGCTTGTGGTAATCATTTCACAATATATGTGAGTCAAACCATTATACTGCAATGCCTTAAACTTAACCCAAGTGACTCATGTCAATTACGTCTCAATAAAATGGGGAGAAAAATACAGTTTTTGCCCTCAAAACTGCTTGCAATCTAGTAGAAGGAACAGGCAAATTAGGAAATAATCAGACTTAAGTGTTTTATGTTTTATAAAAGAAATACATAGGGACCCTAAAGAAACACTTTGTTTTGCCTTATATAATAACAGTAAGGATTCTCTGAGAAGCTAGAATGTAATTTTAATTTTGAAGGATACAGAGTAGCTTGCTATAATGATAATCAAGAAAGGTATATGGTAGGCAAAGTGAACAACATTTACAAAAATGTGGAAGCATGGAATGCATTAAGAATGCCAGCTGTGATTCATGTGGGCCACAGTGTGATGACAGTGGCCCAGAGATGAGGCTGGAAAGGGAAGCAGAGCCAAACCACAAGGCACCCATGGGTCAGCTTCACGGAGTCCGTTACACCTTGAAAATGTATGAAATCACATCTACATACGTGAACTTTTCAGGGGACAGGTTTGATAGCTTTAGTCAAATTCCCAGAGGAGCTAACTGACCCAAGGCCAGGAGGGGCAGAAGTCAGTTTCCCTTGCCATGGCCTGCTGCCCAATCCATGGGCCAGGTGAAACATCAGCCAGGATGTGCTGCAACCTGGACTGGTGCTAGGTGCAAGGCTCACCCCTGCCAAACACCTTCAAACGTGCAGTGGCACGGCCAGCCCTGGGCAGGGATAGCTAGACCCTGATTCTCTCAGGACCTGCATCTTCACCCCTTGAGGGCAGAACAATGGAGTAGCTGGGCAGCTGACAGTCCACAAGGTGGGGAGCTGGCAGATGAGAACATTCTCTAGGGAGACAGCAGAGTGAGCCAAGATGCTAAGCCCTCAGTGCATGCCCCATTGTTCAAAGACTTCCTTTACTGTTATGGGCTGAATTGTGTCCCCACACCTTCCTATGTTGGAGCTCTAACTCCTAGTACCTCAGAATGTGTCTCTTTGGAGATAGGGCCTCCTTATGAGGCCCCATGTCCTTATGAGAGGAGGAGATAAAGACACACACAGACTTGTGCGCACATAGGGCTGAGCACATGAAGAGACGCCCAGAGAGTAATCCACAATCCATGGAGAGGCCGTACAGGGGTTAACCCTGCTGGCACCTGGATCTTGGATTCCAGTCTCTAGAATGGTAGGAAAATAAATTTCCGTTGTTTAAGCCATCTAGTTTGTGATACTTTGTTATGGCAGCCCTAGAAAACTCAGATTTATAAAATGTCAATTCAAAATTCAAAAATAAAAATTTTAATAAATTCACTATGGGGACCACACAGCATTAAATCTCAAATGAGAGTTCTCCTAGGCATGAAGTCCTGAGCCACTGCACTGACTGCATGCCCATGAAGCCAGGTCTTGAGAATACAGGAGTGGCAATCTGTAGAAAATTTGGGATCTGTCCCTGGAAAACTGTGGCTAAAGCTGTGTGAATGGGTGAGATCACTCCCTGGGAACATAAAGTGAAAAGGCAAAAGTAAAGATGGCTAATGTCCGAAGTTCAGAACACAAACCTGGAAGGAAGAGAGAAAGAACAGCCAGAGAAACAGGAAGTGCACAGGAGAAGGTGGAACCTGACGGGAAACGGGCAGCAGTGTCGAAGCCCAAGACCATGTGAGGAAGAACTGATGCCTGTGGGTCTTTGCACGGAGGTCATGCAGTGGGAGCCGAGGCCAGATAACTGCTGGGAAGGAGTCCGGACTGTGATCACAGGCTGCTGTCCAAAGAGGCTGGGGAGGGGAAGTGGGTGGGACTGCTGGCCTTTGTGCAGGCCTGTGGAAGCCCAGGGTCCAGGGACTGAAATCCAGCTCCCATTCAGTCACTAAGGCTGCACCAGCCTGGAGGAAAGGACAAGGGAAGGCCTTCCAGCAAAGGCACCAAAGGGCCCAGCCTTGAAAAACAGAGATGCAGCCGGAGTGTGTCTGGTTTGTCAGCTGAGTCCCTGTCAGGCTTGGTGAGGTCGGCAAGCACTCCGTCTCCATCTGGCAGCAGCCGTAGTGACCGGCACACAAGCAGGCACAGTGACGTATGGTGAGCGAATGAAATGCAGGGTCAGGTGAAAGGCTGTGTGTGTTTTTATCTTCAGTCATTTCTTTGTTTCAGATGAAAGACACTTAAACATGTTTATAGATTGAGAACAAGGACTCATTAGGAGGAGAGGAGTTTGAGAGAGTTAGAAGAAGAAATAATTGATGAAATAAAATGCTATAGGTTAGAGTGAGAAAAAAATCAGCATAATGACTGAAGGCAAAAAAAAAAAGAAATTTATCTGAATCATTCTTTGGGAAATCCGATCATTTATTCAATCAATGGTGAGTGGCTTTGTCCTGGACCCTTCTGGGGATGAGGAACTTTTGGGAAGGGTTGTGTGGATCCATAAGAAAACAAAGGAAATATTCCCTTCTAGCTGTTCAAGATGACACCATCTAGTTAAGGAATTTATCACGGAAAAAGACAACAGTGAAGCACAGCCAGGATATTCCCAAGTGTTTGAGTAACAAAGAAAGATTTAGAAACAGAATGAACGGGGTTGAACCCTGGAGGCATTAGGAGAATCAGTGGCCAGGGAGGAGAAGAGGTAGGAGAAGGAAGCGGAGAATGAGCAGGGGATGTGGGCTGTGGCATGGCCTGCTGGCAGTGGGCCCAGCTGGCAGCCTTCAGGATCAGGAGGCAGGGGCTCAGTGCTGCCCCAAAACCTTGGACAGCTCCTTTCATTTTGCAGGTGACTCGGGCCCACGCTGTCGGACCCAGCAGGAGGCAGTGAGAATCCGGACCTGTCTCAGGAAAGGATGCGTCCCTAACAGCTAATCTGTCTAGGTAGAGAAAACTTGGCAGCACTTTAGAGAGCCCAATAATGAGTCAAGGACCAAATGACGAAAAAGATGAGAAAGAAAAACTGACAATGTTTTCAGATGTCAAAATATATGACACTATTGGTAATGAAAAAACTACCTAAAAACAAAACTCCAGGCCTAGATGGCTTCACAGCTGAATTACACCAAATATTTAAAGAAGCACTAATACCTATCTGTCTTAAAGTATTCAAAAAAGTAGAAGAGGAGGAAATACTTCCGAACTCATTCTAGGAGGCCAGCATCACTCTAATACCAAAGCCAGACAAAGACACCATAAAAAAAAGAAAATTATAGACCAATATCCTGATGAACACAGATGCAAAACTCCTCAACAAAATATTAGCAAACTGAATTAAAAAATACATCAAAAAGATCATCCGTCATGACCAAGTGGGATTTATTCCAGGGATGCAAGGATGGTATAATATTTGTAAATCAATCAATATCATACATCACATCAACAAAAAGAAAGACAAAAATCACATAATCATCTAAATAGATGCTGAAAAAGCACTTGACAATATTCAACATCCATTCATGATAAAAGCTCTTAACAAAATGTGTATAGAGGGTAAATACGTCAACATAATAAAGGCCATATATGACAAACCCACAGCTAACATCGTACTCAATGGTGAAAAACTAAAAGCTCCTCCTCTAAGGTCAGGATCAAGACAAGGATTTCCACTCTCACGACTTTTATTTCACGTAGTACTGGAGGTCCAAGCCACAGCAGACAACGTGAAAAGAGATAAAAGGCATCCAAATTGGTAAGGAAGAAGCTGAACTGTCATTATTTGCAGATAACATGGTATTATAGATAGAAAACCCTAAAGACTCCACTGAAAAACTATTAGAACTAATAACTGAATTCATCAAAGTTGCAGGGTACAAAATTAATAAACAGAAATCTGTTGCATTCCTATATACTAACAATGAACTAGCAGAAAGAGAAATCAGAAAAACAATTCCATTTACAACTGCACCAAAAAGAATAAAATAGCTAGGAGTAAACCTAACCAAGGAGGTGAAAGACCTTTACTTTGGAAACTGTAAGACACTCATGAGAGAAATTAAAGAGGACACCAATAAATGGAAATGTATTCTGTGCTCATGAATAGGAAGAATTAATCTTGTCAAAATGGTCATCCTGCCCAAAGCAATTTACAGATTCAAAGCAATCCCTACCAAAATAGCAAAGCATTCTTCAATGAACTAGAACAAATAGTTCTAAAATTCATAAGGAACCACAAAAGACCTCAAGTAACAAAAGCAATCTTGAGAAAGAAGAACAAAGCTGGAGGGATTATGCTCCCTGACTTCAAGCTCTACTATAAAGCCATAGTAATCAAAATAATTTGATACTAGCACAAGAACAGACCTATAGATCAATGGACAGAATAGAGAGCCAAGATATAAAACCATGCACATGTGGTCAATTAATAGATGATAAAGGAACCATGAATATACAGTGGGAAAAAGATGGCCTGTTCAACAACTGGTCTTGGCAGAACTGGACAGCTGCAAGCAAGACAATGAAACTGGATTATTGTCTAACTCCATACACAAACGTAAACTCAAAATGGGACTAAAGGGCACAATAATTCTCAATCACAATATAGGTTGGTCACAGGCATGGTAAGACAGCACAGAGAATACAGCTAGTGATTCTGTAACATCTCACTACATTTCTGGACAGTGACCACACTGGAGGGAGTGAGGACTTGATAATATGGGTAAATGCTGAACCACTGTGTTGTGTATTTGAAATCAATGTAAGATTTTATATCAGTGATACTTTAATTAAAAAATATATATATATATATGATACTGCATGTTACCCAACTCAACTGTTTTCTTTAAAGAATAGGATAATCTATCATTGATCCAAATTGAAGGCAAAAATCACACATACACACACACACACACACACACACACAGAGGTAATGCACCATGCAACGTCATCCAAGGATGCACAAACACAACTTGCTTCAGTGATATAGTTGCTCAATAAAGTTTTAGAAAATAGTGTGAGTGTTTGGAAATTCCGCAGCTCCTAAGATGTGAGGAGAACAGGCTGCAATTAGTCATGCTCTAATCATCAATTTTTCCTACATCAATAATAGTAGCAGCTCTCTACCTATTTTCCTAGAAGACTTGAGAATTGCAACCTTTCTTACTTTTCGCATAAATTGTGTGTCAGTGCCTTGCCTTGGCTTTATGCTGTTTTGCAAATTAGCATGATCATTACTGAGTACATGTAAACTGCTCTCCTTTTATTCCATGCAGCAAGCACGCACCAGGGAATGCCATACACACACATGTGCACGCACAGGGCCCCCCTCATTATCTCCATCCCATTTTTCCCTTCCAGGCTGGAGCATTTGCTTGGAGCTTCCCTCTTGCTGTTAATCTTATTGTTCCTCTGGCAGAACTACGCAGACTTCCACCCACAGAGCGTGGCACCAGGCAGACAAAACATCTCCTGTATTTTATTTCATGTTTGGTATTCATTCAGGAAGAAGGAGCCGTGAGCCACTCTGAAATGTCAGCTTGAACACGTTTTACACTCCCAGAGACACAGTGCACCAGGGAGAAATCACAGCCCTATGGTGCTGACGTGTGGTTGTAGGCTCTAACACTCACATATTTCTTTTTCTCAAAATTAAATTGTGCATTTTGGAGTGAATTTCTGGTGGCTTGTTATTTGTTCACTATCACATGATCGTGAGGAAGTTTCAGGTCATTGGCTCTGGGCTCATCTGCTCTGACAGCAAATGGGAAACAGAGCCCGGCTTGTCCTGGATCCCGCTGCTGTTATTCCTTCAACTGTATCACAACACAACGACAGAAGGCTTACAGGAATCACTCCAAAATAGGAAAACATGGACTCTAGCTCTGATATGGGAGGTTACGGCCGTGCGGGTTGCCCATGCGCACTCCTGCCTCCGTCTGCATGCCCACCTACCAGTGAGAGCAAGATGAGGCCTTACAGCCCTGCAGGGCTTCCCCTGGTCCCTTTGCTACAGGGGAATTTCGTACTTGCCATGTTTACACACAGGATTTCATTCTCTGGCTTCAGTTCACGACTGAGCCAGTGTATCTCTGCCACCACAGAACACACACTAACCCAGCTGCAGGCCCTGAAATGCCACCTGCTTCAGTGGGAGCCCACCACCACCTGCCCTCCCTGAATTCCTGCAGGCCCCTCAGCTCTGCTGGTCCAGAGCCTGTCCTCTGCATCCCGCACCCTCCTGGTCTCTCCCTCAGCTCCCAGGAGCATCAGGGAGTTGGGCTTCTGATGAATTTACCTGGGGGAGGCTGCCTCCCGCCTCTAAGCCACAGTCCCATCATCCTTCACCATCTTCCCCCCCCAGTCTTCTCCATAGCTTACGTTTATACACACACACACAATTTAAATCCATTGCAATTTTATGATTATCTTAAGAGTAGAAGCCAATAATATTCAGAGCATTACCTTATGACATGCCAAGGGCTGAGTACCCTAAGCTTATAAATGAGAAAACATTCCATTGAGCCTGGACATGAGAAATCTGAGGGCATAGAGAGGTGATAACTGTCTTGAAATATTTGAAGGTGGAGAATTGTTCTGGGGCCTCAGGTGGAGGCAGATTTCAGCTGAGTGAGGTGAACTTCTTGCCAAGCAGCCTTTAGAGAGCCTCTGGGTGCCTATGATCTGGAGCAGGCTGGACAAGCTCCTGGGGAGGACTGAGTCGCCCTACAAGGCTGCACAGGGCGCTCTGCAGGACCTCTTCCAGCCCTGGGGAGCACTAACTCTAGAAGTTACACAAAATGAGATGTTTCCTTATGTAAAATAGAAAAAAATCAATTACCATAACTTTGAATGGCTTAAAGTGAAAAGCGGAGTTCTTTTATAATGATCTGCATTCATTCAATAAATGCGCATTGTGCGTATATCATGATTCATGCTTTGTTGAGATATAAAAATGAACAAAACAGGTAAAAATTAAAAATGTGTGCCTTCATGAAGCTTATAATTACCTGGCAGAGTTTTCAAAATGTCTTTGCCTGTATTCTCTTACTTGACCTCATGAAGACTGGATGAGGTGAACAGAGCAAGGATTCTCCCTGCTTTTGCACAAGAAAGCTAAGGACGTGCCCCACTGCACACATGGACTGATGTGGGAAAGAATGGCCCAGCACTCTAAGCACTGCCAGGTTGCGCCTGCTTGTGGAGAGGAGCCAGGGTCCTAGAGTCCCACCTTACACTTCGAGAGTCAGCAACATGTACTGAAGTCCCTAAAAATTACAGTATTCTAAATGTAGCAAAGGGATTAAACCTCAGAAGCAGTGCTCATTACAACCTAATATATTTTAATTTCTAAGCTATGAGTTCTCAGAGGACAATGTTATACTTTATTCATTTTTTAAAACTACATGCCTGGCCCATAGCGTGTGCATTATCAGTGTCTGTTAATGGACGTCTGTACCTCATAAGTATCAAATGCTATTCTTATATTCTGTTTCTTAAAGTGTGATGTTTTTGTGAATTTATGGTACCTGAGAAATGGAAACTAGGACATTTCATATGACTTAGGAGAAACTAGAAGGGTAAGATAAGGATCTGTGCCTATAAAATATGTAGGATGGATGCCTTGGAAAAACAGGGGTGACTTAATCTCTATTTTAAAGCATTGGTTATTTTGAGAGTTGCATGATTTTCAATGCATTTCAGTATGTTCTGCTTAATTAAATTCTGGCCTTTAGTTTTCCAGTATTTTAAGTGCATTCTTCATTACAATCATTAGATTGCATTTACCCAGAAATAGACTCTTGCAACATCATAGGCATTCTCTGCTGCTGGAAATTGGGAAAAGTAAATACATCTTTCCATGGCAGGTTTCTAGCAGGTCTTTGTTTGGAGGGAGAAGTGGATGAGAAGATAGCAGCATGCTCCCGTTTCAAGTTCCCATTAATTGAGAACAAAGCCATATTCCACCTAAAGTAGAAGAGGCTATGTACATATACATATGTACACACACATACATAACATACATATATTACAATTATTTATAAATATATATGCAGTCATACTTGGATATATGCATTTGGTTTTAGGCTGCAATAAAATGAGTCAAATGAAATTTTTACTCCCAGTACATATAAAAGTTATCTTAACACTGTACTGTAGTCTATTAAATGTACAATTATGTATATTTATAAATTTAAAATACACATTTACACATTAAAAATGTAGATTATATCTAAAAATAAGTACATACCCAAAAAATACCAAAATACTTCAGTGCTAAAAACTGCTAACCACCATCTGAGCTTTCAGTGAGTCATAATCTTTTTGCTGGTGGAGGGTGTTGCCTCAGTCTTGATGGCTGCTGACTGATAAATTGGTGGGTGCTGAGGGTGGGGGTGTGTGGTAATTTCTTAAGATCAGACAATGAAATTTGCTGCATCGATTAACAATTTCTCTGTAGCCTGTGATGATGTTCAATAGCGTTTCACCCACAGCAGACTTCTTTCAAAACTGGAGACAATCCTCTCAAAGCCTGACCTTATCAGCTTAGTTCATGTACTATTCTAGTATTGGTCTATATAATATTAGCTTAGTCTATGTAATATTAACTTAGTCTATGTAATATTCTAAATCCTGCTGTCATTTCAATAATCTTCACAGCATCTTTGTTAGAAGTAGATTCCATCTCAAGAAACCACTCTCTGCTTATCCATACTAAGCAACGTCTCATCAGTTCAAGTTTTATCATGAGTTTGAAGCAATTCAGTCTCATCTTCAGACTCCACTTCTAATTCTAGTTCTCTTGCTCTTTACAGCACATCGGCAATGATATCCTCTACTGAAGCTTGAACCCCTCAAAAATCATCTATGAGGGTTGGACTCAACTTCCTCCAGACTCCTGTGAATATTGATACTCCTCCCATGAATCATGAATGTTATTAATGGCATCTGTAGTTAAGAATCCTTTCCAGAGATTTTCAATTGACTTTGCTCAGATCCATCAGAGGAATCACTATCTATGGTACCTGCAGTCCCTGGAAATATGTTTCTTAAATAATAAGGCTTTAAACTCAAAATGATTCCTTGATCCATTGCTGTATTAGCAGGATTGAAAGCAATATTAGTCACATTGTACACCTCCAGCAGAGCTTTTGGGTGGCCGGGTGCATTGTAAGTGAGCAGTCATATTCTGAAAGGAATCTTTTTTTTATTTCTGAGCAGGTCTCAACAATGGGTTTTGTAAACAGATGTGCTGTCATCCAGGCTTTGCTGTTTCTTTTATAGAGCTAGGAAAAATAGATTTAGCATAAGTTTTAAGGGCCCTAGGATTTTCAGAATGGTAAACAGCATTGATTTCAATTTAAATTGACCAGTTGCTTTAACCCCTAACAAGAGCGTCAGCCTGTCCTTTGAAGCTTTGAAGCCAGGCATTGACTTCTCTCCAGCTATGAAAGTCCTGGGTGGCATCTTCTTCCACTACAAGGCTGTTTCATTCACATTGAAAATCTCCTGCTTAGCGTCATGAAGCATCTTAGCCAGATCTTCTGGACAGCTTGCTGCTTCACCTTGCACTCGATGTTGTAATTTCCTTCCTTAAACCTCATGAACCAACCTCTGCTAGCTTCAAACTTTTCTTCTGCAGCTTCCTCACCTCTCTCAGCTTTTACAGAATTGCAGAGTTAGGGCCGTGATCTGGGTGAGGCTTTCATCGAAGGGAATGTTGTGACTGGTTTGATCTTCTGTCTGGACTCCATAACAATAATAAGGCTGTTTCACTTCCTTATTTGTGTGTTCACTGGAGAAGTACTTTTCATTTCCTTCAAGAAATTGTCCTTTATATTCAAAGCTTGGCTAACCACTTGGCACAAGAGGTCCAGCTTTCTGCTTATCTCAGCTTTCAACATGCCTTCCTCGCTATGCTTAAGTATTTCAAGCTTTGATTTAAAGTGAGAGACATGGGACTCTTCCGTTCACGTGAACACCTAGAGGGCGCTGTAGGTTTATTAATTGGCCTAATTTCAGTATTGTGTCTCACGCAAAAGGGAGTCTGAGGTGAGGGAGAGAGTCAGGGAGACAGACAGCTGGAGGAGCGGCCAGAGAGCACGCATTCACCAGGCAGGTCTGCCTTCTCATGTGGGTGTAGGCTGTGGCACCCGAAGGCTATTACAGCAGAGCATCAAAGATAACTGATCAAAGATCACCTTAACAAATATAACAATAAAAGATTAGAAAAGATTTGAAATATTGCAAAGATTACCAAATTTGACACAGAGACACTGTGTGAGCAAATGTTGTTGGAAAAATGGTGCTGATACACTTGCTCAATACAGGGTAGCCACAAACCTTCAGTTTGTAAACAATGCAATATCTGTGAAGTGCAATAAAGAGAAGTGCAATAAACGAGGTGTGCCTGCAATACATTTATATATTACATGTAACAGAGGGACTAATGAGTGGAAGGGAAAAGGAATCCTGTGGAGATAATTTAAAACTCACATCTATTTATATAGATGGAAAACCTGCAGTTCAATCCTGAAAAGAGCTTTAAAGTCATGCATCTGCCCTGGCAAAGCAATTGTTTACCCTGTTCATTTGTAAAAAAAAAAAATTTAATCAATTAATGGAATGAAGTTGCTCTGTGAGATGCAAGCGGGGAAGGAGACGCGATGGAAGGGAGAGGGAGTGCAGAGTGAGCGCTGCACAGATCCAGGTTTCCGTCTGCTCTGCCACTAGCTGGTTCCCTGCCTCAGGCTCCCCAGGTGGGAGTAGGGTAAACGCGGTCTCCAGGGTTGTCACAACTAGAATGAGATCACCAACAGGAAGTGCTCAGAATGGGGGCTGTTACACAGTAAGTATTCACAGCAGAGCAGCCCCTGGAGCTCTTGGTTATGCATGATAAGCTAAATCACATGGCCACAGTCTTCCCTTGAGGAGAAAAGACAAGATTTGGAGTCTAGACTTTTGTGTTTGAATGTAAAAGTCAATAGTTTTGTACTATGGGCAAGGTATTGAATTTGTTTACGCTCCTTTCATGACAAAGCATCAGTCATCCAAACCTCACAGGTAACAACTAATTTTGCTTCAACTGCTGAGTCACGTAAAAAGGGGAATCAAGGATGGCCTGCTTCAAACCAGCATCAGTGCAAGATTGGAGTAGGTCTGGCCTCAGTGAAGCTTTCCATGCAACCAGACCTCCTCCCAGGAGGCAGAGCGCCTGCTCCCTGGGGCTCACGCTGGGGGTCTTCTCTGTGGCTGATGGCATTTTCTAGAGCGTGGCTGCTTCCTTCTCACAGGCAGTGCTACCGGCTTAGGAATTCAAACTCAGGAGCACCAGCAAAACGACGAGGGAAAGAAACCTCTGGCAAGTGCCCCCACTCAAACAGCACCGTTCTTGGCTCTGTAATGTTCTGATAGATGTTATAACAAGGCTCTTTCCTTTGATGAGAAGAGTGGACTGCTTTCCAGATAGATTCCCTAGAATAGGTCTACGCTGGGCTTTCCAAGTGAACAGCCATGCTACCTCTGGGAGGACAAGATAAGCAGCAAGTCTGCAATCCAGTGTCCACAGGGGCACCCCCAGGAAATAAAGGAAACAAAGAAGGTGGCTTGGTCTCCTCTTGAAATGATGCTAATGACAGGTGTCTGCCTAGCAAGTGATGGAATTGCTAGTGGGAGAGTCCTCCTCCAAGGAAAGAGGGAGCTGTGTGGGCCAGGGCGCATGGGGTTGCTTGTTTCTGCTAAAGAAACCTGGGGTCTGTTCTGGGTCAAGGCTTCCTGAAAAGTCATGTAGGCTGTGTAACGAGCTCAAGATAAAATGGAGAGGTTTCTGGACTAAAATGGCCCTCTTCTGTGTAAGTGGTTTGAACAGCACAATGGCTTACAGACATTCACATATTTACTCAGGCCAGAATCAATCCAGTACGTTCTTTGAGAAAGGACCTGGGGACCTGTGTTGACAGTCCTTGATGGGTCCCTGCTTACCCTATGTCTCTAGATCACTGGCTTCCTGAAATTATTAGTAAAGCTTGCTCTGGATAAGAGCTCTGATTTGTGTGAGTCTGGTTAGACAGCCCCATCCTTACGATCACTCAGAGGTCTGATAAAGGGAGACAGGGCTGCATTCAGGTTCGAGCAGCAGGCACCAGGCTGCTGGGTGAACTTCCTGCCTTCTTGGGAGGGTCCATAAACTGAAGACAGGTGCCCATTTTGAATTCCCTGTGGGATATGCCGTATGCTTAGGACCTGGGATTTGGTTCTCAAAGAAGAGATCATCTAGATGAGTATTAACAGGATAAAGGGATAGAATTTAGAAGTCCAACCAGAGATGTCATTCCCATCCAAAAGATTTCTCTCAAATTCAAAATGAGGGGCTTTCATTATCAACTGTTCTTTGACTGAATTCAGCTAAGCCCAGACCATCAGAATGGCGATGACAATACCAAACGGTCACCAGATTGATGGAATGTTTGAGTAAAAGTGGTCAATCAAGCAAGACAACCACGCCAAGCAGGAAAACAGATATTTTCCAGGAAGCATGTGGGTCAGTGGCTCCCTGGGCACACATCCTTCCATCCTTCACTGCCTCTCACCAACCCCACCTCTTGAGTTGACGTAGTCTGCCTTTGTCCCTGGACTTACCCGTCATTTTAATGTCCCACCCACCCCCTCTTCCTTTCACTGCATCCCTCTGGGCTTAGCCTTGGTAAGATATCCACCTCACAACAAAAAAAGAAAGTTCACAAGCACTTCTTCGTCTTGATGCAGGGAGAATTCATTTCCTTTGGTCCTCCTGAGAGCATCCTTTTGTACAACCCAAACAAATCACTGAGCAGGTATGTCTTTAGATGGCAATTAAATTGTTTGAAAACTATTTCTTCACTCCAGCTTTTGAGGAAAACTCTGGGCTTCCAGTCCTGATCAGGGAGCAGAATTTCTGCCAAATGCTAATGATGTTCTCCCAGATTTTGGAAGAGAGCTGAATCAATAACTCATGATCCTTGACTCTCATGTGGAGACCATGGGTCTCTGCACACTCTGGAGAAGACCTGGAATTGGAACCCCTGCAACTACATAAGAGACTCCAGAGGCTGACAGGCATGGTTGCGTCCTCAGCTTCCTTCTCCCAAAGACAAACTGTTCATCACAGACATTTGTATATGATTTACTGTGGTAAGTACTTATAAGATTTATAAAGATTAGCTCATTGCATCCCCATAACAATGACACAAGGTAGGATAAACATTACTGTTGTCTTCATTCCAGATGAGGAAACTGAGGCACAGACAGATCCAATAGCTTGCCCAAAGGCACACAACTTGCCTCATTCAAATCTACAGTCTGCTCCTGAATCCATGCTCTTATCCACTCTGCCATGCTGTCTTATCAAATATTTTAATCACAACATTTAAAAACAGCCAATTTATTCTCTGTCTTAACTATTCCTTCTTCACCTAAAAAGATACTTGCCTAGAAACCTTGGTGTGTGGGTTGGGGGGCCTCCAGCAGAAAGTGGACAGGGATCACTCACATGATAGTAGACAAAGCTGACAGTGGCTGCTTTGACTCAGCCGTCCGGCCAGGGTCTGGCAAGTTCCCTCTTGTCCCAGTTCCGCCTTCATCAGCTGTGTCTGAAGTGGGGGATCCCCTGTGGTTCTCTATGCCCAGGCTTCCAAATCATTGCTGCCCATTAGATGCTGGATGACTGTCCTGAGATCACTACTCATCCATTCATTCTATAAACTCCTTCCATGTGCCAAGCCTGTACTTGGCATGAAGAATAATTTAGAGCATCTTATAGATGACTTAACATATAGAACGCAACCAGAAACATAATGACAGTGGGACAGAAACCCTATGAGGCTAATGCACGTTAATCCAGAGTATATCAGACAGACTGAAGGACAGAGGTGCATCCCACTTCTGAGCACTAGGGCCAGACACAGTGATATACAGGCTTTGGAGAAGCAGCCAATAAAATGCTAATCCCAAGGACAAGTTATAAAAATTACAGATTGTGTTTCTAGTTTTGACATTGTCAAATGCTGACATCAACTGTGTGACATCTGTCAGAGACATTCTCAGGACTCCTTATCCAGTCTGACAATTACTCATTTTAGAACTTTTAGAAAATACTTGATATTGGACCCTAAGCAATGGAATTGTAATTTCTGGAGTTGGTGTATCTGGGTGGGAAGAGAGATTTGATAGTTACACAGGCAGGGGAGTGGTGGGGAGGTGGGATGGGGGGTGCAGTGAGGGTTCCCAGTGGGGAGGGGCTCTTCCTGCCAAAGGTTTTAAGAGAAACATAAAATGATAAGGGAGTGGAGCAAACCCCCCTTAGGAGTCAGCTGACAAAGAGGCAGTGCATAAGCTCTGTAATGGGAGATTTAAAATAAAAATTTCAAAACACAAAGACTTAGTAAAAAGTACCCTGAACAAAAGGCAGAAATTGACTCAGCACCAACGGTGAGGATGACAGCCAGTGTGACACACATGAACCCAGACTGTCCTGTGACCAACAGCACTTTCTGTAAATGATTCCCTTAAGAATGAGAGGGGGACTGGTTCAAAGACACACCTTGCAGTCTTTGCCGATCATGTTACTTAAGAGTGATGAACTCACATATTCTTCTTAGAGAGAACAGATTGTCATCTCTTTCTTTAATCTCCATGAATTTCTATTTATGTTCCTAGAGGAGGAGGCCCTTGCAAACCGGAATGAAACAAACTGGGTGAGCAGAGCGCCTAAGAGATATGTACACGTTCTTCGTCAGGGCCGTGTTCTCTGTTCTTGGCTTCACCCAGCGGCAGGAGGCAAGTGTTTTGGAGAAAGACAATCTCATTAGAGAAGCATCTTCCTCTTCACTCTAAGCTCCATCGTTTCCTCTCTGAGGGGCACCTTGGCTCCAAGCAAAATGGTTAATGTGACAGCCTAAGCCTTGCGTATGGTTAGCATTGCATTTTCTAATATCTCTTAGAAGACTTCTTTCATGTAGTAGTTACTGAAATATGTATAGATCTGTACAGTCAGTGATGGATGACTGTGCCAACCAGTGTGATGGGGCACATCTCACTAAAGGATCTCTGCTACGGAGGATCTCTGTGCTCTGCATAGTGTGGAAAGAAGCCGATGGCACAGCTACAACTGATGGCGGTGGCGTCAGTCTGTTTAAGAACAAGCTCCAGGGGCTGTGTGCTCAGCGGCCCTGGCAGGCTTTCAGAGCAGCTTAAACAAGTCCCAGCGCAGGGTGAGCCATTAGATCTGCCTCTCAGGGGCCATAGCAGGAGTTGGGTAAGGGAGGCAGGAAGGGAGAGCTGAGCAGTACCCTCTGGTGGGCACCCACAGAGCCCGTGCCAGAGCTGCGGGCCAAGAACAAAGTTCCGATTCCCTCCTTGGGCTGTGCAGTAAGGCTGGTAAGACCCAGCTCTGCAGGACAGTGAAGGGTATAGAGCGAGCCCCAGGCTTCATGCTGACAGAGCTGGCAGATATACTTCCTAAATAAGCCAACTTTCCCCCACCCTAGGCAAAAATCAGTTAGCCATAGTGAGATCTGGTTAAATTATTATTCTTGCATGACCTGTCTGGGAATGCAGAACTACACATAGGCAAAATGTGTTCATAAATGGGATGTGTTAAGAGACCACACAGGACCTTGAAAGAAAAGGCAATTATGGGTTCAGAAATTGCTTTTATATAATTTCCATTTGAGAAGGGAAACCTAAGGAAGAGACAGTAGGGAAAAAACTCCATTCCAATGGACACATGAGGACCTTAATTCATAGTATGTAAGGAAGAAATATGTGTGAGGAACATGTTCAATCAATACTTCCTTTCCAACCCTGGTGGATATACATGTAAGTTCTGGGAAGCAGAACCTAAAACCATGCAGTCGGTTACAGAACCTTCAAGTAGGTTAGACTCCGGGATTCAGAAGACCACTCAGTTTACCCGCCTGCAGCTTCAGAGCGTCCGAGGGTCTCAGTGTCCCCTAATGTAGTGGTTCCACCAGGCCTCTCTGCAGCTGTTAACACCGGCACTTCCATATCCCAGCAGAGAAGTAAATTTTGAGCTCACACTTGTTTTTACCCCTGACAATTCCTAAGCAGCCAGCTCATTACCCTAGGGCTCCGTGCATCTTTTTAAACCTGAATCTGAGGCCTCTCAAGCAAAGAGAAAGTGAAAATTCAATCACGGTTTTTGATGTTATGATTCAAAGTGCTGCTGTCTTCTGGGACCGCTACAGGAAGAGCAGAAGGGCAGCCCCACGAGGGTGCGTCAGACCGCAGCAAAGGAGAGCCGTCTCCCAGCGATTGTGAGAGCTTGAGGAAACATTACGTTAAAGCTCTTTGTCAGGTCCTTTCCGGCTCTTGTTACTGCTCAGGATGATCTTGCTCATCCTGGGTCCCACCCTGGGCAATACCCGGGCGATACAAATGATTTCCTGCTGACCAGTGAGTGACTGTGTTTAACTTGATTAACGGAAAATGACCCTCAAGTCTGGGAAGGTTTAAAGTCACTGCCTCATTTCTTGATGCCTAGAACTACATGTTCTCTGAACAAATAAAAGAAAAGGAAAACTGCAATAGAAGTTTTCCTCTTTACTTTGATCCATTTGCCAATTTTAAGTATTTTACAATGAAAATTACAACAAGTAAAGGAAAATATGCCCACAATTCTAAATGATTAACAACCCAATCTCACTTTTTATTTATAAAGAGAAAAGTGATATTAAAGCTTTATGTGTATTTGTGTTCCCTTTATAAGTCCAAGAATGGAAAAATACAAGTTTAGTTAGGAAATTCAGGGCAAAGGTAGGGAAAAAAATCTATTTCAAATATAAGTCTGAATCAGACTTGTATTTTGTTTGGCTTTTTAGACAATTATTTTCCCCATCATTAACTTCTTTTGGAGAAAGACAGTTAGCAGGAAGAGTACAAATTTTACAAATGGGTTATAAGCCTCCTGTGAGCAAAACCAAAATCTGACCCAGGATGCCTTGCTGGAATCCCCACCTAAATGTGATGTGATCTGCACATTAGTTCCTGCTTCTACTGGTGAATATTCAGCTGTGTTTTTATTGTACAGTCTTAAATTAAGTTGAAAGCACCCTCAGTGGCATGGTGTGGCTCTAAGAAATAAAGAAATTCATGGTGAGATTGTAGAAACCAAGAAAAGGTTATTTATGATCATGTTGACCTTTGAAGTTATGTCTATAGGACTCCTACTTTGGCCATTGTATTTCCCGGGGCTGCTGTAACAAAGTCCTACAAACCTGGTGGCTTAAACAATAGAAATTTGTTCTCTCACAGCTCTGGAAATTAGAAGTCTAAAATCAAGATCCTGGCAAGGTTGGTTCCTTCTGGAGTCCCTGAGGACGAGTCTGTTCTGTGCCTCTCTCCTGGCCTCTGGTGGCTGCCAGCGATCTTGGTGCTCGTTGGCTTGTAGATGAGTTTACTCTGATCCCTGCCTCCATCATCGCATGGTGTTGCTCCCTGCATATCTGTGTCTGTTTCTCTTCTTATAAGGATCTAGTCATATTGAAGAGGGGCCCCCACCCGACTGCAGTATGGCTTCATCTGAACTTATATGTTAATTACATCTGCAAAGACTCTTTTTGTAAAAAAGGCTACAGTAACAGGTACTCGGGTTAGGCCTTGATCATATTTTTTTTGTGAGATACAGCTCAACTCACAACAGTCACAAATTTTGTCTTTTACGATTTTGACAAAATGACAAAAGGGCAAGAAGCCATTTTGTGTGAACTATTTTGTGGTCCCATTCACCCTTAAAAATGTAAAGCTTAAAAAAAATTTAGCTTAGCCTGTGAGATTTAGATGTCAGCAAGTTATATGCTATATATACAGCCACACCTGAACAAGTGGCTTTTAAAAGAGACCCATCAGGTCAGTGGCCTCATAAAAATAATCCATGTGAGTTGCTGCACTGGGCAGTCTCTAGAAATATCCTGTTTGAAGTTGACTTCCAGTATCCAGATTTATCATGTATGACAAAACATCAAAATTTAGGGTATTGGAATTTCTGCAATTCACATTTTGGATGCCCAAGTAGGGGACTCAATGCTGGGTACCCACTTGGGAAGTTCCTTACATGACCCACCGAACTTGGACTGCTCCCAGTGAAATTCCAGAACAAGACTGCTTAGAAAGTAGTTTTTCTGATTTCAAAATAGTAATAGGACAATGGCCTTAGCAGCAATTCCACTTAAATTGGTTCTATTAGGTCTGTTCCCACCATCTTGAAGCAGTCCTGACCAGGAACACCTTACCTGGGACATTCATTTTAGGACAACCCAACCTCGCAACTTAGCAAACCAATCAGGTTTGAGAAAAAGGTGAGTAGAGAGAAATCATCAAGCTGTTGTGACTGTTTTTACCTGTTGGAATTAAATGCCATGAAATCAACAACTACATCATAGTTACATTCACTTCCATAGCTTTCCCCAATGTTTTCAATGAAATTTTTCAAGCATACAGCAAAAATGAAAGAATTTTACAGTGCACATCACCTAGATTCTATCATTAACATTTCACTACACTTGCTTTCTTATGCATCTGTCACTGGCTCCACCCTCTACTCACCTATCAAACATTTTCATTTTTATGCATTTCAGAGTAAATGACGGACATTAGTGCTTATCTCACTAAATGTTTCAGCTTCATGCTATTAACTAGGGATTGCCATAGCTTTCTAAGGTGTGAAATAGACCACATAAACCATGATATATTCAGAGAGGGACACATAACACCTCCATGAGGATATTTCATTTCATGGTAAGTGTCCAGGTAGCATATTCCTCTTCCCAAGCATTTTCTGTGAATATCTAAAATACAAGACAAGCATGGCTATAAAGTTGATACGAAGATATTTTATTAATGAAATATAAAAAATTCAGTGAGACACCTCACACAAATATTGGCACTACATACCTCCCTGGCCATATGTACAAGAACGTGGGTTGGTGTTGCTTCAGAATTTACTTCTCATGGTTCCCAGCTGTCCTATAACTACACTGAATGCGCTGACTTAAGTTCTCTCCAAAGACCACAGTCATTTTATCTCTCTAGGGCATCTGCTTTCCTTTACTACAATCCTCTTTCAAAGACAAGTTTAAGTTCTAGATCTTGCCAATAAAATGTCCATAAAGCATGACCTTATATTTTATTAATATTTATCAAACACTATCTTCCCATTAAAAAGGAAGCACTCATGACCCATCTATTTTTATGGGCTGCTGTACATTGCAGGGATTCCCTAACATAAGCCTTGTGTGACAGGAAAAAGTTCAAGGAAAGCATAGAATTTTATTGATAGAGTGGAGAGAAATAATAAGGATAGGAAGCCATTCATGAACTTAAACAAATGAATGAAGCAATTACCTCTCTGTAAGAAGACCTGAAACAAATTAAGAACTCAGGGAAGAGTTGGCAAAGCAATGGGAAGAGGTGAAACATGAGATGGTAGAAACCAGCAGAAAATTGGAAGGGAAAAATCACAGAAATAGGGCAAAATTGAAGGGAGCACAAATCAAATAAAATAGGTACCATAATCAAATCAAAAAATAAATTAATTTCTTTAAATTTTGAAAAGAATTAGGGAGAAAATGATATAAAAAAAACAGGTAAAGGAAATCCAACATAATGCTGGACTTACCAAATAAGGAAAGAAAAAAGACAAACAATATGAGGATTAGAGGGACAGAAACAAAATTGTAAACACTATACAATCCCTGAAATCAATTATAAATATATGTCAAGCAGTATAAAAGTGATTTATCTGTCACAGATTGAAGTGGGAAGATGGGGAAAGGTGGGAGAAAGAGAAAGTACAATGGTCTGTAATATAACTGAGTGAAAGATATCATTTAAACCTGTAAAATGAAGTAATGTAAATATGAACATATGTAAATGGTACAAATAAAAACTTTAAAATATACTGTTGACCAAAATGGGGGGCAAGGAAGGGAGAGTTGAGGGAAAGATGCAAAAAATAAGTTTATTTTGTCATTTGCACATAGTAGGGAAAAATAGATACGATCACTAAAGAATTAAAGGGCTTAAGGTATTTATATACCTATGATTACAAAGTAACCACAAAACACCAGACTTTCTAAATATCAAGTGAATCATCCACAGCATGAAATAAAGAAAATAGATCACAGAGTGAAATACTTTTTAAAACTATAAAAACACTAAATATAAACAACAGAATAGAATTAAGAACACATGTGTATTTCAAAGTAATAAATATAAATGGACTTATCTGTTAAAAGAAAAAAGAATTGTAGACTAGATAAAAAAAATAAAACACAATTCCAAGCAAAAACAAGTGATTCAGAAAAACTGAATATAAAAGTGTGAGAAAAGCCATATCAGGTAAACCTAAACCAAAAGAAAGCAGGGTTCTCAATAAAATAATGCCAACTCTGTTGGAGGCAAACTCAAGCATAACATCAACAATGTCCACAATGATGTCCTCAATGTCCAAAGTTCATAACAGTGTCCCAAGATATCTATAGATGAATAAAAAGAAAATAAGAGAACCTTTGTTTTAGGTGAAATTAAGGAAAGTTTGGGAGAATGGTTGTAATGAGTGTTTACAATCTGATTCTAGGTATTTAATTCTCTGATGAACTACTCTGAGAGTGCAGTAATGCTGGTTGTGAACAGGACTAGAAATATGCAATAATCCTCAATCCCTCCCCCTTCTAATCCCTCTTCACACTCAAATGTTTCATCAATTTAGATTAATTTAATTAACAAGATCATCTTTCAACATGAAAAATATCACTGTGGGCTGGGAAAAGAGTAGGTAAAACAATCACTTAAATGCTACATCAAACACTAAATTAAAGTTAGAACCACGCCTTGCTAATTGAGTCTGGAGGCAATCTTACATCCAGAGAACGGAAAATACCTGAGCCTAAAAGGCTCAGACTTACTTCACTCTGCGCTTTTGGTGTAGAGCATTATATCCAGATTGTGTTATTGTAGGACTCTGGAGATATGCTCTATTTAGAAAGCCAAGAAACCTGTTTTCAAACCAAACACATGCAGAAACCTAAAAGAAATCATTTTAACATAAACAAGTAAACAAGAAAAAAAGGTTTTTTTTTAATTTAAAAGTATGCTCTGTGGTCTAAGGAGGAAGGATTCTGGTAAATGAAGGATTTTGTTGGGGAGCACAAAACATCAAGGGGATGACCTCTGGCTTCCTTAAAAAATAGTTTTCAGAGATGGGTGTGAGGAGGCCCAGCAGGAGGAGTGTGCACTGGGCCCTGTTGGTCTGCCAGAGAGCAGAGCTGTGGGGGCAGCTGCAGAGGGCCAGAGGGAGGAAGGGGCAGGAAGGCGGGAGGGAGAGGAAAGGGGAGGCCCTGCAGCAGGCCACAGCAAGATGTGCGGGAGAACTGTGTAGTGAGTGGAGGTGGGAGGCTCTGGGCTCCGTGAGGCCGACTAGCTTCCCCATCAAGCCTTCACTGAGATGCCCATTTCTCACCAGGGCTTGAGGGAGAGGCTTTTACTTGGCAAGTGAGGAGACCCCCTGGGTTCTGTGGCAAGACTGTCATGGGGTGGGAACAGAAGCTGTCCACAGGGCCCAGCCACATCTGTCTCAAACAATTATTTTAGTCTTTTGGTTTGTTTAATTTCCAAAGGGATTAACTAATTTCATCATTGATAAAGCTAAAAGAAAAAGATAAACTAGCTCCAGCCAACATGCACTATAATCTGTGGGTAAAACTGCAGTATGTTCAGAACCTTCATCTGACCTTAGTGCATCTCAATATCAATAGGTGATTACAAGGGGTGGGTGGAGAGTGAGGGTGCACCTGGACCACAATGGTTTGGGGGGGCCTTTTCCAGCTGGGTCACAAGAGACACGGAAGAGCAGGAGCAGATGACTGCTTATAAGCAATAAATGGGTTTCTCCCACTTTATTTTTCCCTTTGACTGATTTCAGCTTCAAAGGTTTATTTGCCCCGGGCTGGGAAAATGTTTTCCCGCTGGAGTTACAACATCCTGTAGGAGTTGCTCTTGGTAACTGGTAAAAAAAAATGATATTACTTGGAATCAATACGGATAAACTCTTTAGAAATTATTAAAGTTGAGTTTAGTGGGACACGCTGTCATTCAGCTGGAGCAGCTACACCAACAGAGCTGCGAATGTTTCCCTTTGAAATCACAACAGTCAATGCAGGGTGTCCCTGTAGTAAAATCTTCCCTCCTGGCTGATGAAATTGGTTGTCATGGTAACAGAGTTAAAGCAGCACGTGGTGGAAAATCAATTTCAATCTCCAAAATAAGTCCTCCCCTTTACAAAAATAACATCAACACTCAGGTAAAATAAAAAAGAAAAGCCATAATTGTGGCCGTTGTAGAATTTGCAGACAGAATCTCTTACTTGCTCCACTAACCATCTCCCCATACCACCTGATCCCTACCAAAAATATTGTTTTATTTGTAGGGAAAATGAAAGTTCCTATGTCCAGGATCCTCACCAGACCCTAAACTACTTGATGATGTAATTGGCCTACTGCATAGGCACAGGCTTACACACCCACTGGCAATGGCCATTATTGTCCATGTTACTACATAAAGAGCTCTGCCCAGTGCTCTGCCTGGAGGCAGAGATAGAGATGGACTGGGAATGTCCCAGAGGCTGACTTGATTCTAGCACTCAGCCTGCCACCATGAGAATAAAGCTTGGTATAAACCCTTTTACCTTTAACCTTCCATTGTTATTTGGTCTCACCGAATCCAGAGTGAACTCGCCTGGGGGCAATCCCCCTCAGGCAAGACATACTCATCCCACCCCTTACTACAAATCTCCTTTCTCTTTGGACTGATTTCATAATGACCATGTCATTCCACAGTTCTTCACAAATGCTCACAAACAGCCAGGAGCCAGGAGAGACCCGGTGACATCCCCATTGCCCCATTCGTCCACACTCAGAGTACATTTACAATTTCCACAGAATCCTCATCTGCGCAGAGAAATGCATCACCTTCACCTCCAACCTGCCCTCCCTTCCCATGTTCATTTCATCTCAAGATGGGGCCTCTTTCCTAGTCCCAGCTTCTTAATTCTGGTGTTATTTTCATTTCTCTATCTCTTCTGTTCTTCAGGTCCTGCGAGCTGCTAACTTTATTCAGATACTTCTTTGTCTTGCTGCCCTTTGTCTGCCTCCCGAGCAACTTCTCAAATGCAGGAACGTCATGACAGACACTTCATGCTGATGTGCTCACTGTCTCTCCTGGCTTCACATTCTTTCCACTCTCATTTTCCCTCTCACCTATTTCCTCACCCCCTTATTTTAATGTAGAAGTTCAAAAACATTTTTTGTTTCTCAGCTTGAAAAACAGAGAAATCCCTGTAGGGCAAGACCTGCCCTCGTTAAGGCAGCAGTGTGAATCAGAATGAGCTGCTTCGGGGCAGCAGCTCAGCCTGAGGGGCCTGCGAGTGGGCAGAAGTGTGTGTGAGGCGTGGGGAGGAATTTGTTGCTTAGGAAGAAAAAGGACCTGGGGGCCAGTAAGATGGCAGAAAGCTTTGCACCCTGGTCCCCAAAACTTAACGAAGTGACCAAAGTCACAAAATGCCTCGTGAAAATAGATTTAGTTTGGGTTTCATTTACTTTGTGGGGTTTGTGTGTGTGTGTGTGTGTGTGGCGACTGGTGGAAGGGCTGCGCTCCTCGTCCAGACTGACAGGGCAGGACGCAAGCCAGCAGTTGTCTCTCTTAGACCGACACAGAGTTGCAAAAAAATTATGAATAAGCAAGTAATCAGAAATTCTCGAACCTTAGAATGGCTCTGGTTTCTCATTTGTTATGTGTTTGAGTGTTGGATGTATGTTTGCATAAATGGAGAATAGAAGGCCTTAGCTGATGTCTAGCTTACATGTTTCTAGATGTATATAATTTTATAACCTGTTTTTAATCCTTTCTGGCCCAAGGGAGAGCAAATAACTAAATAAATAAATTCAAAGAATGTGGAAAAAAGATACCAAGTTTATACATACTGATTATATGCTTATAAAAATTATTCATAGGAAATAATTAAGGGAATATACCAAAATATCAATCAGCTATGTTTGATAGTGGGATCATTGGTAACATTGGTAACATTTGTGGCTCAGATTCCCCTTCAAGGAAGTAATTGTTGGCTCAGCTGCTAGACGTGCTCTCAGCGGGCTGAGAAAAAAAAAATGTTTTTGAACTTAGTGGGAGAATGATAGTGGGATCATTCTCTTTTCGTGGACAACGTAAAGGTTCTTATGGTCAGGATTCTCACCTGGCCCTGGTCGGCTTGCTCACTACACACGTGTGGGTAATGCATTGTTATGGACTCTATATAAAGAGCTCTGCCCAGTGCTCTAGGCTGCACGGCTGCAGGAGAGCAGAGGCTGGGCTGGCGGCAGCACCAAGGACAGAGGCTGAGATGGCTGCGGGGGCGGGGAGGCCGGGGGGCAGAGACCGGCTCTCTGCACGCAGGCTCGCTCTAGGTGGATGGGATTCTAGTGACTGACCTGCCAGCGTGGGAATAAAGTTGGGTATAAACTGTTTCACCCCAAGAACGTTCCATTGTCATTTTTTGGTCTCAATCCATAGTGAAATTGTCCAGGGCTGAAACCCACTGGCAAGACACTTTAAAAAATATTCTGTATTATTGTTATATTACTTTTGTAATTTAAATAGGTGATTATGAAGGCTATGTAATAATGTGGGAACTGTACATGATAGAATATTAAGTTTAAAGGTTAGAATGAAAGTAGTACTTTGGTATGTCTGAAATAATGTAAAATAAAAATACAATAAATAGGTAGACAAGAGGTGGAAGGGATATTCAAAATTGGCACAGTTTGATTTTTTCTAGGAAGCTGGCTCTGAAACTGAGCTGAGTTCCAGGTGTTTATCCCAGAGCCCTTAGGATCAGCCTGTGCGAAGGAGGGAGCAGAGGCAGGATGGGCAAAGGGTGTGGTCTAGCTGAGCCGGGCCATTAGAATTGCCCCGCACTGAGCCCCAGTGGCTGTCCTGCACACTCGCAGCCCACCAGGTCACTGGCAACGGGGCCACTCCAGGGAGGGGTGACCTGGGAGAGGCAGTTCTCTGCCCGCAGGGCCTCCAGCCAAAGGCTGTCCGCTGAGAGCACGAGCCAACAATTACTTCCTTGAAGGGGAATCTGAGCCACAAATGTCTGTGTCAGGACAAAAATGAAAACATTTCTTATAGAACGGTAGGATAAAATGTCATTCAAAAGACCTTTTTTTTTTTTTGTAAAAAATCACTTTGAATTTTGCTATGTCAAATTTTTATTTCTATAAAATTGGGATTTCAGTAGGACCCCTCTCACAGACTGTTGTGAGAATTGAGTAAGGAAACAGTTGTAAGCTTGACACAAAGGGCCCGATATTATTATTATTCTTTGTTTTTAACGTTTCCTGACTTACACCCTGCTGACAAGCTAGTCCTCTGCCTTGCCCTCGTGTAATGAGTCAGTGGCAGCCACTCTTCAGCTGGCCCTTGTCCTTCTGCTCTGTGGCAGATGTGATGGGGGCCGCACCAGTCCCCTGAGGAGCAGTCAGCGACGAGCAAGAGGCAGCAGGCCAGCGCACGGAGGATGAGAAGCCAAAGGACAAATAGCCTCAGTCTTTAATGCAGCTGCTGAGATGCTGAAGCGCCCTGAGACAGTCTGCTTCTGGGCTTCTTCATTAAGTGGACAGTGACTTAGCTGGCCTTTGTTCCTTGCAGCTGAAAACATTTCTAACTAATACTTAGGGTGGTGGGGATACATAGAAGACTGGAAAGAAATACATAAAGTTATAAGCTGTCTTAAGATCATTAAGTTGGGAGAGTTGCATGGATGTGGGAACTTAATAAACATAATGATGTGATCATTTCTGACCATGTCTGTTTTAAATCGATCCATGGTTCAATTTTCTGGATACCTTCCTGCTCATGATACAAAACAAATCAATCCTCTCCTCTGCCTCTAAGCTATACAGAGCAGGTGTGTGAGGAAAGAAAGGATACTCAGGAGGTTTTCTGTTTCTTGGTGTATACTGGTGTGGCCATTCAAAAACAAACAAAAAGCCCTTCACTTGGTACATTGAGATCCCTAGAACTTTTGTAAGAGGACCTGCGTTCTGACAACATCCAATATTACCTATGATTCTAAATGTAAACTATTTTTCCTCTTTATTATTCAGCAGGTAGGATCCCTGTGGAGCTGTGGAAAGACCCTTTAATCTCACTCTCAGGAGAGCTGTGGGGACATGACTCATTTAGTGACTGGCTATGGACCATGGCGAAAGAAATTCAGCAACTAAGAGGTAAAATCACGTGCCAGAATTCTTCCAGCAAATGAGGAATGGATGTAGGAATAGACTTTGGTCCTTCACAAATTTTTATTCTTCTTGATTTTTGCAAACTTAGTTTTTTCAATGTATTGATGCCTGCCTTAATCTTCAATCATTGGTTCTTATATGAAAAGCATCACAGACTAATTATCCTCTCATCATGCCATTTTCCTGCTGGAAAACATTCACAGGGTCTCCACTGCCCTTAAAGTCATGTAGAAACTCCTTATTCTGACATATAAGACCTTCCATGACTTGGCCACAGACTTCACCTGCCATCACTCACCTGCCCACATGCAGCCAAACTGCACACTTGATTGACCCTTATAAGCTCTTGAATTTGCTGCCCAGTCTGCCCCTGGGCCCTGCCCATCAAACCCTATGCTTGACAAAGGCCAGCTCCCATGCCAAATCCATTAAAAAATACTCTTTGATACTCATAATCTAAAATATCTCCCTCTGTGTTTTTTAAAACATAGGTTTATTAAAACTTTTTTTTTTTTTAACATTCTACGTTATTCAGAAACCTTTATAGTCATTATTTCCCTTCTCGATAGCACCTTGAGGATAAGGGCTGTTTCTACCTCCTCACAGAACACAAATAGGGAAGTAGAAAAGCTGGAGTTAGAGAAATAGGGAAGTGGAACAGCTTTCTCAAGGTCATTGAACAGTGTCTTGCAAGGGGTTTCAGCCCCTGACAAGTTCACTATGCATTCAGTGAGACAGGAGTGACAATGGACGTTCTTGGGGTGAAAGAGTTTATATCCAACTTTATTCTCATGGGGCTGGGTCAACTAGAATCCCATCCACTCAGAGCGAGTCTGCTCTCAGCGAGCCTGTCTCTACTTCGGGGCCTCTCCGCCCCGCAGCCGTCTCAGCCTCTGTCCTCCATGCTGCCGCCCCTCCAGCCTTGGCTCTCGTGCAGCCCTGAAGCCCTGCAGCCCAGAGCACCGAGTGGAGTTTTTTACAGAGTCAAAATCAGCGTATTGCCCACATGTACCTAGTGAGCAAGTCGACGAGGGCCAGGTGAGAAACCTGACCATAGGCACCTTCCACAGGAACCCTTTATCCATGGCAAGGAAACTTTTCTCCATTAGTTCCCTCCCATATACTTACTTCCCCAAAGTTTTCTGCCCTTTGGAAACCTAAAATTTCTTTCCTTTGTCCTGTTATTTCTGTACAGATGTATTGTTTTTTGTTGTTGTTGTTGACGATGCTACATAAGCTGGACTCCTAAGCCGCCATTTCGAGTTACTTTCCATTTCGGTTTCTCCGGCGAGCGATGTGCTCTGCATCCTTTAAGCAGCTGTTTTTCTCTTGTTAATCTGTCTCTTTGTTAAAGAGTCCCAGCTTAAAACCCAAGACGGGTAGAGGTGAAGTCTTGCCTCCCTCTGGGGAAGTTGGGGTTCCTATGGCCAGGATCCTCACGGAAGCTAAACCACCTGATGATGTACCTGGCCTGTTGCCAGGCTGCCGCTTCCACACGTTTAGGCCATAAGCTATTACTGCAGTCTACAGAGAGCTCGGCCGGTGCTCTGGGCGGAGGTGGAGACGCTAGGTCTCGACCTGCCGCAGGAGAACAGACCGGGTAATAAACCCTTTCACCCCAAAGAACGTTTTGCTGTAAATTTCTTTGGTCACATCGAATCCATAGCGAACTTCCCCGGAGCTGAAACCCATTGGCAAGACGCTCCCTAATACCTGAAGCTTGGTGCTGTCAAAAACCAAACTTCACTCTAAGTGAAATAAAGCAGAAAGATGAATTTATTGCAAGGGTTTCAATTTGCAAGCGGGAAATTCAAGGCTATGGGAGCACTAAGTTCTGAGGTGCTCCTAGAGGAGGCAGTTTTACTGGGTAAACGCAGAAGTGACCTAGTTTTCTCAGCTGTTGGTCCCTCCTGCCCCTCCCCATCTGGATCAGGGCTGCTGAGTCATGGAGCAAAGGCGCCCAGCGGGGGCGTCGAGAGATTTGGCATGTAGTGATCGGAGGGCATTTGCTGCCGACTTCTGGGAAAGGCTGTAAATTCCTGCAACTTCTGTGAGGTACGGCGAAGTTTCGTTTTCTTCAGTGTGCCTGCATTGGGTAACTCCATTTTGTGTCTGGTGTAAGTGACTTCGTTTTAAGTTTGGTTCTACAGCGTGAATAAACTTTCAGAGTTAAAAACTCCAGGGGAACCCAGTCATGGGGTGGGATTAGGGGCACAATTTTGTGAGGTTTACCTCTAAGAGCTTGACCAGATTCCCACAGAAAGTATAGGAGAAAAATCCCCTCTGTTCTGGCAGGGAGTGGGGTAGAAGGAACCGTTCTGAAATACAGGTGTCCTCCTCAGTCCAAACACAGAGCTTTCTTATGAAACCTTTTGCAAGCTGAAATGGCATAAAGCAAGGAAGCAATTACTGTTAATTTATATGAAAAAAATTTTCAGCATTCCCAGACCCCAGAAAAACCTCTCTTAAGCTTTTCTGATACCTTAGGACATAGCTTGCTAACAGATGCACAAAATAAATCAGGATAAAGCACAGATGCTCAGACACAGTTCAAAGATATGGTAGCTTAATGCTGAGATGCTGAGTGTAATTTCCAAAGAAAGAGTTCGGAAGGGCCACGCTACTGCTTGGGGTGCACACTGCTCTGTAATGGCTTCCTGCAAAACAAACGCTGAATTCTATTTTTGCTTTCAGCCTCTTTTTTTAAAAGCCAAAATCCTCTTGGTATTTCTTTCTGTTAGCGAATATAGGTACTAATGTAGGTCTTTCATAAAAGCAAAGTGAAGTGGCTTAGCAGACTTTTGAAAAGTGGGGGATGCCTGCATCCAGAGCACTCAGTTCTTAACAAGGCCTGGCCTCAGGGGAAGCCAGTTAAACAGAGCTTAACTGACCTGGGAGATGGAAAACCCAACTCCAGCCCCTCTAACATCATGTCCCTTCTAAGATAAGAGAAACAAACAGAGAAACACTTCTAAAGTTCACAGACCAGAGGCACAGGCTTACACACAGAAGCCTGAAGCAATATACACCAAATTTTAACTATGGTTTCCTCTGAGGAGGAAAGTATAAGGAATGGAGATGTGCTCTTGAAGGACCATGTATTTGTTTCATGTTTATGTAATTTTCAAAAGTCATTTCATAAATTATTAACTCTTAATTATCAAAATTATGAGACAGGCACTGTGGGTGTAGTCAGAGTAGGGTGAGGGCCTCTGGAAAAAGACCCCTACCAAAACTCCATATTAAACAATTAAGCAAAGACAGAGTCACATTAATTCTCTAAAGTAAAATATCAAACTAGGAAGATTAGTTAAAACTAAAAAGCCAGGAGTAACTTAGCCTGGAATGTTTGATCATCTCCCAGATAAGAAAATACCTCAGCATAGCCCATGTCTTCATTGTGTCAATTAAATGAGGCTATTGTAAAATTTACTTTAGCCTGCTAAAAGGCCCAGTTTATCTTTAACTTTACCTAGATGCTGCTTTTCCTCCTCCAGCCCCTAATCAAGTAATATATATAACCTGGGCAATTAATATAACAGGAAGGTCCAGCCGTAAACAACATAGTGAAGGGCAGGAAGGATTCCATCTTAAAGATAAGACTGCATTTTTACACCGAAGAAGTTAAGAAGATTCTTAACTTACTATTTAACAAACAGACAGTAACTCAGCTCACCTTGAAAGCAAGACAAGCAGCCTTGATATGCTCCCAAACCAAGAAACTGCTATGCTGAGAAAGAATCAAAGCAGTAAATTTCTTATGTTAACTCTGCAAAATAGTCAGGATAACTGATAAGAAACTTAGTTTCTCTTTAAAAATAAACATTTAGAGACCATTTGGTGGATCTGCATCCCTAGCTCTTTGTCTCTCCACTGCCTATAAATCCCTTAGACAATGCACCGTCTAGGGACTCTCTTGTCCTGCCGGGAGCAATTTTCTCTCACTGTATCTCTAAATAAAAGCCTCTTCCTGGCTGTCCTACCTTGACTCTGCTAAGTTCATTCTTCGATTCCGCAAACAAGAAGCCTGGCATTATTACTATCTCATCATGAAGACATCATTATGAGAAGCTTACCTTGCAGAGTATGGTGTAAGATACTTGTAGAATTTTCAAACCAGTTTCCAAATAATGTGAAGGAAAACTGCAGTCCATTTATTATGCTCTTAAATGATGACCTGGACATTGTTCAGAGAAAGACAAACTTGTGGGTAAAAGAGATACAATGTGAGTTTACATTCTGGGGAACTTTTCCTCCTTAGCTATTCTGAAAAAGCTCTTCTTTGTGAAAGGAGTACTTGACAATCATTTGAAGATACACACTTCCAAATATTCTAAAAAGCTCCATAAGAGGATGTGAAAATAATACAATCTCTGTCAGTAAGTATGTGTGGCAATGTGCAGCAATTCTATAGAAGTAGACAACAAGGATTAAGCCTTTTCAAAACTCCACTTTTTCACACATGAATAAGAGAAAGAAAAGATTTGGGGAAAGAAACAATGCCAAACCCCAGATTGAATGTCAGTCAAGGACTTGACCTTTCATGAGGGAACATTACATAGTTTGTTGGCAATTAGGGGAAGATCAGATTTTGTTTTCTGCACCCTAACTCAGGTGTTTTACCTTTCCTATGATCACAGTAGATTTTAGTTTTTAAATAGGAAGACACGTAACTGATTTTAATTATTGTAAAATATTTAAAACACTTGTGTCTTGCAAATAGATTTCAGCCCCAGACAAGTTCACTATGGATTCACTGTGACAGAATGTGGGTAAAATTGCGATATTTCCAGGATCTCTCACCGGGCCTTAGTTCATCTCCATATCAATAGGGTTTCCCAGGGGTGAAGAGAAGTAGTCTATCTCCGTATCAATAGGTGACCTCACAGGCTGGAGAGCAAGGGCTTCTCTGGACCTGGAGAGGCTGGGTGGGGTCTCGTCTTTGCAGCTGGGTCAGGAGAGACGTGGGAGAGCGGAAGTGGACTGCTTGTAAGAAATGGACTGGTTTCTCCCACTTTATTTCTCCCTTTGACTGATTTTGGTTTTAAAGGTATTTGCCCCAGGATATTCCCCCCAGAGTTACATTGAAAAAAATGACAATGGGAACTTCTTGGAGTGAAAGGGCTTTGAGGCTGAACTATGTTCTCCATGCATTTTATTTAGTAGATTGTTAATAAGTATTTGTGAGACAAGTAAATGAATGGTTCTGGGAGTATATATAGCAATAAAAATGAGAAGTCTATTGTATTTATAGGATAGATGAGAATAACAATTATAATAAGAAACAGTATCAAAAGGAACAAAATAGTGATGCTGGGGTTCTTGTTTGTGGAGTCGAAGAATGAACTTAGCAAACACACAAGGTAGAAGAGCCAGAGAGAGGCTTTTATTGAGAGATGCAGTGAGACGACAGAGCTCCTGGCTCGCACCAGGAGGGGACAAGAGAGCCCAGGGTGGTGTTGTCCAGGGGATTTACAGGCAGTTGAGGATTTGGGGGAACTGATAAAGGGCTTAGGGGGTGTGGACTTGTTAAAAGTGGTCTTAGGATGTTTGTCCTCAATGAGACATTAAGTCCATTTAGCATGCTAAAGTGAATCTTACACATGATTACAAATGATTAGTATAATAAAAACATGGGCTACTTTCCTTTATCTGGGGAATATCAACTGATCTCACTGAAGAAAGACTTTAGAGCTTAATGTTTAACACGGAGTTTTGGTGGGGGTTTCCTCGCATGTAGTCACACTGCTCTGACTGTAATTATCCTGCCTTGCTTTTTCCGGAGGCCCTCACTCTGACTACCATGGTCCCTGTCTCAATAGGATATGTGGGATGTTTGTTTTTAAGATTAATTACCAAAAATGCTGTGGTAGGAAGACCACATCTTAACTTGGTCAGAGCACAATGGCCCTGTTCATTCAACAAATAATTATTGAGCACCTACTGGTGCTGCATGTTCAAAAGTGAATGAGCAAGCATCATGGACTTCACATTGACAGAAATCATGTTTATCCCTGTTTTCATCACAAAGTCACAAGGCAAGGACATATTAAAAATAGGCAGAGCAAAGGTTCAAGTAAGGATGAGCCAGCTGCAACATCTTTGTGTACAAAGAACATTTCCCTCTGTAAAAGATGCTGAGGCTTTTGTGTCACTATTATTTCTAGAGTGTCCTCAGAGGATTGTAACAAGACAAGGCAACCAGAGATGGTACCGATCTAAATATAAAGCAGTTCTATTATAAATTTTCCTTTCAAGAGGTGCTAAATATGAAAATGTGTGTGCTTAAATTCTAGGCTTCTATTATACAATCTGAAGCACTGCCCTTGATTTGTCTTCCCAGCCTCTCCCAAAGCCGCTCAGTCGGCCGCTGGCAGGGCTCTGACTCTGGCGTGTGCGGAGCTGTAGTTATGAAGACTCCGAACTGTTTCCTGTGTCACAATGGAGGGAGGAGAGCAGGGCTCTGAGGGTTCTTCCTGCGTCTCCGACAGAGGGAGGGGAGTCACATGGGAAGCAGGGAGGAACCAGAAAATGGTTGTTTTTTTTATGAGAATGAATGGTTAAGTAGTAATTGATACAGTCAAAGCTGTTCTTTGAGGAATTTTGTTTCCTCTTCAAAGAAAGTTTTAAGCTCTGTGAACTTCATTTCTAACACTGAAAAAGTTGTTTATACTGGAAAAAAATTATTTCTAGTTTGCATGAAATTAATTTCAGGAGAGAGACATGTACATTACTCATCTTTTCTTAGTACCACTTAGTGAAAAATATTTAAATGGCTTCCAAACATCTCTCAGACTATTAGATTGGCAAAACGGAGTATGTGAATATTTACATTTATTTTCATTAATAAAAACTGAGACAAACTTTCTTTAAATGAAAACTCTGCTTGCTCTATAATAGAATGGTAATTCTTTTTCGTGGGAGTACATTCCTTTTTTTTGCTGGCACTAAGGAGTTAAGTGTAAGAACAATGAACAGTTCAGGCTAAAAACGCGAGAACATAATGGTGGAAAATGTGAACTTTGCTGTCTCCTGAGTTCCTATTACCAAGTTTCTTTCTCTCTCACTTCACTTTATCACCTTTAGTGTTTCACTTTGAGGACTGTAGAAAGATAAAAGAGAAAGTTTTGAACATACACTGACACTAAACTTTTGATAGTCAAAATAGTTCCATACACCCTATGTTGCCCAACAGTAGGAAACATGAATAAAAGTAAGTAGGAAAAGAATTTTAGATGATATCCCATTTAAAGTACAAAGAAACCCTACAAAAGCATCCTATTTATGATACTATTTCAGTAATTATAGTCATATATATACTTATTCACTTACTCAATTCTTAATAAGAATTTCTGGTAAGAAAATGGAATAAAAAAAATCAACCTATAAGATTTAGGTGCTATGCCACAAAACATAGCAACAAAAATGTGCTAAAAATCTATACATTTAAAGCATGTTAGTCAATATTTTAAAAATAATATAAAATAATTTTATATTCAATTTTCTTCCAATAGATAGAATGAACTTCAGTCTCTGCCTAATAGATTACAGTTTCTTTTATAATCTATGGTAGCCAATTTTAACTTGATCTTTCCTGTATAGTTAGGCAAGAGGTCACATGCGTATCACAAGTGATAGAGCCTATAGGCCAGTCAATGTTACAGAGAAAGGGTGGGCAGGAAAGGTACTGAAAGACGTGGACTCGTAGGACAAAGCCAGTGCACCTGCATTTCTCTGGTCTTTTTCTTGGTAAAGTTGGAAACAACACAATTTATTGAATAAGGATGGAGATGCTTGGATTAAGAACGCTTGCACATTGAACACTTTTGGCCCTTGGAGTAAAGGCACACACTGTACCTGACTGGAAGTCACGTCAGACTGGTGGCTGCCATGACCTGCCCCTGGAGGTATGGAAGGTCTCTGTGGGGCTGATGGATGAGGTGATTGTGAGAGAATGACATGCAGGTATCTGGGCCAGGTGAGATACGAGGGGTTTGAAATGAGAGCAGGGAAAGTTGGAAAACCTGGGAATGCCACAGGAGTCTCTTACGGATGAGAAGCATTGCCAAGTGTTAGTCGAGACAAGGTTAGACAGCATTACTTTTACTCAGCACAGTTTCCTGTTCGTCTCCAACCGTGTTTAGTGGTGAAAATGGGAGTTAAAAATTTGTGAATTATGAAGTCCCTTAGAATTTGATCTTGTTAGTAGAGGAATAATTGGATTAGAGACACAGAGGAAATTGTACCTTCTAAATTCTCCCTGTTTCCAGCCCCACTGACTGCAGTCTTTTGGAATAACCCTGCTTCTCTGGTCCTGTGTGTGCGATTAGCGATGGCTTACATGGAGTCCTCTGGATGGTGGGTACCCAGAGAGCCAACACCATTTTTGAAGTGCCCCATAAGACAGAGACCAGCTCAGAATCTGAAACAGAATGGGAATGATTGTGAAAGATTGTTCTGGTGGTGGGCTTCAGGAGCCTAGCTGTGGGCTGAGGAAGGTATTCATCAGAAATGCAGCTGACAGAGAACTTTAGCCTTATAAGTATGTCATTGGGCATTCTAAAAATGCTGAAGGTAATGTCAGGATATATATGGAGAAAGAAATTATAAATTGGCCGCCATTAAGGCAGTGGGAGAATATCCTTTTTAAGTTAATTGGAGGTAGAATGGGGACTCAGTGTCATAGGTCTTTGTACTTGAAAAAGGAAAGGTGATAAACAGTGACCTGTAAGTACATAATGTAAACTGTGTAGAACGTCTGTGGTTTCTTTGAAAGCCTTTGCAAACTGGGAAATGCAAAAGCTTCAACATAAGGGATTTGTAAGATGATGGATGTGATCAGTAGAATAGGATTGAGAAAGATAGGAATGTAATTTTAGGGGAAACTGAGGTCAAGGCCTGGTGTGCAGCAGGGCTGGCCCTACAGATATAAGAACCAGTACAGTCATTACAGGGCCTCCTGGTCTGAGGGGTCCTGCACTTGTCACATAATGCTCTTTGGTTAACACCTTGAAGTTCTTAATAATTTGGTTTTTGAACCTGTGTTTTGTCAGTGAAGTCCAGTGGGACAATAGAACATGTGTCAAAGCTTGGAGTCTCAACTCACATGCATTCGTACCTCCAGTTTATCCCCTTTCCCCACCTTCCACCTTTCCAGGAAAGATTCAGTGCTGCCTGTGCCCGCCCCAGCAATGGCAAGCAGCTGGGCCCTTCCTGGCCTCTTTCTCCCCACTGTTCCCCCAGTGACAACTACCACCTTCTGCCCCTGGTGATCAGGGCCCTGTGTGCCTCCCTCAACCTGTACCCATCCAGCCATAGTTGCTGACTCTCATCCGTGGTAGGGGGCTGGACATACGTTTCAAGAGAGTCACAGTTGGATGTGCATGTCTCAAGGTATCTCACAGTGGGGCACGGCTGTGCCCATCCCTGCCCAGGGCTTGCAACACCACAGCAAGTCTGGTGGGTAACTTGGTAGGAGTAAGCCTTAGCCTACCGCTGATGCAGGTGCTCAGTGAGTCCTGTACAGAGGCTGTAATTCCTTGGGACTTGCCTGTCCACTATTGGTTGGAGCACCCAGCCCGTGGGAAATGGAGCTTGACTTCTTGGCCCTTGGCTGGAGTGACCCATGTATCAGCATATCAGTGGCTGGTGGGAAGGGGCATCCAGCAGCCTGTGGGCTCCGAGCTAACCTATGGAGTGGCAGGGTGAGGCTGTCTAGAACCACTGAGCATCTGTATTCTACAATATTCAATTGCAAATAAAAAACACCCTGACAGGTTGAGAGAGATGGCAGAAGAAATAAAAATGTTTTATATTTTAGTACCTTTAAGGACACTTTTTCTCTGTGTTTGCATTTTGCACTGGGGCCAAAAATTATGTAGCCAATCCTGTTGCTCAGGGTGATAATGTGAATATTAGAGATAAAAGAAACTACAGAGTCATTATTATAGGAGTATATACTGGTAATGAGAGGACATAGTTTATTTGCGATGTGATTCCAAGAAACGTAAAACAGAGAGTTGTAAAGAGAAACAAAGAAGTTATAACTGCTTCCATGTCCACCAAAAAGAAGGTGTGATTATTGAATAGGATAGCACTGTGGGAAACTGTGGTTAGACTTCTTGGGGAACTTTGCAGAGTACAGAATGCCTCAGAGTTGTCCCAACCCCTGTGAAAGAGGTGAGGAAGCTGAGGGAACTTGAGCTCCACTTCCATTCATCACTGGACTGCTTATGGGGGCATTAACCCCTCAGCATTTCTGGGCGAGCCTATGTGTAAGCTGAGAATCAGTCTTCAGTCCGAGAGTCCCAGGGTCTGACAGGAGACACTAGGCGGCTATTCGGGGTAGGAATGCTGAGAGGATCAGGCCGGGGCACCAAACGGATCTGTGATGCTTCTTTAAATCATTGGATTTCCAGTGAATTGACTGTAAGGTGATGCTACCAAACTAGGCCACACTGAATTAGGAGCACACTACATGGGTTCTACTTCCCAATGTTTATTTAGATGAGAAACTAATAATAGGAACTCCAGAGTCCTCAGAACTGTACTTGCCATTTAAAGTAATAAGAAGTCACAGAAGCACAAATATGTTCAATGTGTTCTATGTAAAGTACCTGATTTCTTAATTTCCTCAATATTCTTCTCTGTGAACAGCAGTCTCTCAGCTCAGAATGTTCTAAATACAATTAGCTTTCTGCATTCAACTAAGTGCACTAGTTTTGCATAAAGCAAAGTTTTCATTTCTATAGTTTATAATCTAAACACATATAAACATATAGTACCTTGCTTTTCATATATATTTACTATTAATTTTCTATTAGTAATTGTTAATATTTGGAAAACATAATGGTACCTCATCTTACATTTATTAAGTATCAAAAGTTAGCCTTTAGGAAGTACTAAAGTCAGGGCCTGTTAGGGGAATACTGTACCTGGAAAACAGAGGGGAGGCACATCACCTGTGGAGATAAACAGGGGTTAAGGATACGTAATGCCTGAATTTGAATCCTGTCTCTGTCACTAGCTGTATGACCTTTGTAAGTGTGGTTAAAATTGCAATATTTCCAGAATCTCTGGCCTGGCCTTAGTGCACCTCCATATCAATAGGTGATTCTAAGGCAGAGCAGGGCATACCTGGACCAGAGAGGTTGAGTGGGGTCCGTTTTTGCAGTCGGGTTGCCAGAGACATGGGCGGGCGAGCAGAAGTACACAACTGCTTGTAAGTCACAAATGGGTTTCTCCCACTTCATTTCTCTCTTTGAATTATTTCAGCTTCAAAGGTAATTTGCACCAGGCTGGGAACATATTCCTGCCATCCCCCCCACCTTCCTGTGGAGTTACAGGAAATTACTTCACCTATCTATGTCTCAGTTTCTTTATCTAGCTTCACAAATTTTCTTCATATTTAAATGAAATAATATTTATAAAGTATTTAACATATGCCTGGTACATAAAATAAGTGAACACATTAAAATGGATTTATTATGTATTGTTTGAGTAAACATTCAGAATGGTTTAGGTTGTTACTAGTGTCTTGAAACTGGTATCAGAGATTAGCTCCAAATCAGTTAGGAGAAACCAGAAATGTATAAAATCTCACCTTAAAAATGGGAAAGCGAGTTTCACAGGGAAACCAACAGAATAACCTCTCTGGTTTGCTGGTAACATTAAGAGCAGTTTCCCTTGTTAGAAGGTGAGTGCTGATGAGCTTTAGGCTATAGGATTCATACATATATTTCATCCCTTATCTATATTACAGGCAAAATACCACCAGTGTTAATTAAACATATAAACTCAGTCTTATACAAACTCATTCAGAGAATAAAAGTCTCCTAATCACTTTTATGTGAATAGTAAAAGCTGGGTACCAAAACTATGCATAAATACAAGAAGAATGGAAAACAGCAGGTCAATATCACATGTAAATATGGATACAAAAATTATAAACAAAATATTAAAAAACTAAATGCAGAAATGTGTCTACACATTTATGTGCTTGTAAGTGCATATAAATGTACTTTTGCATATGTTTGTTTAAAGTTATAATCAAGCTAAATCACACATACAGCAATTTTAAAAAGAGAAAATACATGATCATCCTGATAAGTGGAAGAGATACCAACAAATTCAACAATAACTGAATTTTAAAAAATCCTCCTACCAACTAGTAATAGATGGGATTTCTTTTACTGGATAAAATTGATCTACTGTATCTCGGCAAATTCATTTTCAAAGAAGGATGAGAAATAGTTCCTTTAAAAATCAAGAATGAGGCAGGATGGCTAGCAGTACCATTTCTCTTTAATACTGTTTGCAATTCTAAATGACACACTGAGAAAAAAAAGGTATGCAACATTTGGAAAGGAAGAAAATAAATTGCCATTATTGCATATAAAATGATAGCCCATGTAGCCCCACAGAACCACAAAGTACTAGAACCAATAAAAGAGATTAATAAGGTTTCTGGATACAAAACTAATAATCAGTTATAAAGTTTTATCTACAAATCAGCATGTAAGCATTAGAAATTTTAACTATAAATAGGTCTCATATACTGGCCAACAGATACATGAAACGATGCTCTACATCACTAATCATTAGAGAAATGCAAATTAAAACCACATGCCAGTAAAGATGGCCAGCATCAAAAAGACTAAGAACAACAAATGCTGGCGAGGATGTGGAGAAAGAGGTACCCTCCTATACTGCTGGTGGGAATGTAAGCTAGTTCAACCATTGTGGAAAGCAATATGGAGGTTCCTCAAAAAACTACAAATAGAAATACCATTGGACCTGGGAATCCCACTCCTTGGAATTTACCCAAAGAATACAACTTCTCAGATTCAAAAAGGCATATGCACCCCTATGTTTATCGCAGCACTTTTTACAGTAGCCAAGATATGGAAGCAACCTAAGTGTCCATCAGTAGATGAATGGATAAAGAAGAGGTGGTACATATACACAATGGAATACTATTCAGCCATAAGAAAGAAACAAATCCTACCATTTGCAACAACATGGATGGAGCTGGAGGACATGATGCTCAGTGAAATAAGCCATGCGGAGAAAGACAAGTGCCATATGATTTCCCTCATTTTTGGAGTTTAACAATGAAACACAATTGAAGGAACAAAACAGCAGCAGACTCAGAGACTCCAAGAAGGAACTAGTGGTTACCAAAGGGGAGGGGCGTGGGAGGGCAGGTGAGGAAGGAGGGAGAAGGGAATTGAGGGGTATTATGTTTAGTACACATGGTGTGGGGGGTCACGGGGAAAACAGTGTAGCACAGAGAAGGGAAATAGTGAATCTGTGGCATCTTACTACACTGATGGACAGTGGCTGCATTGGGGTATGGGTGGGGACTTGATAATATGGGTAAATGTAGTAACCACATTGTTTTTTCATGTGAAGCCTTCATAAGAGTGCATATCAATAATACCTTAATAAAAATTTTTTTAAAAAATAGGTATCATATACAATAGCTACAAAATGTTTTAAATTCTTAATAAAAATCTAATGTGTGTGTGAGAGAAAAACCAAGAATATCTTGAAGAATTCTGAAGAATGAGATGCAGATTTACTCTACCAAACATCAGAAATTGTCCTAATTGCTTTGATAATTAAGACAGTGTGGTCTTGAGAAATAGGCCAGTGGAAGAGGAACAATAGCCAAAATCAGGCCTGTGCACAAACAGAATCCAAGTACAAGACAGAGGCAGGATTGCAATTCATTGAGGAAAGACTGTACTTTAAATATTCAGTCAGTGGGGCTTGGACAGTTTTTATCTGCATGGGAAAAAAAAAACTTCTCATGTTTTCTTGTACACTTAGTTGCACTACAGTTGAATTAAAGACTGAAAAATGTGAACTAAAATAAAAATCCCAAAGGAAAACCTAGAAGAATCTATTTATAACTACTCATGAATAAAGGATTTTAGAATTATATACTAAAATAACATATTACTTAAAGGAAAAGAATGATACATATGTGCACTAAGAATGCATTGAAATTACATAGTTTTACACTTAAAAAACCAAGTGAAAGGGTGAAAAGGTTAAAAAAAGTTAAAAATGGTGAATTCATGTACTTGCACACATGAAATGATATATGCACAAAGTGATTCATTGTAGCATAGTTTCTAATAGCAAAATACAAGCTGAGCCTAGGAAATCTCATTTTTCACCATTAGATGAACTCTGTTCTGTGTATACACCTACCAAAAAAAACAGGGATATTGTGGCAGCAGGGGTGGCAGTGCACTGGGAAGGCAGTATAACACAGAGAAGACAAGTAGTGATTCTGTAGCATCTTACTACACTGATGGACAGTGGCTGTAATGGGGTATGGGGTGGGTACTTGATTATGGGAGGGGGAGTCTAGTAACCATAATGTTGCTCATGTAATTGTAGATTAATGATAGCAAAATTAAAAAAAAAGATTTTTCAGATAAGAGAAAAAAGTATGAACCATGAAATAAAATATTGATAAGCCAGAAAAAAACCAAAACAGAACAGAGGGGCATTCCCTACTGATGGAAGTTTATAAATTAAGGTTTCAAAAGATAATTCAGGCTAAATAGGCATAGTAACCCAGGATGTATGTAGATGTGTAGTAAGCAGAGAGACATATACAGAATAATAACACAATTTAAGGACAGTTTACCATCATTCTCTCTGCATGTAAGATAGGCTTCTTGGAAAGTCTTTATCAAGTTCATTTGTTTTTCTCTGCATGAAGTATCATATATAGAAGAAAAACAAGTTTAATGAAATCTTTTATCAACTTAGGTTTGTTGAAAAATCAGAGGAAAAAAAAATACCACTGCATTTTGCTTCACTTCAACTCCTCATTTCTACCCTGCAATCTTAAAATTATAAAGGTAAGGTAAAGAGGATGTGATAACCTGGAACTACGGATACACTGGATAGGGACAGAGAACCTAGGCATAACCTGTCACTCGTCACCTACTGTTCCAAACAGAACGGGCAATGGTGAGGGAGTCCTTCTATCACCCCCAAGTTGGAACCAACCCATTTCCATGATTAATCTAGGTTTTATTACAAGTGGCTTAGCTTACTTTGTGCCTTAATCACATTCAGTACAAGCAATGCAAGGGATCCATAAGATGATACAAAATGAATCCCACATTGAGTCTTCCCTGCACTATGTTCTATTCTACCTGTGTTTATATTTATAATGCCCAAATGAAGATGTGAATTAATAAAATGTGTAGGAGCTGCTGAACAGGGCATCAGACACTGAGCACGTAATAGGTTGGGGCATAAAATTACTCATACAGATAAATCCTGGAAACAGCTGCTTAAAATATTCTTTATATTGGAAAGGTCATTACTCAGGATTTTATAGGCCATTTCTTGGCTGAGGCCCAGATGGCTTACGGCTTTACAGAAAGGCGATGTTGAATTCTATGAGTGACACGTGGCTTTTATCACATATTTGCATTGTCATTTGTGGGAACGGGACTGGCAGACCCCTGTAGACGTGAGCACCTGAGTGGTGCACATAGGCAGAGCCTGTACATCTGGCCTTGAGTGGGGCTCCCAACATGGTGGCCACAGAGAACCTGGGCTGCTTTGGTGACACCAGAAGTTCAGGAAGAAGCCCAGGGACAGGGCCGATCCAGTGCCTTCTGAGCAGGTCTCGCGGCATGAGGTGAGGAGCAGGGATGGGATGAGTCAAGGCCCAGCCCAGAAGCCCCAGTCTGCCCTCAGCTGCCATGGTGATGCTGGGTCCTGGCCTGAGAGGAGCAGGGGGCATGGGCTGGGGGTGGGGGTCTTGGTGCCCAGGGCACTCTCAGGCCTGGCTCTTTCCCTCAGGAGCCACTGCCAGTGCTGTGGTGAAAGGAGGCTGTCCGGGGGGAGCAGCAGTCTGTCTGGGCCAGGAAGAGCCCGTCAGCACTGGGGCCAGCTCGGATTTCTCCAGGGCCCCGCTGGTCCCCCGTCACACTGACGCCCCAGCCCTGAGCCTCCCAAGCCCGCCTCCCCACCCCATGGCCAGGTGGTGTCTCTCACTCTGAGCAGAGTGTGCTCCAGGCCGCTGGGGCCCCTGCTCCCCACCGTTGCCATGTCTTCACTGCATCAGTGGAGCCAGGGAGGACCACAAAAACACATACAGAGGCTGCGGGGACACTGAGTCCTTGCTAGCCCCAGACCTCAGGGGTCCCCATGGAGATGGGGGCCCCAGGCTGCCGTTGACTTCCCCTGGAACATGCCCCTCCTTCCGTGGTCTATTCCCGAGTCCCCACCCTCACTTCTCTCTTCTTAGCCTGGCCCCTCAGGTGAGAACACGGGTGTGAAGATTTGGATATTTTCAGAGGTCTCAGCAATTTGGACTATAAATATGTCATAATGAGAAGTGGAGAAGCAGGAGTCAAAGGGTGGAAATACACTGGGTGCCCACAGTGCAAGGGTAATTTTCTAGAACATTCCACTTTGGCTTCCAGGCCCTCCTCCTCCAGGGCTGCATTCCCGGCCCTGCCCATGTTCCTCTGTGTTCCAGGATGGCCCGTGTCGCCCGTGGTGGGCACGGCCTGCCCAGACAGCTGCCCCTGGGCTCCGGAGTTGTCCTTGCTGTGGGCTCAGGGCCCACACAGAGCCAACACGACAGGGCACAGAGGCTGGGGCTGCTCTGGAGTGCGTTCATTGCTGAACTCCTGGGCAGGTCCTCTGGGTCCTGGAGCTTTCAAACCCAGGCACCCAAGGGGCATTTGGACTCTAATGTTGCCCCTGACCATGGAGGCCCCAGAGGGGGCCGGGCAGGACAGCAGACCAGGGCCCAGGGCCCAGCCCACCGGCGAGCCCAGTGCAGGGGCGTTCTGGTGTTGCTGGACAGAGAACAAAGGGAGTGTGTGGTCATGGCTGATTTCAAACACCAGAGGCAGGGCGGTCTGAACAGCCAGTGTTTACTTCTCAGTTGGGAGGCTGGGCATCTGATATACGGAAGATCTGGTGTCTGGTTGGGGCCTGGGGCCTGGTCACTAGGGGGCTGTCTGTTCACCGTGTCCTCATATGGCCCAAGGGACAAAAGAGCTCTATGGGCTCTCACCCAAGGGCACCGATGCCACTCATGGAGGCTCCACCCTCCCGACTCAGGCACTTCCCAATGGCCCCCCGTCAGGCTTCAGGATCTGCCTTGGGGGGACACAAGTCCTCAGTCTGTTGTAGAAGTGGTGCAGGAAATATTCTGTGGTCAAATCTCATCCCAGGGCCCAAATCCACCATCAATTAGAAGGGGACTGGCCCTGCCTGACTGGCCGCATTTTGATCACCCACTATGTAAACAGCATGAGGGACGGAAGCACCCAGACCTAGGACAGCAGGAAAGGGTAACAGGGAGGCTGCGAGACAGGGGGAGAACCCAAAGGGCACCCCAGAGGAGTCTCCTGCAGGATGAGAGCACTGCGGGCCACACCTCCACCCTGCCACCCCGCACCCCTGCCTTTGCCCCACCCAGGAACAGGACAGCCGCCCACCCCGCACCATCTTCAAGCCTCTGGCCACTCTTGCTGTGGTGAGGAGACAACCCTGGAACCCCCAGAGACCACCAAGGCCAGGGAGGGGGCCACCAGCCAAGGATGAGGCCCCTCGGGCCCAGGGTGCTGCATGCGCCAGCAGCAGTGTTTTTCTAGGTCAAACCCTGCTCACTCTGGGTCTCGTATCAAGAGCTGTGCCTGCTCCTCAGAAACCCAGGGCCTCAGCTGCTCAGGGGCGCCCACATGCAGGAATTAGAGCCGGGGCCTTCCCAGTGCTGCTGACTCAGGGCTCTGCGGGGTCTCGGCAGAGTGAAGAGGGACAGTGTGCTCAGGGGGGCCCTTCGGGCCACTTGGGTTTGCCCCTGACCTGGGGGTCTGTCCTACTTCTCTCCCTGCCCCTTCCCTCCCTGGGGTGGGCTGCGGGTGGCATTCCCTGTGTGGCTGGGCCCTCTCAGCACCACAGCCAGGATCTCCCTCATCCACACAGACAGGCCTGCTCTCTGGAGGACACTGATCTGGGACATGGGCTTTAAAGCACCATATTTCTGAAAGCCTAATAACCCTGCAGCTCTGGCCACTAGAAACAGAAAAACCATAAAGGGTGAATTTGCTGAACTACGGTTGCAAGAGCTTTGGGAAAGCATCCTGGTAGGATGCCAAAGCAGACCCAGTCCTCCTGGGGACACACTGGCCCTCTTCCTGTGAGCTCCTACACATGCCTCAAGACCTCTCTAGCATCTCTGCTCCTGGGACCCCTCCCTGCAGGGCCTGATTCTCCCTGCTCCTCTGGCTCCCGCCTCCCCACTCTCTCTGACTGTTCGTATGGCCCACCATCTTCACTTGGGCGTGGTTTGGCCTGGCCTCTTCACAAGGGAGCTGAGACCAGCAGTGCTGGAGGAGGGCCCAAGCCTGGGAAAGGTGCCGGCAGAGGGACTGTGGGGACCAGGGCCATGGAGGCCGGGGACTCGGGGACCCGGGAGTTAGTGCCACCGAGTACATGCTGAGTGTTGGTGCCAGGAGCCCCCCACTGCATTTCATCACCACGACACCCACAGGTGGGCCCCATCCCCAGCAGGAGGGGTGGAAGCAGAGACCCCACAAGGTGGATCCAGGCGATGAGGAGGGTGAGTGGCAGACCCTTCTTCACTGGCTGACCTTTGCGGAGGGGAAGAGCATTGCCCCCCCCCCATCCTCAAAATCTTCACAGTTACAATGAAGAGCAATGTGGGGGTTTCATCCCAACAAATCTGCCCGTTTCTAAAATCTGGGCACGATGCTGCTGCTGGGATTCACACCCAGGCATGTGCCCATGTGCCCACTGCCCCTCTGCCAGGGCTCTCCTCACATCCCTCTGCTGCCACATCTGTGCCAGCCTGTACTGGCCTGGTGCTGCAGGTTCCGCCGTGGATGGATGGAGGGAACAGGTGCGTGGCCTGTGGGACAGCCAACCTTGGCGTTTCTCTGAGGCTACCTGGAGTCCTGGGCAGTAAGGGGACCCCAGACCCTACAGCCCAGATCTGTGGCACAAAGCTTCAGTTTCCCCTTCTGGGCACAGTAGGAATGACAGCTAAGCAGGCCTGGAGAGCGGGTGTGTGAAGTGTGGCATGCCCAAAGGTGCTCAGAACAGGGTTCCTGCCCATGGGAGGCATGGCCACTTTAGAGGAGCCCGTGCAGGGTGACTGGGCTGTGCTCTGGAAGTGGAGAGGTTTTGAAAGTGAGGAAACCAGTGAAGGCAGCATAGCAGGGGTGTCTAGCAGCCGTAGGGCCTCAGGTGGGGCCTCCCTGTCCTGAGGAGGAGAGGCAGGAGCTAACGTGGTGACAGTGTCAGGCCCTGGACACTCCCGGGAGTACCCAGCCCATGCTGCTGGAGGCCACTCAGGCCCACCCTCCCCTGGACCACGTCTGCCTGTGAGCCCTCAGGGAGCGGCCCTCCCAGAGAGCCCAGTGGAGACAGAGGCTCTGCCCATGAGGCTGGCTGGGCCCAGGCACGTGTGGTCGTGTGTGCTCTCGATGTGCTGTTTTGGTGGTGGTTGTGGAGTCAGACAGGAGGGTTGGCCGGGCACAAAGCACAAAGCAGTTTTCACTGGGGTCACGTCACAGACTCTCAGCCCCACAAGGACTGCAGGCTTTTGTCTTCCTCTGAACCCACCTGGCACCAACTTCCTGTCCATCTTGAGTGGCTGATGCTGGTTTCAAAGCAAGACCCCTGGGCCCTCTAACCTCCCCTTATCCCTCGAGCCCACTGGCAGCCAGGTCACCCACCCTTGGGCTCTGGGGGTGCATGCCACACCCTACCTGGGAAGCCGCTGAGCCTACGGCTGTGCATCATTTCCTGGAACATGGAGGAATTCACTGGCACAAGGTGTGTTTCCCTGGGCCTCTGTTGGAGTCACAAGTTTTCTGAAAGCTGGCCAGTAAAATTGTGCAGTGAGGGCAGGCTTCCTGGGAGCAGCTGTATTGCTGAGTTGCTGTGTGACTTTGGGCTAGCCCTTTAATCTTCTGCGCTACTATTTTTACATTATTTTGAATGACATGAAAGATTATGTAATTGTTAGGCATCACTGTTGTATGAGGTTGTCTCATTGCTGTCATCTTCCTGGTGGACCAGAAGAAACCCTGGGAATCCCCAGTAGGCAGTTCAGCTCCTACTCATCTAGTATAAGAGCTACTCTGTCACATCAGCAGGACGAGCCAGCCAAGGACGGGCTCACCAGGGCTTACCAGCCAGCTGTCAACTGCAAGGCCCCAGGGAATTAGGGCAGAGCGTTACTGAGTGGCTGGGCAGATGTACACACACACCTGCACATGCCTTTCCACACCTGAGCATGTGCCTGTGTGCACACACAGGAGATAGGTAGGTGCACACACACATGTATGTCACACACGTGTGCATGTGTGTTCACATATATGTGCATGCACTTGTTTGTGTACTCACATATATGTACAGCTCCACACCAACTCTTTGCACCAGCAGGAACTACACTGAGAACTGTGAATGGACACAAATGCAAGGCAGGTATGACAGCAGGCTGACATCCATGTCCATGTCCCAGCAGACACAGCAGATGGGCAGAAGCCACTGTTTAGGTAGCTCCTGTCATGGATCCAAAACCTGCCTTGGAAGTAAACTATAAAGGACAAAAGGCTAACCTGCCCCCTCTCTAAACACTCTGGGGTGCTAACATGGGCCAGGCACCCCTGTGGACCAGGGACATACCTCTTGCTGCCCAGCTGTGCATGCATTCCCTGTAACTTCCAGGATAGTCTTAGTCTGTCTCCTCCTGAGTCTCTCTGGAGTTAGAGCTCTGAAGACAGAAGGCACCATTGTGTGCTCAACCTGGAACTTAAAAATTGAAGCTGATATCAGTGCAGACCATGAACCCAAGGCCAGGGGAGGCAGTGTCACCCTCACTTCTGGGTGCCTTGGAGGTGGGTGCCAGCCTCTCTGATGACCTCCTCCACACTCTGAGGGTCCTGGGCGCTTGGGGTTCCTCTTGATCAGAAGAGCGACAGCACAGGGCAGGGAGTGGCAGTGTGTGTGTGTGGGAAGTTAAAAGAGACACCAACACCTGAATCCTCCTGGATCCAGGAGGAGCCACTGGGGCAGATGGTAAGGGCTTTTTAGTTGCAGACTTCTGCATCTTCAAGAGACACTGTACACACAGTAGCCAGAGGATGGGGGCCTGGAACACCATGTACCCTGCCCTGGCAGCTCCTCTGACACAGTCTCCCGGAGGGTGCTGAAGGCCCTGCCTCCTGGGTCCTTTTACAGGGGGGCAAACACAACTGAAGGAGCAGGGGCATCACCCCAGCACATCCAGGTCTGCCAGACCATGCTGGCTTCTGGCAATGCCCCAGAGCAGAGGGAACAGGTTCCCCATGGCATTCCAGGCAGAGAACACACAGAATAGAGCAGGTGAAGCTGTTAGGCTCTGAGAAACTTCCAGCTTTCTAAAAAAAAAATGCAGAAACTTCTCTCTGGGCCAAGGACAAATTAGCTAAGGACAGACACAGTGCGATGATCATTTATCCTCTGGAGCCAGAGAGGATACTGGGATCCTGTCCTTGCCTCATGACTCAAGGTCAGAAGTGGCTGTTTTCCCTCATTATTTCTATTTTTAACAACTGTGTTCAGGCCTCTTGCAAAAATAGCAGGAGGTGAGAACACTTCAAGTGCTACATGCCCCCCACTGTCAGAAAACTGCAGGATGCGGGGAGAACTGGCCAGGACTGGGGCAATGCGGCATTAAGTCCTCCACCAGCAAGGCTACAGTGGCCCCTGGCGATGCTCTGATTCACCTGCTCACTGCACCAGTGGGTAAACTAAGGCAAGCCAGGGCAGGCACATGCCAAGGTCACACATGGAGAGAGGTCTCAAAAGAGTGGGCACTGGTCCTTCTGAAATGCAGGCCCAGAAGGGAGACCTGGCTGCAGAGAGCCTGATGGCCGGGGGAGGGAACAGGACTGCCCTGACAGGTGCCCCAGCTCCTTAAGGTGCCTTCTGGAGCATACTCGGAGAGCTCAGAACCTAGACATGACCCCTGCACAAAGAAGCTAGGACGAGCCCTGTGGGGGGAGAGCTGAGGGATGAGGGACACACCTGGGAGTCTCTTCTGTGCATATGTGTGTGTGTACATGTAAACTCATATATGTATGTACATGCCATGTCCCCAGGCCCAGAGGAACAGGGCTTCTCTGGATGGGTCTGGAGTCCCCAGCCAGACCCCGGCTCCTCCCACCGCATGAGGCTGGGCATCAGCCCCCACCTGAAGCCGCTGCATGGAGATGAGTAATGGAGAGAACAGAACTGCAGGGCTCTGCCCGCCTGACTCAGAACCACCTGTGCGGGTCCCAGGTCAGTGGGGGTACGGCTCTGGAAAGGACTGTCTTCACCAAGCACCTCTTCTCTTCCCCCTACTAGGTCTCAAAGCTATCGTGTGGTTCCAGGCAGAGCCAAGTTTCTGGGCCCTTGGAAAGCAGATGGGAGGGGCGCAGCAGCAGGATGGCCAGTGCCCCACTGGGGGCAAACCTGCCCGCAAACCCCAGACCCACAAGCTCCTGGCCACCCTTCGCAGCACTGTGGGCCCCTGGGAGTAATCCTCTGGGGCTCACGGTGGCCTTGCATCTGGTTCCCTGACCCTGAGCTCACTTAGCAGCCATCCTGGAAGGCCTTTGAGGAGCCTGGCCTGCCCTGAGTCTGGGACACAGAGAACTAGGAAGTCATGGGCCATGAGGAACAGGGATGTGCATCGGGCCCCAGATGGTAGATTCTCAGTGGGCTGCATGGTCAGAGGCCTGGGGCAGGGAGGCTAGTGGCCAGTGCCAGCACTCTGAGACCCGCTGTCTGTCACACAGCCTGACAAAGGAGCTGCAGTGCCCCCGGAGCAGCGGAGGGTGGGAGAGAGTCATGGAATGCCCCAGGAAGAGCTGTTGTCCTGTCACCCGCCTATTAGAAGTCAGTCCCCAGGGCCTGGCCACACACAGGGGAGGGGACCCCATCCGACACAGAGCCCTGCGAGTCACCTGTTGTGAGCCTGTCACCTGGCTCCGTCCAGCTCTGTCCTTGGGAAACCCACCCAGGTGCCACAGGTGTCATGGCAGATCTGTATGGCCTCACTGGGAATCAAGACCCACAAAGCTATTCATCCCCATGGACCCCATGAGGAAATCAACCGTAGAAACAAAGGAAAGCTTCGTAACAACAACAAGAGGTAGGCTCGCGTTCCTGGAGACCCTGGTGGCTTTACCTGTGAGTGCTCACATGGGGGGAGAAGAAGCACGTCTGCACCTGCGGGATGGAAGGTGAACGATGGCTTCAAGGGATATGATGCAGTTCATACGTTTTCAGAGACCTAGATCTTGAGAAAATAGTGCCGAGTAGATGTAAAAACAATTTGATATGTGCACTAGGGCAGAGACCACGTAAAATGTCCACATTAGTAATGAAAATGGTAGTGGATGTGAGCAAATGGGAGCAAGAATTTGTACAGTAAAAGAATTATGGGTGTGTTTTCTTCTCAAATTTCTCTTTCACCAAAAGTCAGCATTTGCTAAAATATAAGACATGAAAGGAGTTCAGGTCAGGGGATCCCTGCAAAGCTGGAACGACCTTGGGGACTGGGGACCGCAGAGGGAAGCCGGACACAGGTGAGGTAGGCAGGCCGGTCTGAGTAGAGGAGCGGAGGTGGGGAGGAGCCAGCCCCTAGGATCCTCCTATCAGGGCTTACCATAATTAAAGGATCAAAGATCAGTGTTGTTAACATTATCCCAAAATGATGATGGAGAAAGTAATTACTGAGATTTTTTTAAGGTAATGGAAAACAGTATGTGCATGTAAACATTTTTGCCTTTTAATCAGTTGTGATTAGAAGAGCCAATGCTTTGAGCTACTGTCTGGTGCATCTTGCCCTTCTTCCAGTTCCTGGCCATTACTTAGCCGGGGTCTGGATGGGAAGAAACACATCGTCCCACTGGCTCATTTTAGGACTCACTAAACAAGCATAGCAGACGCCCATTACTGCTTTTTTGGCATTAGGGATATTTTGAGATGTATGTACGGCTAACGATGGAATCAGCGCAGGTCAGAGCAGATGTTAATGGAGTTCATACCACATGGTAGGTAGAAGGGCCTGTCTCCCTGCCTGGTAATGTGTGGTGTTATTTAGAGCAAGGCTGGAACCGCACAAAGAAATCGCAGCCCCTGGCAGGAGGCATCTGAGTGCCTGATGCACAGGGGTCCCCAGGTCTCGGTGGGTCCTGGAGGGGAGGGTTGACCAGGGCAGCAGGAGGGAATAGACACATCTGGCTGCCAGCGCCGCGGCGCCGCGCGCTCATTGGCTGTGAGGGCCGTCAGTCGGGGGACAGGCAGTCATTGGGCGCAGGCGCGTAAATCCTGCGGCTGCGTAGTAGCTGTAGGCGCCGCTACCGCCATATTCAAGCCAGTAGCGTCTCGAGCGCCTTGGGCGAGGCAGCTCTGGCTGCTCTCTCCGTGCTTCTGTCCGCTGGCCCAGGCAGGAGCGGCCCGTGCCGTCCTGTCCGTGCAGCGGGCCCTGCGAAGACCAGATGTTGATGGACCCGCGCCGTGCTCGGCTGCGCCATCCTCCCGGCGCGCATGCGGGGGCGGCACCGACCTCGTGCCCCGGCCTCGGATCGCCGCCTCGCGCCCGCTTGGCTCCCGGTGCCGCACTCGTCTTTCTCGGGTATCCCGCGGCAGGCGGAGGGCTGCGATCGACCCGGACTTTGAGCCGCTTCCCCGGACGGACTTCAGAGAGCTCGGCCGAGAAGCAGATCTGTAGTGGAGGGTCCAGAGCGGGCCCTACTTCAGGGGTAAAGAAGATAGCGACAGCCCTGCGGGCTGGAAGGTACGTGGCCGCGGGGCGCGGCGGAACCCGGATGGGGCGCGGGGACGCCTGCCTCCGCCTGAGGGCGCGGTGGAGCCGGACGAGGGGGCGGCCGTGCAGGTGGCTCGGCGGGCAGCGCGTGGCCCGCGTGGCCGGGAAGCGGCCGACGTGTGTGGTGGGCTCGTGGGGCCCGGCCGGGGCCGGGAGTTGACGCGCTCCGCCGGAGGGGCCGCCCGTGAAGGGAGGGAGCGGAGCAGGTGCGCCCAGTGCGGGCGTTCGAAGTTCGCCGGGGCAGGCGGGTAGGGGCTCCCCGGAGCTGCCGCTCCTCCTTCCCGGCCCGGGTGGTGAGGACGGCTGCTCCGCCCCGCGGCGCGCGTCCGCTTGGCCCGGGGTCGCGCCGCCGACCTGCTCCCGCCGCACAGGCCGGGGCCGCGCAGACGGGGAGGCCGGCGGGCGTTTTGCCGTGTGTGGGTTTTTTCGGCGAGGGCCGGGAGGGCTGAAGTTCAAGTGTGACCCGCGGCGGGGGAGAGGCCGCCCGGAAGCAGTGCCTTTAAAATTAAAATTTTTTTCATTAGGTATCTCTCGTAATTTTTATTTGGTAATGAAATTTCTTTACTTTGATCTGGGAACTGACAGTGCATTTCCTTGTATTTAGAAATTAATATCTTTCTGTCATTTCGGTTTGAAATCTGCAGCTGAGTAACTAACTTATAACTAGCCACAGGGATTCTGAGACAGGGACCATGGGTGTAGTCAGAGTAGGGTGGGGGCCTCTGGATAAAGACCCCTACCAAAACTCCGTATTAAACAATTCAGCAGAGCCAGAGCAGAGTCACATTAATTCTCTAAAGTAAAATATCAAACTGGTTGTATAAGCATTCTTCCGTGAAGATTAGTTAAAACTAAAAAGCCAGGAGTAATCTGGCCTGGAATGTTTGAACATCCCCCAGATAGGAAAATACCTCAGCATAGCCCATGTCTTCATTGTGTCAATTAAATGAGGCTATTGTAAAATTTATTTTAGCCTGCTAAAAGGCCCAGTTTATCTTTAACTTTGCCTAGATGCTGCTTTTCCTCCTCCAGCCCCTAATCAAGTAATATATAACCTGGGCAATTAATATAGCAAGTAAGCCCAGCCACAAGCAATATATAGTAAAAGGCAGAAAGGACCCCATCTTAAAGATAAGATTGCATTTTAACACCCAGGAAGTTAAGAAGTAAGATTCTTAACTTACTGTTTAGCAAACAGACGTCTAAGACCTCAGCCCACCTTGGGAGAACCGTCTGGAGAGGTGGAGGTGGAGGGGAGAGGTGGCAGTGGGGTGGGGGCTGAGCAGCGTTCAGAGGGGTCGCACGATCAGGGTTTGGAAGGCCGGGTGCTGTGTTTACAGGTGCCTCCTGCTAGGGCAGGCCGCGTGTGTGCCGTCAGTCCCCCAGTACCAGGACTGAGTCGCCTCCTGTGTGCAAAACCAGTTTTCATACTAGAGTCTTCATTTTGTAAAAGAATCCCCTACAGGATCCCTGAGAATGGTGAGCTCCTCCCACCCCATTCCCCTCAGGAAGGGTAAAATAAGGTTGACAGGTTACACTCCCAAACACCCCGACTTAGGAAGCCCATGAGAAGCCCCAGGAGGCCGAAGTTTGCAGCTATGTAAGGCATTGGGAGAATGGGGGCAGTGTACGTGTGCATGTCTACCTTCAGGTGTCTGAGCCCTGCTGGGTTCCTGACAGGCTGTGTGGCCTTAGCTCAGTTCCTTTTCTTCTTTGGGCTAGTGACTAAGTTGGACTAGACGGTCTCTGCAGCCCCTTCCTGCCCCGACTCTTTCAGAAATGTGTTTGATAGAAGTTTCACAGAAGTGGTGAGGGCTTGCAGAAATTGGAATTGACATGAGGAAAGAGTTCATTCTTCCTCGGGGACCGTGGTCTAGACAAGACCTAGGGCATGTGTCTGTAAAGAAATGGGAGGCAGAATCTAAGGCTGGGGATCAGCGCCCACCTCTGAGAGCCAGACACATAGCAGGTGTGAATGTACTTGTGAGTCGTTCAGTGCTGTGCCAACATACTGAAGGATTGTTACTGTTGTGAAAGTCCCTCCCCCTCCTACATTGATTTTACACCTTTCTTCCATCTGCCTCTCTGCTGTGCTGAGGCCCCCAGGAAGGAAACACGCACTGACCGGGGATGTGGAAACTACAGGAGGGCTGGTGACAGGGATGAGCACATGAGCAGAATTTGGCATAAGCTTCCCTGCACTCCTAGTACAGGCAAAGCCAGGTGGCAGGAGTTCTGTAGGGAACCCCTGGCTTCCAGTCCAATATGTTAGCGACAACGTCCCCCCTCACCCCCCACCCCAATCCCAACAAAATACTGCAGACACCTCCTCCTTTCAGGGCCTGAAAGGGCAGTCAGGAAATGGATGGGGCTTCTTCTGTTTGGCTGTTCAGGTACTAAGACTGTGATCTGTAAAGCAGTTCTCACGTGTTACATGACTCCTGGACAAGTTTGCAAAGTGCATACACGCTCACTAGGGAAGAAAAACAGGAAGAGAAAGGAGGCACCTCTAATGTCCCTCAAGCCTACTTTCCCACCTCCAACATCATACCGTACATCTAAGGTAAAGAGCACTGCCCCCAAGTCCATCACCTCCCTGAAAGTTGTCAAATATCACCCTGTCTGGTCCCCAGTATAAAAATTCATACCTAGCCTTCCCAGACTTGTGGAAACAATATCCTCCTTAGACAAACCAAGGGTGACAATAACAGAGCTTTAAAAGCGTAATAATTGACACCTCACTTCAGGAGGCTGCCTCCAGAGCATTCTCCTTAGGAATCTGGACTTCCCAGGAATCTGTTCATACTCAGAATGTTCTAGGGCTCTTATCATCTCCCTTGCTGCTGCAGGCTTTCCTAGCATTCTTCCTTCACAGCTTTTGTCATGATGTGCCATAACTCTTAACAGTTAGTTATTGGATTGTGTGTTTGGTGTCCACCTGCCTGCCTGACTGTAAGCTTCTGGAAGGCTGGGAATGGATCTATGTGGTTGCTCTCCTGGCAAATAGTAGAAGCTCACTAACATGGTTGGTTCAGTTAGTTAATTAGTAATATGAAACACACCTTGTATTTCCCCCCAAATTAATAATTGCAATGTTGATTTTTAAAAATAACTAAATCCTCACATCAGGACAGTTCTTTGTGACTTGCAAAGGCCTTCTTAAAATTTGAATGAAGTGGTCATGTGGCTGAGGCGCACAAGACCAAATTATCTGTCTAGATCATAAGTTGTCTACCTGATAAATAATTGCAAACATCTTAAGAATTAAAGCAAACATGACTATATATGAATTAGAGTGCAAGATGCATATGTGTTTTTAAGATAAAACATGAGACCAAAAATCATTCCAGTAGACCTTTCTTGTCATGCCCCTGTCCCCAGGTGGGTGTGTGCACTGTCTCCTGTTGGACTGTTGTCAGGGAAGGAAGACTTAAGAAACACATCTCATTGCATCCCCATAACTACTGTGTGGGAAGTAGGACTGTCATGTCCAGGATACTAGGGAAGAAACTATATTTCAGTATTAATAACATAACTGAAAATCATCAAGCTCTTACTGTGCACAAGGCACTACCCTCAGCTTTTTACATGGCCTTTCTTAGAACACACAGACAGGGGCTATGAGTATGTATTATTAATCCCCACCTCATAGGAAAGCAGGCTTGGCAGGTTTGTTAATCATCTAGAGCTGCCATAACAAAATACCAGAGACGGGATAGTTCAAACAACAGATTTATCTTCTCACTTCAGGAGGCTAGAAGGCCAAGATAAAGATGCCGTTCAAGTTGGTTATCAGTGAGGCCTGCCTCTCTTCTGGGCTTGTAAGTGGCTGCCTTCTCACTATATCTTCACATGGCCTCTTCTCTGTCCATGTATGGAGAGAGAGATCTCTATCTTCCTCTTAGAAAGACATCAGTTATATTGGATGAGGCTCCATGCTTATGACCTCATTTAACCTTAAGGACCTCCCTGTAGGCCCAAACTCCAATTATAGTCACACTGGGGGTTAAGGCTTCAACATATGAATTAGGGGGATACAGTCCAGCCCATAGCAGTGGGGTTGGGTTGCTGACATTAACTTGCACAGTCATTCACCATCTGTGAGACAGAACTGACCATGAACCAAAGTCCTGATCTAAGCTTGCTGCTGACTGTCTCCATGGTGGCAGGTGACCTGTCCAAGCTCTAGGGCAGGCCCTGTATGCCAAGTCTTCCTGCTCCAGGTCCACTGTCCCTCAGCTGCACTGTTCAGATCCCTAGGAACAATTACAGCATAGAAGCTCAGCATCAAAGTCAACTGACTCAAGAATGAGAACAAATCTGGGAAGCAGAATTTCTCTTCTAACAGGATATGTGTCTCACCATGAGTAAAGCAGGATCCATATGATGCAGTAACAGACACAGAAACCACTATAATGAAATCCCTTCCAGTAGGATTCCTGAATGTCATACAAAGAGAATCAGCCTTTGGTGAAGGTAACACTTTCACTTACAGTAATGACTATAGACCACCTTCTACAGGACAAGTTAATCAACTCTCTATCCTCATATGAGGATAAAATATGGATATTAATAATACCTAGTTCTTGGGGTTATTGTAAATATTAAATGCATGGAAAATAATCAAACGATGCCTAGCATGTGGGATACATTTAATAAATGATGGCTATTGTAATACTGACAATATCTTTTTATTAGACTCAACACAATAAAATCGATTTGTAGAATTTCACTTGGTTCTTCCCCAAGCTGATCTGAACACTTTTTGAGTCCTTACTCTGTTTTAAGTACTGAGAGAGACACTTTTGTATACAACTCAGAGCTAGGAATCATGTCATAATCTTGCCTGTGTTCCAGAGCTCCCTCATGGTGCCTGTCCCTTGGAAATCCATCTCTGATCTTCAATAACTGGACCACTATACAACTGCCATTTCCGAGTGACTGAAAAACTACTAATACATATGCCAGCATGTCCATTTTCTCCTTATTCTACTTATTTCTGCCTATTGATTGTGGTTGTGTCTTCACAACTTTGCTTTTGTGAACTTTTTGGTCTCAAGCTATCCTCTCTTTACAGTCTCTGATCTAAATCTTCTCTGCTTTTTTTTTTTTTTTACTGTTTGAGGTCTTTCCTCATTCTTTTTTTTTTTTTTTTTTTTTTTTATTGAAGGGTAGTTGACAACAGCATTGCATTACATTAGTTTCAGGTGTACAACACAGCGACTCAACATTTATATACATGATATTTCTAGGTACCAGGTATCACCATACCAAGTTGTTACAATATTTTGACTATATTCCTTATGCTATACATTACATCCCGGTTACTTATTTATTTTACAATTGGAAGTGTGTTTATATATATATATATATATATATATACATATATATATATATATATATAGTGAGGGCATCTCTCATATTTATTGATCAAATAGTTGTTAACCACAACAAATCTCTGTATAGGGGGGTCAATACTCAATGCACAATCATTAATCCACCCCAAGCCCAATTTTCGTCAGTCTCCAATCTTCTGATGCATAACGAACAAATTCTTACATGGAGAACAAATTCTTACATAGTGAATAAGTTACATGGTGAACAGTGCAAGGGCAGTCATCACAGATGCTTTCGGTTTTGTTAATGCATTATGAACTATACACAGTCAGTTCAAATATGAATATTCATTTGATTTTTAAACCTGATTTATATGTGGATACCACATTTCTCTATTATTATTATTTTTAATAAAATGCTGAAGTGGTAGGTAGATACGAGATAAAGGTAGAAAACAGAGTTTAGTGTTGTAAGAGAGCAAATGTAGATGATCAGGTGTGTGCCTGTAGACTATGTGTTAATCCGCGCTAGACGAGGGCAATAAACATTCATGTATGCAGAAGATTTCTCTCAGAACATGAGGGGGGAGGTTCTAAGCCTCACCTCTGCTGCTCCCCATTTTCTCACCAGATGGCCCCCTGCGACTGTGCCTGTCTTAGGTTGTTCCTCCCTTGAGGAATCTTACCCGTCTCTGGCTAACCAGTCATCTTCCGGGGCCATACAGGGAAATGTTAAGTTGGTAAGTGAGAGAGAAGCCTTATTGTTTGAAAAGGTTAGCTTTTTACTTCTTTGCATATTTATGCCCTGTGGCTTCTATGCCCAGCATTTGTCTTGAGGTGTCTTTACCACTTGGAAGAATTATGATACTCGGTAAATTCGACATGTGGCACGAGTTCTATTTAAAGGTTGTGATTAGGTAGGAAGAAGAAAAGCTACAGAAGTAGCAGGCAGAAGAAAACCTGGGAAGATTGATTATTTCTTTGACATATCTTCTTGTAGAGTAACTTCAGCATGGATAGGTTTTAAACGACTAATTAAATTGTGCACACACATTAACATAATAGGAATATAGTTACCTAACCAAAGCATACCTGTAATTACCAGCCATCTCCAGTGAAACCAAGAAAACCAGTTAGGCACCTTAGGCATTTGTGAAAACTTATCTATGATATGGTGGATATTGTCCGACTGAACTTAAACAGTCTGAGAGAATTCAGATAAACTAGAACACCCCATTCCTGGGGACTGTTCATATCCCATATGTTCTTTTAACGATAAATAGTCTGTGGTTGTAAGATTTTGGAGTGCTACAATTTGCACTTCTCCTAATTCTTGGTTGAGTTCCAACAGTATAGATCCAGTCCAATTTTTGTTTTACTGCGTGCACAGGCCAGCTTAGATATCTCCTTCATCTTTCCCATGGCAAGTCCAGGAACTGGTGGGATGAGTGCATCTACACCTGTGACAGTGCATGGATCTTTGTTGAAGTTTTTTTTTTTTTTTTTTTTTTTCTGATCATCTTCTGTCATGAGTCTTCCCGAGAGTGCTGATGTTGGAAGTTCTTTTTCATATCGTATCTTAGTTCATTTTCGGGGTAGCCAAATTAGGCTTTGATCCTCTGTATAAACACAAACAGACCCTTTGCCTACACTTTTATATGTCCTTTATATCATTGTGTAGAACTCATTAGAGGTCACCATATAGGAACTGCATTCTTTTTTTTTTAATCATTAATCTACACTTACATGACGAATACTTTGTTTACTAGGCTCTCCCCTATACCAGGTACCCCCTATATACTCCTTTACAGTCACTGTCCATCAGCGTAGCAACCTGTTGTAGAATCACTACTTGTCTTCTCTGTGTTGTACAGCCCTCCCCTTTCTCCCACCCCGCTATGGATGCTAATCTTAATACCCCTCTTTTTCTGCCCCCCCTTATCCCTCCCTACCCACCCATCCTCCCCAGTCCCTTTCCCTTTGGTACCTGTTAGTCCATTCTTGAGTTCTGTGATTCTGCTGCTGTTTTGTTCCTTCAGTTTTTCCTTTGTTCTTACATTCCACAGATGAGTGAAATCATTTGGTATTTCTCTTTCTCTGCTTGGCTTGTTTCACTGAGCAAAATACCCTCCAGCTCCATCCATGTTGCTGCAAATGGTTGGATTTGCCCTTTTCTTATGGCTGAGTAGTATTCCATTGTGTATATGTACCACATCTTCTTTATCCATTCATCTATCGATGGACATTTAGGTTGCTTCCAATTCTTGGCTATTGTAAATAGTGCTGCGATAAACATAGGGGTACATTGGTCTTTCTCATACTTGATTGCTGCATTCTTAGGGTAAATTCCTAGGAGTGCAATTCCTGGGTCAAATGGTATGTCTGTTTTGAGCATTTTGATGTACCTCCATACTGCTTTCCACAATGGTTGAACAAGTTTACATTCCCACCAGCAGTGTAGGAGGGTTCCCCTTTCTCCACAGCCTCGCCAACATTTGTTGTTGTTTGTGTTTTGGATGGCAGCCATCCTTACTGGTGTGAGGTGATACCTCATTGTAGTTTTAATTTGCATTTCTCTGATAATTAGCGATGTGGAGCATCTTTTCATGTGTCTGTTGGCCATCTGTATTTCTTTTTTGGAGAACCGTCTGTTCAGTTCCTTTGCCCATTTTTTAATTGGGTTATTTGTTTTTTGTTTGTTGAGGCGTGTGAGCTCTTTATATATTCTGGACGTCAAGCCTTTATCGGATGTGTCATTTTCAAAGATATTCTCCCATACTGTAGGGTTCCTTTTTGTTCTATTGATGGTGTCTTTTGCTGTACAGAAGCTTTTCAGCTTAATATAGTCCCACTTGTTCATTTTTGCTGTTGTTTTCCTTGCCCGGAGAGATATGTTCAAGAAGAGGTCACTCATGTTTATGTCTAAGAGGTTTGTGCCTATGTTTTCTTCCAAGAGTTTAATGGTTTCATGACTTACATTCAGGTCTTTGATCCATTTTGAGTTTACTTTTGTATATGGGGTTAGACGATGGTCCAGTTTCATTCTCCTACATGTAGCTGTCCAGTTTTGCCAGCACCATCTGTTGAAGAGACTGTCATTTCGCCATTGTATGTCCATGGCTCCTTTATCAAATATTAATTGACCATATATGTCTGAGTTAATGTCTGGATTGTCTAGTCTGTTCCATTGGTCTGTGGCTCTGTTCTTGTGCCAGTACCAAATTGTCTTGATTACTATGGCTTTATAATAGAGCTTGAAGTTGGGGAGTGAGATTCCCCCCTACTTTATTCTTCTTTCTCAGGATTGCTTTGGCTATTCGGGGTCTTTGGTGGTTCCATATGAATTTTTGAATTATTTGTTCCAGTTCATTGAAGAATGTTGCTGTTAGTTTCATAGGGATTGCATCAAATCTGTATATTGCTTTGGGCAGGATGGCCATTTTGACGATATTAATTCTTCCTAGCCATGAGCATGGGATGCGTTTCCATCTGTTAGTGTCCCCTTTAATTTCTTTTAAGAGTGACTTGTAGTTTTCAGAATATAAGTCTTTCACTTCTTTGGTTAGGTTTATTCCTAGGTATTTTATTTTTTTTGATGCAATTGTGAATGGAGTTGTTTTCCTGATTTCTCTTTCTGTTGGTTCATTGTTGGTATATAGGAAAGCCACAGATTTCTGTGTGTTGATTTTGTATCCTGCAACTTTGCTGTATTCCGATATCAGTTCTAGTAGTTCTGGGGTGGAGTCTTTAGGGTTTTTTATGTACAGTATCATGTCATCTGCAAATAGTGACAGTTTAACTTCTTCTTTGCCAATCTGGATTCCTTGTATTTTTTTGTTTTGTCTGATTGCCGTGGCTAGGACCTCTAGTACAATGTTAAATAACAGTGGGGAGAGTGGGCATCCGTGTCTAGTTCCCGATCTCAGCGGAAATGCTTTCAGCTTCTCGCTATTCAATATAATGTTGGCTGTGGGTTTTTCATAGATGGCCTTTATTATGTTGAGGTACTTGCCCTCTATTCCCATTTTGCTGAGAGTTTTTATCATGAATGGATGTTGAACTTTGTCAAATGCTTTTTCAGCATCTATGGAGATGATCATGTGGTTTTTGTCTTTCTTTTTGTTGATGTGGTGGATGATATTGATGGACTTTCGAATGTTGTGCCATCCTTGCATCCCTGGGATGAATCCCACTTGGTCATGGTGTACGATGGTTTTGATGTATTTTTGAATTCGGTTTGCTAAAATTTTGTTGAGTATTTTTGCGTCTACGTTCATCAGGGATATTGGTCTATAGTTTTCTTTTTTGGTGGTGTCTTTGCCTGGTTTTGGTATTAGGGTGATGTTAGCTTCATAGAATGAGTTTGGGAGTATCCCCTCCTCTTCTATTTCTTGGAAAACTTTAAGGAGAATGGGTATTATGTCTTCCCTGTATGTCTGATAAAATTCCAAGGTAAATCCATCTGGCCCGGGGGTTTTGTTCTTTGGTAGTTTTTTGATTACCGCTTCAATTTCGTTGCTGGTAATTGGTCTGTTTAGATTTTCTGTTTCTTTTTGGGTCAGTCTTGGAAGGTTGTATTTTTCTAGGAAGTTGTCCATTTCTCCTAGGTTTCCCAGCTTGTTAGCATATAGGTTTTCATAGTAGTCTCTAATAATTCTTTGTATTTCTGCGGGATCTGTTGTGATTTTTCCTTTCTCATTTCTGATACTGTTGATTTGTGTTGACTCTCTTTTCCTCTTAATAAGTCTGGCTAGAGGCTTATCTATTTTGTTTATTTTCTCGAAGAACCAGCTCTTGGTTTCATTGATTTTTGCTATTGTTTTATTCTTCTCAATTTTATTTATTTCTTCTCTGATCTTTATTATGTTCCTCCTTCTGCTGACCTTAGGCCTCATTTGTTCTTCTTTTTCCAATTTTGATAGTTGTGACATTAGACCGTTCATTTGGGATTGCTCTTCCTTTTTTAAATATGCTTGGAGTGCTATATACTTTCCTCTTAAGACTGCTTTTGCTGCGTCCCACAGAAGTTGGGGCTTAGTGTTGTTGTTGTCATTTGTTTCCATATATTGCTGGATCTCCATTTTGATTTGGTCATTGATCCATTGATTATTTAGGAGCGTGTTGTTTAGCCTCCATGTGTTTGTGAGCCTTTTTGCTTTCTTTGAACAGTTTATTTCTAGTTTAATGCCTTTGTGGTCTGAAAAGTTGGTTGGTAGGATTTCAATCTTTTGGAATTTACTGAGGCTCTTTTTGTGTCCTAGTATGTGGTCTATTCTGGAGAATGTTCCATGTGCGCTTGAGAAGAACGTGTATCCTGTTGCTTTTGGATGTAGAGTTCTGTAGATGTCTATTAGGTCCATCTGTTCTAGTGTGTTGTTCAGTGCCTCTGTGTCCTTACTTATTTTCTGTCTGGTGGATCTGTCCTTTGGAGTGAGTGGTGTGTTGAAGTCTCCTAGAATGAATGCATTGCATTCTATTTCCTCCTTTAGTTCTGTTAATATTTGTTTCAGGTATGTTGGTGCTCCTGTGTTGGGTGCATATATATTTATAATGGTTATATCCTCTTGATGGACTGAGCCCTTTATCATTATGTAATGTCCTTCTTTGTCTTTTGTTACTTTCTTTATTTTGAAGTCTGTTTTGTCTGATACCAGAATTGCAACACCTGCTTTCTTCTCTCTGTTGTTTGCTTGAAATATCTTTTTCCATCCCTTGACTTTAAGTCTGTGCACGTCTTTGGGTTTGAGGTGAGTCTCTTGTAAGCAGCATATGGATGGATCTTGCTTTTTTATCCATTCTATTACTCTGTGTCTTTTGATTGGTGCATTCAGTCCATTTACATTTAGGGTGATTATTGAAAGGTATGAATTTATTGCCATTGCAGGCTTTAAGTTTGTGGTTACCAAAGGTTCAGGGTTAGCTTCTTTACTGTCTTACTGTCTAACTTAACTCGCTTGTTGAGCTATTATAAACACAATCTGATGATTCTTTATTTCTCTCCCTTCTTATTCCTCCTCCTCCCTTCTTCATATGTTGGGTGTTTTGTTGTGTGCTCTTTTTAGGAGTGCTCCCATCTAGAGCAGTCCCTGTAGGATGCCCTGTAGATGTGGTTTGTGGGAGGCAAATTCCCTCAACTTTTGCTTGTCTGGGAATTGTTTAATCCCTCCTTCATATTTAAATGATATTCGTGCCGGATACAGTAGTCTTGGTTCGAGGCCCTTCTGTTTCATTGCATTAAGTATATCATGCCATTCTCTTCTGGCCTGTAGGGTTTCTGTTGAGAAGTCTGATGATAGCCTGATGGGTTTTCCTTTGTAGGTAACCTTTTTTTTCTCTCTGGCTGCCTGTAATACTTTGTCCTTGTCTTTGATCTTTGCCATTTTAATTATTATGTGTCTTGGTGTTGCCCTCCTTGGATCCCTTGTCATGGGAGTTCTGTGTACCTCTGTGGTCTGAGAGGCCATTTCTTCCCCTAGTTTGGGGAAATTTTCAGCAATTATTTCTTCAAAGACATTTTCTATCCCCTTTTCTCTCTCTACTTCTTCTGGAATACCTATGATTCTTATATTATTCCTTTTAGATTGATCACTCAGCTCTCTTAAAATTCTTTCATTCCTGGAGATCCCTTTATCTCTCTCTGCATCAGCTTCTCTGCGTTCCTGTTCTCTGTTTTCTAGTCCATTAATGGTCTCTTGCATCTCGTCCATTCTGTTTTGAAGTCCTTCCAGAGCTTGTTTTATTTCTGAATTCTCCTTCCTTAGTTCTTGCATATTTCTCTGCAAGTCCATCAGCATGGTTATGACTTTTGTTTTGAATTCTTTTTCAGGTAGACTGGCTAAATCTATCTCCCCAGATTCCTTCTCAGGGGAAGATGTAGCAGATGCCGAAGCTGTCTGGGTTAGTCTTGTCTGGATCATATTTTTTTGCCTTTTCATGTTGACAGGTGCTATTGACTGTCAGCTGGGAGGGCCAAAATTTTCACTTGCTACTGGCCTTTCTTTACTGGGACAACTGCGACCTCTAGTGGCTTCTGTTGGGTAATTGCGTGTAGAGTGGGTCTTTGTGTCTTGCCTGGCCGGAAGGGAGAAATTTCCCTTTCTGTGGGCGGAATTTGTCTCAGGCTGCTTCTCTGCTTTCGCAGCGCCCGGTGGGGTAATGGATGGGGGGGCTGCTTGACTGTTTGCCTCCGTGGGGTCTCAGAGCTGTTGCCCAGGGGGTTAGTGCACCCGGTTTTCCCTGTAATTTCCAGCTGCTGTACTGTGACCTGGGTTGTTTCCGTCAAGCTGTTAAGTCCCTATCCCTTTAAGACTTTCAAAAAGCCCCTGCTTTTCTTTGTCACAGGGGCATCAGCTTCAGCACCCGCTCTGAGGTCTTACTCCCTGTTCCCCCAGTATCCAGGGCCCCCTGGGCATGTACTGTGTCTGCGCTCTGGCCCGGATGGCTGGGGCTGGGTGTTCGGCAGTCCTGGGCTCCGTCTCCCTCCCGCTCTGCCTATTGTTCTCCCGCCGGGAGCTGGGGGGAGGGGCGCTCGGGTCCCGCCGGGCCGGGGCTTGTATCTTACCCCTTTCACCAGTCGCTGGGTTCTCGCTGGTGTAGCTGCAGTCTGGCCACTGTCCTGCGTCTTCTGGTCTCTCTTTTAGGGCTAGTTGTGTTTGTTGTATTTTCAAAAGTATATATGTTTTTGGGAGGAGATTCCCACTGTCCTACTCACGCCGCCATGTTGGCTCCGCCTCTTCTCTGCTTTTTAATATGCCTTCTTAATGTCCAGGTTTATGTATGATCTGCCTGGCTCTTATGAAGTAACTCATTTCCCCAAAGTTCCTTTCCTTCCACTTCACAACTAGTTCTTTTTTAAGTAGCTGAATTCAGCGCAAGATGGCATTTTCTTTTGCTGCCATCTGTATTCTTCGGGAGATCGTATTGTCTACTGAAAAACTCAAGAAATAATCTGAAGCTCTGCTTTTTAGTACATGAGATTTTTACTGCTTAGGAGATGGTAGAAAAAACTATTCTGCCTCTATTAGACCAGCTTTGAGATCCATGTTAGGAAAGCCACATCTTCCCTATCCGTAGTGTTCAAGGGCCAAAAACATGTAACCTGTAGCTTCTCCTATGATGAGTTCCTGTCCAGTGACTCACCACCCGACCTCTGTCCCCAAGGGTATGAATCCCCACTCCGATATACCTCTTCCCAGACATCCCAAGTTCATTCTCTACTGCTTCTGTTGGTTACTGTCTTTCAGAAAGGAATTCTTATTGATATTCATCTTTTCCATCCAGATATGTTCCCTGAGGTCATCTCTGCCAGCCTGAAGGCTCAGTAGGGCTGATGGTTCAGGAAATGGACAAACTTGGGTTTGAGTTTCGACTGCAACTTTCTGGTTATGCAAACTTGTATGAATTGAGTAAATTAACTTAATTTCCCTGAAACTTCAGTTTCATTTCATTTGAATGCCATGCAGAAAGGTAATACATGTAGGCTTGCACTTAGGAAACACTCAGTAGTAATAGATGTTGTATTTATCAAATACAATTATTTGAATTTTGGCCATTCTCTGTGATAGCCATATTACAGAGTAATACGGAGCCATGAGATTTAATCCTACTCTTTCCTGTAGAGGCTTCCAGGCTGCTACCCTGGCGGAGCTTCCATTTCCTTATCTACTCAGTCTCCACAGCATTTGGCTCCTCTTTTTCAGTCAAGGTTTTTCCTGCCTCTCCCTCAAATATCAGTTTCAAACCCGCCTTTCTCACTTGGGTGAGCACCCTGCCAAATAAGTTCCTCCCTCCTCACCCTCTGCCAGGAGCCTGTGATTATTCCATTCTGATCTTTGGTCAGGAAAACAATCCTGTTTTTGGATATTATCAATTTCTCATACCCTTTTTACTCTTCCAAAAAAACTTATAACTGAACAAAAAAGCAAAGCCCCCCACACAAACCCACTACCCCTAAGCATTTTCCTCCTTCCTTTCCTGGCCACTCTTCTCAAAAACATGATCGGTGCTTACAGCCTCTTGTTCCTTCCCACATATCCCCCACTCGGTCTCATTCCCATTCACATGGTCTGCAGAGAGCCCACCTTCAAGGTCACAGTGGCTCCATTCTGTCTGACTTTTTGCCTCTTCCAGGCCCCCATCTTTTGGACTTCTTGTAGGTCTGCAGTTCTGCTGACCTCCTACTCCTTTCTAGATGTATTCTAATTTGCGGGGCTAGAGAAAGCATGGATTTGGGAATCAAGTAAGTCTAGGGTAGATAACCTCTGCTCCATCCCTCCAGGAAGCCTTTCTGCCTCTCCTTGGGCCACACAGCCCCACTGTTACAGATATAGCCTCTGGGCTTCTCTTGCCCTAAGACAAGTTACCGAGCCCAGTCTTGTTCCCTCTGTCAGTAAAGCAGGAAGAATGGCACCCAGAAATGGGAGACGGGAATGTGGTAGTGTTTGCCTAGCCCCCAGTGCCTGGCCTCTGGTAGATATTTACTAAACGTTATTTCCCATCTTCCCCCTGGCTTACTTGCTTTTGTTCTTTGATGGTTCTTGCCCCTGTCCTCACCACTACAGCCCTCTCTCCCCTCACTCCTATAGGAAATCAAGCCCCTCTATAAGGGTAATTGTCAATGTCCATCTTCAGAATGAGTTGGGCTCCACTCCTGCTGTGGTACATTTCCATTCGGAGGGCAACTCAAACTCTGAGTGACCCAATTTTGAACTCATCTTATTCACCACCAATCAGATCACCCTTCCTGTTTCCCTTTTTCTGCTAACAACAGAACCACGTGAGGAGCTATTGTAGGAAATGGGGCTGTTTGTGAACAAGACTAAATTTGAAGGGGGGACATGGGATCAGTCAGTCCTGTAGAAGATGTAATAGAAAAACTCCCTAGAAGGCTGCACAAGAGGTTAAACAGAGGCCAGTTTGGGCTTGATCTAGGCAAAGCATACAAATGAAAAGAGCTATTCAATTGTAGAATTATAGTTCCCAAGGATATAATGAAGCAGAAGTTGAATGGCCACAGATAAGGAAGCCACAGAATTGCTCCTTTGGGGACCACAATAATATAAACATGAAGAACAACTGTCACTTAATAGTCAAGAGGTTTCCATAGAAACCAGGACTTCTAGGAGTGCATATTTCAACCAAAGCATTCATCTTTTATTTAAATGTATACTCTATCATAACTTTTAATGGGCCTTAGGAATTGTCTGTGCTTAAGGATAGAATTGGGAAAGAAGAGGTCCTGATGCAGTTAAAGTCAGTGGTTTAAAAGTATAGATCTGGTCGTACCACCTCCCCCTTAAATCCTTTTGGTTACACTAGACATCAGATTCTGGGCATGTTTGGCAAAATCCTTAAGCTACAGCACTTGTTGCTGAGAATAAGGAAAGCAAGTTAATGTCGTGTGTTGTACTAAGACAGTTTGAAAGCAGCCCCAGGCAGAAAAGACCATCATGTTTGGAACCACCCAGACCAATGCCTGAGTCCCTGCCACTTCCTAATTGTGTCCTTATTCAGATCCTTCACTACTTTGAACGTGTTTCCTCATCTTAGAATGGAGAGTTAAAGACTTAGTTGGTCTGGGTTGTGAGGAGGATTGAAGGAGCTAATGAATCCCAGGACTGGGCACAGAGCCTGATGCCTTAGTAGGCAAGCCATTCATTCATTCATTCATTCATTCCACAAATAGTACTTGCTATGTGCTAGTTTCCATTTGGGGCACTGGGGGTATACCAGTGAACAAAACAGAATGGATAAACATCCTCTCCTTATGTAGCACATGTGCCAGTGGGGAAGGGGCAGGGAGACAGATAAATCATTAAGTCAGATTTATAGGATGTGAGAGAGTGGTTGGTGGTAGCAAAGGAATAAAGAGGGGAGGAGAGACAGTGCTTTGGGAGTGAGGTGCTGTGGGGGTACAGGACTCCTGGTTTAAATAGGGTGACCAGGTAGGGCCTCACTAGGAGGGCAGCATCTGAGATAAGGCCTGAGGTGATGGAGAAGTGTGTTCCAGGGCGGGGGGGGGGGTCTCAAGGGCAGAGGCCTAATGAGGGCAGAGGGGTGGCAGGGCCAGATCACGTGGGGCCTCAGAGGTCATGGTCAAGTCTTTGGCTTTTTTTGTGAGTGAGGTGGGAGCCATGGGAGGGTTCTGAGCAGAGGAAGCACTCAATCCCCATGCTGCTGCCTGCAGTGGGCCTCCCCCTCAGCAGCCTTTGGTAACTATGGGAAGGGAGCCTGGTGGCCCCTCCCCACGAGGGCTCTAAATAGTGGACACTCTCAGAGCATGCTGCTCCAGCCTGATTCCTTGGAGATAAACAGGGTTTAGACAGTTCTGCCAAGAGGTGGATAAGGAAGAAAAGGGCAAATGCCAAGCTGAAAACAGAACCCAGAAATCCCTTCTCTGCCTCATACTCCCCCATGAAGGTTAGTGAGCTCACTTAGAGCAACTAGGCCCCAAATGATAATCACTCCATCTCAAAATCACTCCATCTCAAGAAAGCAAAATGTGCAGCAGCTTTATGCCAGGCCCCGTTGAGTTCCAGCAAGAGTGTCATCACACAAGTTAAGGGGGTGGTGGGAGAAAATTCCACTCAAGACTAGGTCCCAGCTGCCCTCTTTCCCTAGAATGTCACCCTTCAGCCTCCCGATGGCAAGGTTCATTGCCCTATGAGAAACTGTATTACTCTATTCGGACTCTGCCTATAGCTGGCTGGGTGACCTTGAGCCGGTCACTTGACCCGTCAGAGCCTGTGTTTCCACATGGGTACCATAGGGTTAGTAGTCCTGTTCCTCTATGGTGGCTGTGAGTATGTAATGGTTTGATGATACGTAAACCTTGGTATATGCAAAATTCTGGTGTTCACTTCCTTCTACTGACTCGCAGTAACCCCAGGCAAGGCAGGCCAAGTCCTTGATGTCAGCTGGCTGGGAGGAAGACCTGGCTAGAAGTAACACACCTGAACTCATGCCTCCCACATATTTCAATAACAGAAGCAGGCATCTTGGAGGCCTGAGCCAGCCCTGACAGCTAGCCACTCCCTTCTGAGGCAGTGTCCGCTTCTTTCTCCCTTTGCCCATCTGTTAATCTTTTTACAGGAACTCAGTTAGTGAGCTCCCTGAGAGAGAGCAAGTGGGCCCCAAATGGTAGTTTGTCCTTTAAGGGATCATTGCCCTTCTGATTAGGTGTGATTATGAGACACTCTAATTACCTCTTGGTGATGGGTAGGTAGGGAAATGGTGCCTGAAACAAAAACTATTTCTAGGGCAAAGTTTGGTTACAAAATGTATTTACACCATTGAGTGGGAGTGAAGTTCTTGCATTTGCCAATAGCTGATATTTCTTATGGCACTGTTACCAGCCCTGGGGCTTCCCCTCCTGGAGGCAGGCTGGGCTCCTGGACCACTCTCTGGTCTCAGTAAGGCCTCTGGAGCCTTCCCAAAGAGGGAAGAGTTAATGGTGGACTGGGGGGCTGTCCACTGGCCTGAAGGGCTTCTTTGGAAACAGCCTGAGAGTCTGCAGGGCTGAGGCGAGAAGGTGGCCCTGTTGTTTAGAATGGCTTCTGGACATTCCTGGGCTGCTACAGACTCCTGGGAGTCATACTGCCCCTAGACAGTGGGAAGGACACCAGTGAGACCTTGGTGACCCTCCATTCTGGCCTGCCCAGGGCTGCTGTCCTGCTCTTACTCTGTCCTGTTGTCCTCTGAAGGATGTGTCTTTGTGGCAGATCATATGCTCTGATTTTTGGAATCACAAGAGTCACTTATTTGACAACATATTGATGGCTGTGAGCTAAGCTTTGAGGCTCTTGGTTGCTATAGTGAGGACAGGACTGTGAATTTGTGGTTGCACACAGTGGGGCCGGGACTGCCCAACTTGTCCCCTGGCCTCCTGTTTGGAGGAATTTCAGGCTCCGAGGGGGTAGGGAAGAGGATTCCTGACACTCATCTGCCTGATCAGCCAACCTTTCCAGCATGTACGTCCTCCTGTCACCTTGGCCCAGGAACCCGTTTGGCTGGCCTGGCCTCCTGGAACCTCTCACACACCTTACTTACGGTCTTCCCACCTGCATGCATGCTGCTTGGCTCTGGAGTCCTCTCTGCAGGTCAGAAGCCTATCTGTCTGTCAGGGTCTGGTTCACGTTCTTCCCAGGTGTCCTTCTTTCACAGGAAAGGCTGTTTGCCTCGAGAAGACAACCATATAATGTTAGAACCAGATGGCCCCAAAAGATCACTGCATAGCAGTTTTCAAACTGTGCTGTTGAGGAACCCTGCTGCGAACGTGCTCACTGGAGCAGTGACACTTTTCCTTAAGGTGTCCTTGAAGGAAGGGCCAATCGGCTTTAAACCACATTTGAAACCCGCTGATCTTGTCGAAGCTCCCCATTTTATGGATGAGAAGACAGATGAGGTCTACGGGGTGGGGTGAGGTGGGGGGTGTCTTCCTTAAAATCACCAGTGGGTGAGTGATGGAAGCACAGTGGGTCATAGCTCTGGCCTGTGAGTTCAGTTGCTTAGTTCCAGGTGCGGTTCTGCTTTTTCCTAAGAGAGTTACTTTATCTTGTGTAGAGTAGTAATACACACCCCCAGTCCCTGTTCTGAAACCCTTGGGGCCGGATGTGTTTCTGAATGCAGAACTTTTCAGAATGTGGAACATATACTGGATTATATGGCGCTGCTGGTGGGGTTTAAGGGCAGCACTGTGTAAAACGTCACTATTTCTGATTCAAAACGTATGAGCAGTCATTGCAGAAGGGGTAGATAGGTCACAGTCTTGTGTTGGTTCAGTTGAAGCTCTGCTGCCCAATCAATTAACAATAAAATCAGCTTTTGGATTTTAGAGAGTTCTGGATTTTAAAAATTATGGATAAGGGATTATGAACCTGTAATAATAGTGCCAAACTTCTAGGGTGGTTGTCAAGACCAGATGAGAGGGAAGGAAAAACCCCAACCAGCACCCCTGCCTGTAACTGCTGGTCAGGTGCCCATGCTGGGTGAGCCTTCAGCCACCGTCTCTGGCGGGTGTTGTCGTCCCCTCCCCCATCTCCCAGTTCAGGGCTGTTTCTCCCCTACACTGCCCATCTCAGTGCAGGCCTTGTCTCCTCACCCAGGTGGTCGGTGTCAAGAGGACAGAAGGCTGTGTTTGTGTGGTCATGAGCTGTCAGGCTCACACTTGGTGAGCTGTGCTGAACTGGCCCACAGGACTTTCTCTAGAGGCCTCAGCAGTCGGAACAGGCTTAGAGAAGTGAGGCCAAGGGCCTTCTGGAATGGAAGTGAGGGCCAAAGTACAGGTGGTGGCTATCCCTGAGAGGTGGTGTCCTGAGAGGACTGGTGTTTACTTCTGGGGCTGCTGTTGTCAGGTGGCCTGGGGACATCCAGAGGCCCCCTGGTTTTCAGTCCAGCATTTTCCACTGCACTCACTGTTTTCCAGACTGAGCCCAGGTTTGCTCAGTTCTCAGCCTCTCCAGTTGCCTGCCTTCTGCTTCACTGTTGGTGTCTGTGGATAAAATGAGAGTTCCTGTGGCCAGGATTCTCACCTGGCCCTTGTTGACTAAGCTCACTGCACACCTGTGGGCAATACATGGCTGTTGACTCTATATGAAGAGCTCCGCCCAGTGCTCTGGGTGCGACACGGTGGCAGGGCTGCAAGGCTGCAGGAGAGCAGAGCAGAGGCTGGAGTGGTGGCAGTGCTGAGGACAGAGGCCCAGAGAACAGCTGTGGGGGACGACTGTGCAGAGAGGCCCGGAGGACGGCTGTGCAGGATGGCTGTGCGGAGAGAGGGGCCCTGAGGATGGCTGTGAGGACAGAGGGGCCCAGTGGACAGCTGTGTGGACAGAGGGGCCCAGAGGCAGAGACCAGCTTGCTGCATGCAGACTCGCTCTGAGTGAACGGGATTTTAGTGACTGACTTGCCACTTGGAAATAAAGTTGGGTATAACCTTTTCACCCCAAGAACGTTTTGCTGTCATTTACTTTGGTCACACGGAATCCATAGCGAACTTGCCCGGGGTTGAAACCCATTGTTGAGACAGTGGCCCTGGGCTCTGGCTTCGTGGGTCTGCTCCCTTGCCTGGGATTGGCTGAGGTATGAGGATGTTGAGTGACTTAGTTCCTGCCAATGAGGCATTAGAGGCATTGGTGGTAGGAGTGGGCACCATACATGCCTAAGAGGGAAGAAGGATGGTCTTTTTCCTCTGAGAATGTTGTTCACTTTTGAGGCCTGGAGCTGCAGCCATCTCGTGGCCATGAGGGCACCTGGCCTAGGAGTGAGGCTGGCCCATGGAGGGTGGTCTTCTGCTTTGGGAGGTCTTTGTGTGGCTGGAGTTCAGGAAGCAGGATTGTTAACTAGCTTCCAGGTGGTTGTGGCTCCGGGAGTCCCAGGACTAGACTGTGAACATGACTGTCCAAGTGGTGGGACAGAATGTCTCCTTGAGGAGAGCAATGACAGCATCGTTTCCAGGACTGCAGGGTGCAGCTGGGTTTCTGGAGGGGCTAAGGTTCTCTTGTTGAGACTTCTCTCCCTGTAGATCATACTTTCCAAGGGCAGGGACTGAACTGGGGCTTGAAGTCTCCAAGAGATGCTTGTTGATACGTGTGGGTGTCTGTGCCTTGTCTGAGTGGAGCTGGCTTCCTGAGAGAGCCATGTTTTGGGCATCAGTGTTGTCTGAAGCAGCCTGACTGATGGAAAGGTCCAGATACTCAGTCCTGTACAGGGGGAGGAAGCCGGTAGGGCAGCAGTGGCCGCAGGGGGGGTGGGGGTGGGGAGTGTGGATGCGGATGGGGCTTCTGGTGTACTGCATGGGGCTTACCGCCTGCGTCTGATGACAGTTGGTGTTAGCTGGGCTCAGAACTAGTCAGTGCAGAGCCAGGGCTTCAACCCAGTTCTGATACACCCCGTCTCCCACAGTCCATTCATTCTGCTTCAGTGAGCCTGGCATAGGGGGTGGGGATGCTCTGACATGTGATGTGATGGGGACACAAAGGTGAATGTGGCCACTGGGCTGTCAGCCCCAGGAGGGCAGGGCTCTTGTGCTCTTTTGCTCATGGTTATGTAGCAAGCACCAATAACATGCCGGCACACAGTAGGTTCTCAACTAATTGTTAAAGGAACAACTCGGCCTCAGCCTTTAAGGAGTTAACTTGGGTTCATTTACTCATCAGATACCTGCTGAGCCCCCACTGTGTGTCAGCCCCTGTCCTGAGGACCTGGAATGCAGTGATCACGAAGACCATCCTTATGCTCAAGTCTAGGACACCGAGGCTGGGCATACATGGATGTGGTCAGGGCTTGCAGTGGTAGAGGACAAGGGCTGTGGGGTCACCCGAGATGCTAGGACTCTTGGTGTCATACCTAGGGGGACTGTGCGGGGCCCTGCCCTCCTGGGGCTGAGTGTCTGATGGATTGCTATTTGGGCTGACTGAATGCCTGTGACCTTCTCTCCCCATGTCTTTTGTGCACTGTGGGGTGGACCCTTGCTGAGTGGCCTTTCTCAGGGGTGTTCTTGGACTCCTATGTTCTGCTGACCATTCCTGTCCTGCTCTCCTCACATATGGGTGGCTCAGCCGCTTTGCTGTGGGGCCTTCTCCCTGAGACCTGCCCTCTCTGACCCTCGTCGGATCCAGCCTAACAAGGAAGCAGTGTTTTCTGTCAAGGCAGCTGGGTGTAGGGGGGAGCGTCCAACTCGGTGAGGTGACAGTGCTGGTGGTGCCAAGCCAGGGGTGTGCAGTAAATACCACTCCCTTCCTGTTGTCCACTGGGCCAAGGGAGTCCGCTCTTGGGCTTGGAGGCCTCTGAAAGTGGTTCCCTCAGTCCTTTCACAGCTGCCCACGTCCTGTGGTAGCCTCTGCCCCTGCCCCACCACACACACCACTTGTGTCCAGGCTCCCTTCTGCCTGGAGTCTCACTTGGAGAAATTCCTCAAGCCCGGCTCAGACCTCACTTCCTTCTGACCCCCTTCTGAGTTTCCTGGTGGCCTGTCCACACCACCAGGTCAGGACTTGTTGAGACTTCTCCCTGTAGATCATACTTTCCAAGGGCAAGGACTGAACTAGGGCTTGAAGTCTCTGAGGGATGCTTGTTGACATGTGTGGGCGTCCGTTTGCCTTGTCTGAGTGGAGCTGGCTTCCTGAGAGAGCCGTTTCCAAGCCTTCTGGGCTGGTCTAATAACATCCCCCTGCCCTATTAGAGCCACGTCCTGCCTTGCTCAGTTGTGGGGACGGGCCAAACCAACCCCAAGCTAATGGCCTTTAAGTTACCTTTCCTTTTTGTTGACTAGGTTTCTCTAGGGGAAGTGTGTGTGTGTGTGTGTGTGTGTGTGTGTGTGTGTGTGTGTGTGTGTGTGTGTGTGTGTGTGTGTGTGTGTGTGTGTGTGTGTGTGTGTGTGTGTGTGTGTGTGTGTGTGTGTGTGTGTGTGTGTGTGTGTGTGTGTGTGTGTGTGTGTGTGTGTGTGTGTGTGTGTGCGGTAGCTCTTGCACGTGTAGTGTTGTGTGAGAGCACTGTGCGGCCTGGGACAGTGTTTGTGTCTCTGGGTGCCTGTGCACTAGGAGAGCTTGAGGAAGGCAGCTGGTTTTCCATAACTGCCTAGCAGAGAAGTCAGGTGGGGAGACTGGGCCGGGCTGCTGGGGAGATTGGCCTCAGCAGGGAGGCCCCTGGAGCATGCATAGTCATAGGTGAGAGCATCCTTCCCCACCCCCTTCCACCTGGCAGGTTGTCTGCAAATCAGGGCTTCCCCTGTGACCCACTGCCCCTGCCTCCGAAAAAGCCATCTGCTAGTGGACTGTCCCTTCTTAGTGGGGAAGCCCAGTGGGTGAGGTTCACCCTCTTAGTGACATTTTTGTTTTCCCTGTAAGGTCTCCAGAGGGAACAACTTTGTCTGTCTGAAGTCAACTCATGAAAGTTCTAGTTGATCCATTTGTGCAAACATCTGCTGTTCCCTACCTTCAGGGTCACACGAGGCAGGTAGGTAAGTCCTTTTAGCATCCTTAGCAAGCCACCATTCAGTGTCCTTCCTCATCTGATAGCATTACAGAGAGCACAGCTGTTCTCTGAGAAACCTCCCTACTGCTTTCTGTGGTGGCTGCATCAACTTGCAGCCATTGTCCCACCAGCATTCCGTTGTCTCCACATCCTTGCCAACACCTGTAATTTTTTTGTCTCTTGGATTTTGGACAGTCTGACTAATGTGACGTGACATCTCATAGGATTTAATCTTGCATTTCCCTGATGATGAGTGATATTGAGCATCTTTTTATGTCTGTTGGCCATCTGTATACCTCCTTGGCAAAAATATCTTTGAAGTAGGTGAGGGGTGAGAAAATGAGAATATTTGATATCTTGATCTAGGTGATGGTGATGTGTGTACATACATCAGACATCATCGAGCTTTGCGATTTGTGCATTTTATTGTATGTATTTTGGTGTAAAGTTTTTTTAAGAAGAAAAATTATGGTCCTTTGACAAGGGTCAGTGTTGGAGAGACACACAGCGTGTATTCTGGCACTCTGTGGAGGTGAACTTGGGCTGCTCTAATATACATGCATCCGTGGGTGTAGGTGTGGGTAGTTTCTGTCGTGCAGCCATCTAGGCAGGCTACTTAGTGAAGTGGTCATTCCTGCTTGCTGATGCAACCCAATCTGGTACGTGCTATTAGAAAATTAATAAATAATGAAGTACAGTATAGGAGTTAATATTTTGTTCCATGGTGCTATCAAAACACAGGGTAGCTTTTGGACAGAGGAGGTGAGGAGGCCTGCAGCGCACATAATCTCCTGGCCCCCTTCTCCTTGGCGTTACTTACAGACCCTGATGAGCACCGGGAAGCCCAGCCAGAGGGTCAGTTTCCTGGGGTAAATGTCAGGTAGCATCGAGTTCATTCTCCCTCTAGGCTTGTGGCTCCCAAGGCCTTAGCCTGAGTTAAAAGGGGCATGCTATGGAAGTATGAAGGACTTAGACCTATAATTTAACATTGACAAAGTTATGTAAATTTTACTAATACTTCAGTAATTGAGAAAGGTTATGATATTGGCTTGAAAGCATTTTTTGGTGGTTTGATTCCTTGTTTGTTTAAGTTGACAAAGGCAGGCTCCTCAGATGTATGGTAAGGTGGGGAGCAGCTGTGTAATCATTCAAGATTGGTATTAGTTAGTTCTACTATGTGCACTTCTCATTTAGAAGCTAAAGCTTCTCAGATTATAAAAACTATCACGGCAGTTAGTGAAATAAAGGATCCTCTGGGCGACACAGTAGTTCATGTTGTGTAAGCATCTGGGTAATCAGAATAATGTGGTAGTCTGAGAAAATGTTGAGGGGGGAAAATTATATTAACACCTACAAATATAATTGTAAAGTGAATCTTTGCTCATGTAGGGTTGAAGGTATATCCTGAAAATAGAGGAAATCAATGTACAAATCCCCCCATAATAGCAAAAACCGCACCTATGGAGAGCACATAATAAAATGGGCTGTACTACATAGTAAGCATCATAAAGAATAATATCTAATGGTGAATTAAGTAGTACAATACCAGTTAAGCCCCCTACTGTAAGCAAGAAAATAAAGCTCAGGGCCCATAATATGGCCGGGGATCATTTTACATTTCCACCGTGCAGAGTTGCTAATCAACTGAATACTTTCACACCCGTTGGAACTGCAATAATTATAGTGGCGGATGTAAAACAGGCTTGTGTATCAACGTCTATGCCTACTGTAAATGTATATGCTCATATAATGAAGCCTAGAAAGCCAATTGACATTATTGCCCAGACTATGCCCATATACCCAAAAGGTTATTTTTCCCAGAATAGTAGGTTACAATATGAGAGATGATTCCAAAGCCAGGAAGGATTAAAATATATACTTTGGGTTGACCAAAAATCAGAATAAGTGTTGATATAAAATTGGATCCCCTCCCCCAGCAGGATCAAAAAATGTGTTTAGGTTGAGATCTGTTAAAGCATAGTAATGCTGGCAGCTAGAACACGGTAGAGGCAGTAGTAGGAGTACGGCTGTAACTAGAACTGATCACACAAGTAGTGGAGTTTGATATTGGCTTATAGTGGGAGGTTTTGTGTTAATAATAGTTGTGATGCAGTTACTAAAGCCCCTAGAATTGACACCTGCTAAGTGAAGAGAAAAAAAGGTTAAATCCACTGAGGCCCTTACATGTGCTAAATTACCTGCTAAGGGGGGCATATACGGTTCACTGGGTTCCAGTTCCTGTTTCGACTGTAGAGGATGCTAGGAGAAGAAGAAAGGAGGGAGGGAGGAGTCAAAAGCTTATGTTATTATTTATATGGGGAAATGCTATGTCTGGGGCACTAATTATTAAAGGCACTAGTCAGTTTCCAAAGCCCCCTATTATAATAGGTATCACCATAAAGAAAATTATTAGAAAGGCGTGCACGGTTATGCTTACATTATAGATGTGGTCACTACCTAAGAGGGTCCCAGGCTGGCCTAGTTCAGCACTGTAAGGAGGCTTAGAGCGGGTCCCACTATTCCAGGTCAAGTGCCAAAAAGAAGGTATAATGTGCCGATGTCTTTGTGATTAGTTGAAAATAATCAATGATTGATGAACATGGGTAAGGTGGCTGAATAAGTATTAGACTGTAAATCTAAAGATAGAGGTAAAGTCCTCTTCTTGCCAAGTCCTGAGGTGTTTTACATACTGAATTGAAAATTGAGAGAAGCAGCTTCAATTCTGCCGGGACTTCTCTCGCCACCTTTTTTTTTTTTTATTATGGCGGGAGAAGTAGATTGAAGCCAGCTGATTAGGGTTTTTAGCTGTTAACTAAAGTTTCATGGGTTTGTATCCCATCAATCTAGTGAGGATTTAGCTAAATCAAAGTGTTTGATTTGCATTCAAGGGATGTAGGATAGAGTCTTACAGTCCTTAGGATCAGAAATTAAGTGTTTTATACTTGCTTAGAGCTTTGAAGGGTCTTGGTCTGTGTAATCTAAATTTCTAGTTTAGAATTGATACGGTCGGAATTAGTGGAAGTATTTATTGTGGATAGAATAATTAGGGGTGGGGCTAATTTTATGTGTTTCATAGTTTCAAATTGTCACTTTTATGTTGTTGGTTATTGGGAATATTGTTAGTGTTGTGGAGTAAGTCAGCGCATATAAAAATACAAGTTTAGTAGAGCTATCGCTGCTGTTATTGGAAATATTATGTTGTTGTTTCTGCTAAGTTCTTGAATGATCATGCACTTAGGTAAAAATCTGGATAATGGTGGAAGGCCTCCAAGTGATAGTTAGGATTGTGAGCATAATGGTTGTAGTTAGCAGTGTCTTATTTGATAGGTGAGACAAAGATAAGGTTGTTGTCAATGAGTTGTATACTAGCATTACAGATATTGATAGGGTCATTATAATATACATTAGGAGATTTAGAATAGTAATAGTTGGGTTATATGTTGTTATTATTATTATTCAACCTGTGTGGGCAATTGAGGAGTAAGCTGTAATTTTTTGTAATTGTGTTTGGTTTAGACCCACTCAGCCTCCAATTAAAATTGAGAGTGTTGCCATAGGTATTATCAAGTTTATGTTAACTGTGGGTGAAATTTAACACAGAACTGAGATGGGTATGATTTTTTGTCAGGTTAATAGTAGTATGCCCTATGACAGCAGGGTTCCTGGTGCTACTTCTGGAACTCAGAAGTGGAATGGGGCTATTCCCAGTTTTATGGCTATGGCTGTGGTAATGATGATAGATGCCATGGTATCATACATTTTTGTGATAGCCCATTGTCCATAGAATATGAGATTGGTAGTGATGGCTAGCATTAGTAATATAGATACGGGCGGTAGCTTGTGCTAGGAAATATTTTGTTGTTGCCTCTATAGATCGTGGATTGAATTTTTTCATTAAAATAGGAATTATAGCAAGTATTTTTATTTGGAGTCCTGGGGGAGACCTGGAGAGAGCCAGATGGACTTCAGTGCTATAGAAGGTGTGGCAGTGGCAGACACTGTCCAGGGACAGATGGACGGGAAAGGGGAATTGGAGAGAATTCAGGAGCCCAAGGCCCTGGGTTAGGAGTGGAAGCCTGGCCTCACCTGCTTTTCCAGGGACGTGGCTGTGGGTGTGGACTTAGCCCATGTGGGTCCCTCTCCTATACAGCAGCAGCTGAATGCTGGTGTTGCTGGGCAGGTCTCTCCCTGGGTACTAGGTGAAACCTCACCCCGAATCAGGGACAGTTCTTGACTCTGATAGGGAAAGAATTCTCGACCAGGTCAAATGTGTGCCAGGAAGAAAGGAATTCATTAAAGCAAGAGTAGAAAGCGAATGTCAGCAGCTGTGCAGGCAGTAGAGAGCAAGGCAGAGCAGAGTGAGAGAAGAAAGTTCACTGAATTGCTGCTTGGCACAGGGCATGTTCCTTGGCAACTCCTGGCATCCGGTGTCCACTTGATCTGCACGGCGTGAGAATTATATCCCTACAGTCCCAGAATTTGGGGAGCCATGGAGCACTGGATGGAGTGAGATTATGTCCTAAGAACTACTGCTTCCCCATTGGCCTTAAATAAAACAGGGAGAGAGAAAAGGATTATAAAACTAGAAAGCTGAATAAAGTAGCAAAGTGACAGAGACATTTACCTCTGGACGTGGAGGTTAGAGGTTTTTTGTCTTAGGGTAAATAGTTCAGAGACAAGTCCAGTTGGCTTGTGCAACAAGAAGGTTCATTTACTGTCAGACAGTGTACACACCCAGACGGTAGTGCAGGTGTCCTGAGAGAGGAGGCGCAGTTCAGGGCCTTTTGGGTAGCTCTGGGTGTAAGGCATGCTGCATACAGCTGATTCCTAATTCCTTTGAAGTTTTGTTTTAAAGAGTAGAGTTATTCAGGGGACTATGTTGATCCAGATCTCAGCATTTTTTATCACCCTAGGTTCATTTGCCCTTCTCAGGTCTCTCTCCCAAAGTGGTTACAATGTTCCTTAATTGATAGAGGGGCTGGAAGAAGCAGAACAGCATGTAGATGAAGTTAAAGTATAAAGTGGGCTTTTTTTAGGCTGAGTGTATTTTACAGTGGCATGACCCTCATCCCATTTCCCTGCTCTGTGTCACTGCGAATGCAGAGAGTGGATGGAGAAGGTGTCTCAAAAACTTCTGCACTTTCTTTGACAGTCAAAACTTCCCAGTAACATCCAGTTAGTTCTCATCTTGGTCACCAGAGGCAGCTGCGAACGGGTGACGTGGGTGCTGTCACTCAGAAGTGGGACCTGCTGCATAGACATTCTTTATGCTCCATTATAGTCAGAGCAGCATAAAGACTGCTCATACTCAGGAAATTAAAATTCTAGGTTTGGGAAATTTCCCCCCTAACTACACCCTATCGTGCTGCCTTGCAAGTGCTCAGACAGCCAGGAAGAATCTCCGGCGGGAGTGGAGCTTGCGCTGCCACATTCGACATAGCGATGGGGAGTCACTGGGCCACCTCCTCTTCCCTGTCGGGTTTTTCCAATCTGAGCCCTGAGGGGAGCGGAGCCCCTAGCATTGCACAGCTGAGCACACACGGCAGCAGCTATCCAGATGCTCTGACTCCAGGGTTTTGGTCTTCATAGGCCCCAGTGTGTAAGGCTGGGTGGTGAGGTGACAGCTGAGGCTGGGGGAGTGGAGAGTGGCTGACAGGAAAACAGACTCCTGAAGCCATTTCTCCCATCTCTTTGCCCATGTCCCTGGGGAGGAGGGCCTCGGCCTTGGCATATACCGGAAGCCTTGACTTCATTCTCCTGAAAGGGATCGTCTTTGGTGCAGATCAATGACACAGGAAGGAAGGAAATAATAGTGGAAGTGGGGAGCTCTGTGCCTCCTCTCGGGGAGAGAGAGGTCCCTGCAGGCATTATGGGTATGTGGGGACACCTCACCTGTTGTGATGTAATGATTGATAAGAAGTAAATATTTGGTAATTCAGATGATCAAAATACATTTCCTAGGTATTTTTGCTCCTCATCCACAGTTCCTGAAAATCCTTCTGAGCCATAACTGTCCAATGGGTGTCTTGTTAGGTTAATGCAGAGGCTTTGGGGCCCTAGCCCAGGGTAGAGGCTGGTTGCCAGGGGCACCAGGCTTGTGGTTAGAGGGTGGGAACTTTCAGCCCCCAGGGAAGAATAGGAAAGGGATGAGGGCTGGAGGTTGAATCAGCAATGGCCAGCGATTTAGTCAGTCATGACTCTGCAGTGAAGTCCTCACAGAACCCCATGAGAAGAGCACATCTCTCTCTCAACTTCAGCTTCTCTATCAGAGCTTCCATGCTTGGGAAACCAGGTCGCCTGCACAGGCCACCATGCCAGACCCCAAGCACCTGGAGGATAGAAGCTGCTTTATTTGGGACCTTGCCGTATGTGTGTGTTCATCTGGCTGTTGTGTGCCTTATGGTATGTACTCTTTGTTGAACTGGTAAACGTGTTCCCTGAGCTTCTGAGGCACTCTAGCAACTTGGTCAGACCTAAGGGGGAGGTCGTTGGAACCTCCAATAATAGCCTGTAGGTGGGAAGCACAGGCTAATTGCGTGGGCCTGGTAACCGGGCTCTGGAGTTGGGGTGGAGGGCAGTCTTGAGGATAGAAACCTTACCCTGGGGAATCTGGTGCTGCCTACAGGCAGATATCCTCAGAGTTGAGTTCTCAGACACCCTGCTGGTTTTCGAGAATTGCCTGGTGGTGTATGCATTGGAAACAAGTCCGGTATCCTGACAGGAGTTCCACTGCTGTGTATTAAAAAGAACGCTGGGTCATACGGTACCGCTATGAATATTTTTAGGCACCTCCACACTGTTTTCCACAGTAGCTGCACCAATTTACATGGTCACCAAAAAAGCACGAGGGTTCCCTTTTCTCCACATCCTCATCAACGTTTGTTATTTCTTGTTTTCTGCTACAAGCTGTTCTGACTGGTGTGAGGTGATAGTTTGTTGTTAATTTTTTTTTTGTTATCATTAATGTACAATTACATGAAGAACATTATGGTGACTAGATTCCCCCCTATTTCAAGTCGCCACCCCATACCCGATTACAGTTACTGTCCATCAGCGTACTCAGATGCTATAGAATCACAACTTGTCTTCTCTGTGTTGTAATGCCTTCCCTATGTGCCAACACCACCGCCCCCCCACACACACATTATGTGTGGTAATTGGAATGCCCCCTTTCTTTTTCCCCACCGTTATCCCTCCCTTCCCACCCATCCTCCCCAGTCCCTTTCCCTTTGGTAACTGTTAGTCCATTCTTGGGTTCTGTGATTCTGCTGCTGTTTTGTTCCTTCTGTTTCTCTTTGTTATTATACTCCACATATGAGTGAAGTCACTTGGTACTTGTCTTTCTCCACCTGGCTTATTTCACTGAGCATAGCCATAATACCCTCTAGCTCCATCCGTGTTGTTGCCAACGGTAGGATTTGTTTTCTTCTTATGGCTGAGTGATACTCCATTGTGTGTAATATGTACCATGTCTTCTTTATCCATTCATCTGCTGATGGACACTTAGGTTGCTTCCATTTCTTGGCTCTTGTAAATAGCGCTGCGATAAACGTAGGGGTGCATCTGTCTTTTTCAAACTGGGCTGCTGCACTCTTAGGGTTAATTCCTAGAAGTGGAATTCCCGGGTCAAGTGGTATTTCTATTTTGAGCTTCCTGAGGAACCTCCATACTGCTTTCCACAATGGTTGAGCTGAGATTTACATTCCCACCAGCAGTGTCGGAGGGTTCCCCTTTCTCCACATCCTTGCCAACGTCTGTTGTTGTGTGTCTTCCCGATGGTGGCCATCCTGACTGGTGTGAGGTGATACCTCATGGTGGTTTTAATTTGCATTTCTCTGAGGATTAGCGGTGTGGAGGATCTTTTCATGTGCCTGTTGGCCACCTGAATTTCTTCTTTGGAGAAGTGTCTGTTCAGATCCTCTGCCCATTTTTTAATCGGATTATTTGCTTTTCTTGTTTGTTGAGGTGCGTGAGCTCTTTATGTATTTTGGATGTCAACCCTTTATCGGATCTGTCATTGATGAATATATTCTCACATATACTTTAGGGTACCTTTTTGTTCTATTGAGGGTGTCCTTTGCTGTACAGAAGCTTTTCAGCTTGATGTAGTCCCACCAGTTCATTTTTGCTCTTGTTTCCCTTACCCGGGGAGGTATGTTCTTGAAGAAGTCGCTCATGTTTATGTCCAGGAGATTTGTGCCTATGTTTTTTTCTGAGAGTTTTATGGTTTCATGACTCACATTCAGGTCTTGGATCCATTTCGAATTTACTCTTCTGTATGGGGTTAGACAGTGATCCAGTTTCCTTCTCTTACGTGTAGCTGTCCAGTTTTGCCAGCACCATCTGTTGAAGAGAGTGTCATTTCCCCATTGTATGTCCCTGGCTCCCTTATCATATATTAATTGACCACATATGTTTGGGTTAATGTCTGGGGTCTCTTATTCTGTTCCACCGGTCTGTGGCTCTGTTCTAGTGCCAGGAGCAAACTGTCTTGGTGACTGTGGCTTTGTAGTAGAGCTTGATGTTGGGGAGCGAGATACCGCACCCACCCACCCACACACACCACGTGCGCGCGCACACACACACACACACACACACACACACACACACACACACACACACACACACTTTCTTCTTCTCAGGATTGCTTTGGCTATTCGGGATATTTGGCGTTTCCATATGAATTTTTGAACTATTTGTTCCAGTTCGTGGAAGAATGCTGTTCGTAATTTGATAGGGACTGCAGCCGATCTGTAGATTGCTTTGGGCAGGATGGCCATTTTGACGATATTAATTCTTCCTAGCCAAGAGCATGGGATGAGTTTCCATTTGTTAGCGTCCTCTTTAATTTCTCTTAAGAGTGTCTTATAGTTTTCAGGGTATAGGTCTTTTGCTTCCTTGGTTAGGTTTATTCCTAGCTATTTTATTCTTTTTGATGCAGTTGTGAATGGAATTGTTTTCCTGATTTCCCTCTCCTTTGGTTCATTGTTAGTGTACAGGAAAGCCGCAGATTTCTGTGTGTTGATTTTGTGTCCTGCAACTCTGCTGTATTCCGGTTACGAGTTCTAGCAGTTGTGGAGTGGAGTCTTTAGGGTTTCCTTACGTACAGTATCGTGTCATCTGCAGATAGTGACCGCCTAGCTTCTTCTTTACCAGTCTGGATTCCTTGTATTTCTTTGTCTGGTCTAATTGCCATGGCTGGGACCCCTGGGACTATGTTGAATAACGGTGGGGAGAGTGGGCACCCCTGTCTCGTTCCCCGTCTCAGAGGAACGGCTTTCAGCCTCTCGCTGTTGAGTATGACATTGGCTGTGGGTTTGTCATATACGGCCTTTATTATGTTGAGGTGCTCGCCCTGTATACCCATTTGGTTGAGAGTTTTTAACGTGAATGGATGTTGCATTTTGTCGGATGCTTTTTCAGCATCTGTGGAGATGATCATGTGGTTTTTGTCTTTCTTTCTGTTTATGTGGTGGATGGTGTGGATGGATTTTCGAATGCTGTCACCATCCTTGCATCCCTGGGATGAATCCCACTTGATCAGGGTGTTTGATCCCCTTGATGTATTTTTGAATTTGGTTTGCTAATATTTTGTTCATTTCCTAGGTATTTTTGCTCCTCATCCACAATTCCTGAAAATCCTTCTGAGCCATAACTGTCCAATGGGTGTCTTGTTAGGTTAATGCAGAGGCTTTGGGGCCCTAGCCCGGGGTAGAGGCTGGTTGCCAGGGGCACCAGGCTTGTGGTTAGAGGGTGGGAACTTTCAGCCCCCAGCCCCCAGGGAAGGAAGAGGAAAGGGATGAGGGCTGGAGGTTGAATCAGCAATGGCCAGTGATTTAGTCAGCCATGACTCTGCAGTGAAGCCCTCACAAAACCCTATGAGAAGAGCACAGCTCTCTCTCTCATCTCCTGCTTCTCTGTCAGAGCTTCCATGCTTGGGGAACCAGGTCGCCTGCACATGCCACCATGCCAGGCCCCAAGTCCCGGGAGGATAGAAGCTCCTTTACTTGGGACCTTGTCGTGTGTGTGTGTGTGTGTGTGTGTGCGCGCGCACGCGCGCGTGCGTGCGCTGCTGTGTCCTTTATGATACTCTTTGTTAAATTGGTAAACGTGTTTTCCTGAACTGCTGAGGCACCCTAGCAACTTGGGCAGACCTAAGGGGGAGGTCGTTGGAACTTCCAATCCTAGCCTGGATGTAGGTGGGAAGCACAAGCTAATTGCATGGGCCTGGCAACCGGGCTCTGGAGTTGGGGTGGAGGGCAGTCTTGAGGATAGAAACCTTACCCTGGGGAATCTGGTGCTGCGTCCAGGCAGATATCCTCAGAGTTGAGTTCTCAGACACCCTGCTGGTGTTCAAGAATTGCTTGGTGTTGTATGCATTGGGAACAGGTCCGGTATCCTGAAGGGAGTTCCACTGCTGTGTATGAAAAAGAACGCTGGGTCATATGATACTGCTATGGATATTTTTAGGAACCTCCACGCTGTTTCCCATAGTAGCTGCACCAATTTACATGGTCACCAACAGTGCACGAGGGTTCCCTTTGTCCACTTCCTCATCAACGCTTGTTATTTCTTGTTTTTTTTTTTTCTCTTCTTTTGGTACTAGCCATTCTGACTGGTGTGAGGTGACAGCTCGTTGTGATTTTTTTGTGTGTGTGACCGTTAATGTACAATTACATGAGCAACATGGTTACTAGACTCCCCCTCCCATTATCTTATCAAGTGCCCCCACCCCTTACCCCATTACAGTCAGTGTCCATCAGCGTCATAAGACGCTGTAGAATCCCTACCTGTCTTCTCTGTGTTATGCTGCCTTCCCCGGGCCCCAGCACCCCCGCCACCCCACCCCCTACATTATGTGTGCGAGCCGTAATGCCCCTTTTTCCCACTTATCCCTCCCTCTCCACCCATCCTCCCCAGTCCCTTTCCCTTTGGTAACTGTTAGTCCACTCTTGGGTTCTGTGAGTCTGCTGCTGTTTTGTTCCTTCAGTTTCTGCTTTGTTCTTTTACTCCACAGATGAATGAAATCATCTGATGCTTGTCTTTCTCCATCCTGCTCATTTCACTGAGCATAATACCCTCTGGCTCCATCCGTGTTGTCGCAAACGGTAGGATTTCTTTTCTTCTTACGGCTGAATAATATTCCATTGTGCATATGTACCACCTCTTCTTTATCCATTCATCTACTGACGGACACTCAGGTTGCTTCCATTTCTTGGCTATTGTACATAGTGCTGTGATAGACATAGGGGTGCATATGTCTTTTTCAAACTAGGCTCCTGCATTCTTAGGGTAAATTGCTGGGAGTGGAATACCTGGGTCAAATGGTATTTGTACTTTTTTGTTTTTTGAGGAACCTCCATACTGCTTTCCACAATGGTTGAGCTGAGATGTACATTCCCACCAGCAGTGTCGGAGGGTTCCCCTTTCTCCACATCCTAGCCAACGTCTGTTGTTGTGTATCTTCCCAATGGTGTCCATCCTGACTGGTGTGAGGTGATATCTCATGGTGGTTTTTTTTTGTGGATAATTATTTTTTATTGAAGGGTAGTTGACACACAGTATTACATTACATTAGTTTCAGGTGTACAACACAGTGATTCAACATTTATATACATGATAATTCTAGGTACCAGCTATCACCATACCAAGTTTTTACAATATTTTGACTATATTCCTTATGCTATACATTACATCCCGGTTACTTATTTATTTTACAATTGAAAGAGTGTACTTTTTTTATTTTTTTGTGAGGGCATCTCTCATATTTATTGATCAAGTGGTTGTTAAGAACAATGAAATTCTGTATAGAGGAGTGCTCAATGCACAATCATTAATCCACCCCAAGCCTAATTTTCATCAGTCTCCAATTTTCTGAAGCGTAACGAACAAGTTCTTACATGGAGAACAAATTCTTACATAGTGAATAAGTTACATGGTGAACAGTGCAAGGGCAGTCATCACAGAAACTTTGATTTTGCTCATGCATTATGAACTATAAACATTTCAAATATGAATACTCATTTGATTTTTATACTTGATTTATATGTGGCTACCACATTTCTCTCTTTATTATTATTTTTAATAAAATGCTGAAGTGGTAGGTAGATACAAGATAAAGGTAGAAAACATAGTTTAGTGTTGTAAGAAAGCAAATGTAGATGATCAGGTGTGTGCCTGTAGACTATGTGTTAATCCAAGCTAGACAAGGGCAATAAGACATCCATGTATGCAGAAGATTTCTCTCAGAACAGGGTGGGTGAGGTTCTAAGCCTCACCTCTGTTGATCCCCAATTTCTCACCTGATGGCCCCCCTGCGACTGTGCCTGTCGTAGGTTGTTCCTCCCTTGAGGAATCTTACCCGTCTCTGGCTAACCAGTCATCTTCCTGGGCCATACAGGGAAATGTAAAGTTGGTAAGTGAGAGAGAAGCCTTATTGTTTGAAACTCATGGTGGTTTTAATTTGCATTTCTCTGATGATCGTAACGATGTGGAGCATCTTTTCATGTGCCTGTTGGCCACCTGAATTTCTTCTTTGGAGAAGTGTCTGTTCAGAACCTCTGCCCATTTTTTAATTGGAGTATTTGCTTTTTGTGTGTGGAGGTGCGTGGGCACTTAATACGTATTTTAGATGACATCAACCCCTTATCGGATATGCCATCTATGAATCTGTCCTCCCATACTGTCGGATGTCTTTGTTCTACTGTTGGTGTTTAAAGAGAATCTTATACGCCCTGCCACCATTTCATTCCAATTCTGAGTCAATTTTTTTTCTCAGAACACCAACCCGCCAAGGAAACTGGAATGAAGAGGAGAAGATGTGATACGGGAGGTGAGATGGTGGGGACTGGTAGTATTTTTCCATGTGCTGCTTTCAAGGTTCACAGGGAAAAAAGGTTGCCACGGAGGTAAGGCCTGAGATGTGGACATCACCTGGTATCGGTTGAGCTACCTAGCCACTAGACATTAATGGGAAGGCTAGCGTGCAGCACTGTTACTTCCTGCAGAGTTACATGTGCGGCGTCCCCCCGTTGCAGTTCGGTCAGACCCCGTGTGGGACTGCCCTGGCACTGGCCGGTGTGGATCTCTGAGAGCTCTTCCCGTTCCTGCTGGGCTGTCCCAGCATCCCTCTCAGAACAAGGCCTCCAAAGTGTTCCTGGTTAGAGAGACAGAGAGAGACAGAGAGAGAATTATGCCCAAGAGACCGGGGCAATTTTTTGCTGGAGCTCCATGAGCATGTTTCTGATTTTTATGTTGAGATAGATCCCTTTCACAAAGATTGATTGAGTCCAGTTACCAAGTTTCTTTGACTTTGACGTTTCGTATGTGTAGGTGGCGCCCTGTAGCGCCCAGAAGCTTTTCTCTCTGGAGCTGCCCAGCCCTTGGGTTGATGGCAGGCAGGGGTCACGGAAGCGACGCTGGTGCCCGCGGGAGGAAAGAGGTCTTTCCTGCTTCCCGGCCGCAGTGCCTGTCTCCACTGCCATGGCCAGTTTGTGGAGCATGCAGGGAGAAGCCTCTGTGCTTTGCACCTGTAGCTGCCATAGTTGGGCCCGTCCTGTCGCTGGCCTGGCGCGATGGAGGGGAGCAGCTGGTTTGCGAGCCGGTGCTGGCGGGGGAGGAAGGTGCAGCAGGCCGTGTTGTGTTATCAGTCACATCACGGTGGGGGGCCTTGGAGCTGCGTAGGCAGCCAGGGTGGGTGGAGCGCCCGGAGCTCCTAAAAGTTCCCCCACCTGCTGGGCAGAGTGCACCCGGACAGGTTTGCGCACCTGTGCTTTCTCCCGAGCGGCGAGCTCTGTGCAACCCTTGCCCCTTTAGCAGCTCTCTCGCTCTTAGGAAGTCTGGCAGACTGCCGGCCTTTCTTTCCTCCCACAGCAGCTGGATGTGGATCCCTGTGTTCCGCAAGTGGCAGGAATCTCAAGTCTCTCCAAGTACTCCGCCTGTCTTTGCTTTCGAACCCCACCGATCCTCCAGAGCATCATGTAAGGTAGGTACGTGCTCCCAGAGCAGATCTCCAGGGCTGAGTGTTCAGCAGTCCTAGGCCTCCACCCGCCTTCTCCCCGTTTCTGTTTCTCTTCCTCCCTCTGGTGAGCTTGGGTGTGGGAAGGGCCTGCCGGGTCCCTCTGGATCACGGCTTTTGTCCGTCACCCTTCACCTTGAGGTGACGGCCTGCCGTGGCAGCCTCCTCTCCTGCTTCTCTTCCAGGATCTGGTGTAGTTGTTATATTTCCACATTGTATGTATGGTATGTTTAATCCCTCTTAATTTTTTTTTTTTTTCCTTTTTCAGTTTCACTTGTGTAGGGTACCTTTTCCCACCCCTTCAACTTGTAGTTTGTCTGTGTGCTTGGATCTCAAGTGAGCCTCCTGTAAGGGAACACGTAGGCAGTCTTGAGTTTTCATCCATTCATTCAACCCTGTGTCTTTTGATTGGAGCATTGAAAGTCTTTCCCTTTACTGTGATAATTGATAGCTGTGTGCTTATTGCACTTCTTAAACTTGATTTCTATCTTCTTTTTGCTTGTAGTTCTTCTCTGTGCTTTCATCATTGCTCTCCTGGTTATGAGCGATAGCTTTGTTTAGTATTATGCTTTCCTATCTATCTATCTATCTATCTATCTATCTATCTATCTATCTATCTATCTATCTGATCTCTCTACTGTCATCTATCTACTGTCATCTATGTGTCTATCTATCGAAACTGTCTATAATCTATCACCTGTCCGTCTGTTATCTGTCATCTATATCAATGTGTCTATCTAATCTATATGTATCTATATCATCTGTCTAGTCTATCATCTTATCACTCTATCTACCTGTCATCTATCTATATATGTCTATAGGTGTCTGTCTAATCTGTCCACCTGATCTATCATGTATCATCTATCTAATCTGTTTGCCTATTCTATCTAATCTCTCTATATGTATCTATATGATCTATCTAATCTATCATTCTATCTTATCTATCAGTCTATCAATTTAATCTAATCTAGCCACCTATGTATCTATCTATGTATCTATCTATTTATTTATTTTGTTCGTTTTTGTCAACGTACTGTCACTAGGTGCACAGTCATTCCTCTGTCTCCTTCTCATTCCTGATTCCTTGTGTTTGTTTCTGTGAGTTAGCTGTGTCTTTGGGTCTTGAGAGGAGTGGCCGTGGGTTGAAACACCTGGGTAGGTGGCCCGAGTCCGCTGGGTGTAGATGGCCGGCTGGACTCTCTAACCAGTGCAGGCTGGGGCCCTCCAGGTCCCCTGTCATGGGGCTGGCCCTGCCGGGGCGGCTGCGTGAGCTGTGGGGCAGATTCGAGGCCCCACACAGGGAGCACCCCGGCTGGCCTGCTGGGGCCGAGGCAGATGCATGCCCAGTAGTAGGTCTTCGTGCCTGCACGCTGATGTCATCTCGGTGGCCCTGCTTGGCCGCCCATCTCCAGAGAGCATGTGTAGTCACAGGTTAAGTGAGCCGCCTTTTTGGGGACACGTGGGGCTGGTGTGGGTTAGTGGCCCGTGGCCTTGCTGAGGTGGCAGGCCAGCTGGCTCGTGGGGAAACTGCTCCCCTCTGTTGTCAAGGTTGAGGTGGAGTTTCAGTGTATTTAGGCATTTAGATGTGAGTGAAGTCTATCTGAAATGGAATAGTAGCATTTAGAGCTATGTTTTCTGTTCGTATGGAAAGGGTGCTGAGCATAAAGAATTGGGTGGCGGTGGCAGGAATTCTAGGAATGTTTCTGTCCTTGCATTTATTTATTTTCTGTTAAGGGAAGTGATTCTGAAGTAACTTTTTACTCATGTATGAAGGTGGTGCGTAAGGTCACCCCACGTCAGTCATGGTGAGATGAAGTGAGGTAGTAGAATTAAAGCCTGTACCCCTTGGCCTTATACGTAGGAGACGCACCTTGGATGCTCTTTGCTGCTCTCCTGCCCTGGCTTATATTGCCTTAACTAACTTGATGGTTCAGAGTGGTCCCAGCGAGATTTCCAGCAAAATCTTTCTACAATTGCATAGAAACACTTGGGATATCTATATCCCCAGAGGCTAGTGGAAAAGTTTACTCTTTCTGGTCACTGTTTGCAAGTTGTTCACTTTATCGCGTATTCCTTTGTTACTTTTAGACCGATAGGGGCATGTTTGGGAAACCAAAATGAAAAGAGTGGTTTTCTGTGTCACAGCAGGGATTCCCTAGCCTGCGGCGAGCTCAGAGCAGTGGCAGAGAAGAGGGAAGGGGCCTTGTTAGCCAACCGGGTCTCCCTCCTCTGGACTTGCCTCCCCCTGGGCTGTCATCCCTTAAACGCTCAGCACACAGGCCTCGCGTGGAGCACGCACAGTCATAAAACGTGGCTACTTCCACATCCCAGTCACTGGGGAATGGGGCATGTTACATTGTTTGGTGTGGCTCAGAACATAATCACTCGTGTATGTGAGTTCTTCCTCTGTAGCTGAGTTTTTTGAGTAAAGAGAGCAGAGGCATATTAGCAAGAACAGGGTTTAGTGGGAAAATATAATACACATATACAGATCTGGTAAAGATTTTGTTTATTGGCTAGGAGGGAGGATAGGAAGCCCCTACAAAAGGACATGGGCCTGTACGGGGCTGAGGGAGGCCAGTAGATGGCCGCAAGGGTGGCGGCATGTCCAGCAAGTCCCCGTCGTCGGGGGTAGGGCTGAGTCCGGCGGTTGTGCCACGGGTGGCATCAGGCCGGTGGGGACCGGAAGATGGCCCGCAAGGGTAGCGTGGTGTCCGTAGACTCGCCATCCACGTCAGAGTCAGGCACTAGACCAGCGGCCCACGGGGGCGGTGTGGTGTCCATAGGCTTGCCCTCCGCATCAGAGTCGGGCCCCAGGCCGGTGGCCCACGGGGGCAGCGTGGTGTCCATAGGCTCGCCCTCTGTGTCAGAGGTGCATGAGCTCTTTATATATTTTGTATGCCAACCCTTTATCGGATCTGTCATTCATGAATATATTCTCGCATATACTGTAGGGTACCTTTTTGTTCTATTGATGGTGTCCTTTGCTGTACAGAAGCTTTTCAGCTTGATATAGTACCACTTGTTCATTTTTGCTCTTGTTTCCCTTGCCCGGGGAGGTATGTTCTTGAAGAAGTCGCTCATGTTTTTGTCCGGGAGATTTGTGCCTATGTTTTTTTCTGAGAGTGTTATGGTTTCATGACTCACATTCAGGTGTTGGATCCGTTTCATATTTACTTTTGTGTATGGGGTTAGACAGTGATCCAGTTTCATTCTCCTACATGTAGCTGTCCAGTTTTGCCAGCACTATCTGTTGAAGAGAGTGCCGTTTCCCCATTGTATGTCCACAGCGCCCTTATCATATATTAATTGACCATATATGTTTTGGTTAATGTGTATAGTCTCTATTCTGTTCCACTGGTCTGTGGCTCTGTTCTTGTGCCAGTAGCAAGCTGTCTTGATGACTGTGGCTTTGTAGTAGAAGCTTGATGTTGGGGAGTGAGATACCCCCTTAGCCCCCTCCCCGCCCCTACCCTCCCCCCACCCCCACAGACATACTTTGTTTTTCCTTCTCAGGATTGCTTTGGCTATTTGGGATCTTTGGTGTTTCCATATGAATTTTTGAACTATTTGTTCCAGTTCGTGGAAGAATGCTGTTGGTGATTTGATAGGGACTGCATCCGGTCTGTATATTGCTTTGGGCAGGATGGCCATTCTGACGATATTAATTCTTCCTAGCCAAGAGCGTGGGATGAGTTTCCATTTGTTAGGGTCCTCTTTAATTTCTCTTGAGAGTGTCTTATAGTTTTCAGGGTATAGGTCTTTCACTTCCTTGGTTAGGTTTATTCCTAAGTATTTTATTTTTTTTGATGCAATTGTGAATGGTATTGTTTTCCTGATTTCCCTTTCTATTAGTTCATTGTTGGTGTATAGGAAAGCCACAGATTTCTGTGTGTTGATTTTGTTTCCGGCCACTGTGCTGTATTCCAATATGAGTTCTAGTAGTTTTGGAGTGGAGTCTTTAGGGTTTTTTATGTAGAATATCATGTCATCTCTAAACAGTGACCGTTTAACTTCTTCTTTACCAATTTGGATTCCTTGTATTTCTTTGTTTTGTCTAATTGCTGTGGCTAGGACCTCCAGTACTATGTTGAATAACAGTGGGGAGAGTGGGCATCCCTGCCTTGTTCCCTATCTCAGAGGAAAAGCTTTCAGCTTTTCGCTGTTCAGTATGATGTTGGCTATGTGTTTGTCATATACGGCCTTTATTATGTTGAGGTACTTGCGCTCTGTTCCCATTTCGTTGAGAGTTTTTATCGTGAATGGATGTTGAATTTTGTTGAATGCTTTTTCCAGCATCTGTGGAGATGAACATGTGGTTTTTGTCCTTGTGTTTGTTGATGTGGTGGATGATGTTGATGGATTTTTGAATGTTGTACCATCGTTGCATCCCTGAGATGAACCCCACTTGATCATGATGTTTGATCCTCTTGATGTATTTTTGAATTTGTTTTGCTAATATTTTGTTGAGTATTTCGACATCAACATTTATCAGGGATATTGGTCTTTAATTTTCTTTTTTGGTGGTGTCTTAACCTGATTTTGGTATTAGGGTGATGATGACTTCATAGAATGAGTTTGGGAGTATTCCCTCCTCTTCTGTTTTTTGGAAAACTTTAAGAAGAATGGGTATTACATCTTTTCTGTATGTCTGATAAAATTCCAAGGCAAATCCATCTGGTCCAGGGGTTTTGTTCTTGGGTAGTTTTTTGATTACTGATTCAGTTTCTTTGCTGCTAATTCTTTTGTTAGAGTTTCTGTTTCTTCCTTGGTCAGTCTTGGAAGGTTGTATTTTTCCAGGAAGTTGTCCATTTCTTCTAGGTTTTCCTGCTTGTTACCATATTGGTTTTTATGGTGTTCTCTAATCTTTGTATTTCTGTCATGTCTGTCATAATTTTTCCTTTCTTGTTTCTGATTCTTTTGATATGTGTTGATTCTCTTTTTCTTTTAATAAGTGGCTAGAGGCTTATCTATTCTGTTTATTTTCCCAAAGAACCAGCTCTTGGCTTCATTGATTTTTTTCTATTGTTTTATTTTTCTCTATTTTATTTCTTCTCTGATCTTTATTATGAACCTGCTTCTGCTGAGTTTAGGCCTCATTTGTCCTTCTTTTTCCAATTTTGATAATTGTGACGTTATACTATACATTTGGGATTGTTCTTCCTTCTTTAAATGGGCCTGGATTGCTATATACTTTTCCTCTTAAGACTGCTTTCTTTCCATCCCCCAGAGGTTGGGGTTTTGTGTTGTTGTTGTCATTTGTTTCCATATATTGCTTGATCTCTATTTTAATTTGGTCATTGATACATTGATTATTTAGGAGCATGTTGTTAAGCCTCCATGTGGTTGTGAGCCTTTTTTCTTTCTTTGTACAATTTATTTCTAGTTTGATACCTATGTGGTCCCGGTAGTTGGTTGGTAGAATTTGAATCTTTTTAAATTTACTGAGTCTGTTTTAGTGGCCCAGTATGTGATCTATTCTGGAGAATGTTCCATGTGCACTTGAGAATGTATATCCTGTTGCTTTTGTATGTAGAGTTCTATAGATGTCTATTAGGTCCATCTGTTCTAGTGTGTTGTTCAGTGCCTCTGTGTCCTTACTTACTTTCTATCTGGTGGATCTATGCTTTGGCATGAGGGGTGTGTTGAAGTCTCCTAAAATGAGTGCATTGCATTCTATTTCTTCCTTTAATTTTGTTAGTATTTGTTTCACATATGCTGTTGCTCCTGTGTTAGGTGCATATATATTTATAATGGTTATATCCTCTTGTAGGTCTGGGCCCTTTATCATTATGTAATATCCTTCTTTATCTCTTGTTGCTTTCTTTGTTTTGAAGTATAGCTTGTCTGATACTAGTACTGCAACACCTTCTTTTTTCTCATTGTTTGCATGAAATATCTTTTTCCATCCCTTGACTTTTAGTCTGTGCATGTCTTTGGGTTTGAGGTGAGTCTCTTGTAAGCAGCATATGGATGGGTCTTGCTTTTTCATCCATTCTATTACTCTGTGTCTTTTGATTGGTGCATTCAGTCCATTTACATTTAGGTTGATTATTGAAAGATATGTACTTATTGCCATTGCAGGCTTTAGATTTGTGGTTACCAAAGGTTCAAGGTTAGCTTCTTTAATATCTTCCTGTCTAACTTAACTCTATTATTGAGCTATTATAAACACTGTCTGATTATTCTTTATTTGTTACCCTTCTTATTCTTCCTCCTCCATTCTTTATATGTTGGGTGTTTTATTTTGTGCTCTTTTGTGTTTTCTTTGACTGCTTTTGTGGGTAGTTGATTTTCTTTTTTGCCTTTAGTTAGTATTTCATTTGTCTGCTTTCTCTGCTGTGTTTTTATTTTCTCTGGTGACATCTATTTCGCCTTAGGAGTGCTTCCATCTAGTGCAGTCCCTCTAACATACCCTGTAGAGGTGGTTTGTGGGAGGCCAATTCCTTCAACTTTTGCTTGTCTGGGAATTGTTTAATCCCTCCTTCGTATTTAAATGATAATCGTGCTGAATACAGTGTTCTTGGTTTAAGGCCCTTCTCTTTCATTGCATTAAATATATCATGCCATTCTCTTCTGGCCTGTCAGGTTTCTGTTGAGAAGTGTGATGATAGCCTGATGGGTTTTCCTTTGTAGGTGACCTTTTTCCTCTCTCTTGCTGCCTTTAAAATTCTGTCCTTGTCCTTGATCTTTGCCATTTTAATTATTATGTGTCTTGGTGTTGTCCTCTTTGCATCACTTCTATTGGGGGTTCTGTGTATTTCTGTTGTCTGAGTGACTTTTTCCTCCCCCAGTTCTGGGAAGTTTTCAGCAGTTATTTCTTCAAATGCACTTTCTATCCCTTTTTCTCTCTCTTCTTCTTCTGGTACCCCTATAATGCAGATATTGCTCCTTTTGATTTGGTCACACAGTTCTCTTAATGTTGTTCCAGTTCTGGGATCCTTTTCTCTCTCTCTTCGTCAGCTTCTATGCGTTCCTGTTCTCTGGTTTCTAATCCATCAATGGCCTCTTGCATCTCATCCATTTTGCTTTTATATCTGTCCAGAGATTGTTTTATTTCTTTATCTCCCTCCTTAGCTCTTGCATATTTCTCTGCAAGTCTATCAGCATGGTTATGACCTTACTTTTAAATTCTTTTTCAGGAAGATTGGTTAGGTCTATGTCCCCAGATTCCTTTTCAAGGGCGACTGTCTGGGTTAATCTGGTCTGTATCAAATTCTTCTGCCTTTTCATGGCGATAGAGATAGTCATGGGTAGTTGGCACGTGTCAGCAGGGAGAACGTCCCTTCTTGCTAGTTTGTGGCCTTCCTCTCTTGGGAGAATAGCGACCTCTAGCGGCTTGTGCTGGGCAGCTGCATGCAAATGGTGTCTGATTCTTGCCCAGCCGTTGTGAAGGAAGCTCCGCTTGCGCTTGCTGCGGTCTCTGCTATGGCGAGGTCTCGCCGGAGCGGGAACAGGTGGGAGGCTGTTTATTGCTGTGAGGGGCCTTGGAGCTGCACTGCCACCCAGGGGTTTAGGGCGGCACTGAGCCGATTGTGCCGGGATGCCTCCGTCCTCCTGTGGAGTCCCTGTCCCTTTAAGACTTTCAAAGGGCACTCTTTTTTCTTTATCCCAGGGGCGCCAGCTGCGGGGACCCACTTGCAGATTTTACTGTCTCATTTCCCTAGTATCTAGCACCCCATGCACTGTGTGTCTGCACTCTGGTGCAGATGGCTGGGGCTGGGTGTTTAGCAGGCCTGGGCTCCCTCTCCCTCCCCGCCCCGACTCCTCTCCTTCCGCCAGGAGCTGGGGTGAGGGGTGCTCGGGTCCCACCGGGCTGCAGCTTGTATCTTACCCCTTTCGTGAGGCGCTGGGTTCTCACAGGTGTAGATGTAGTCTGGCTCTTGTCCTGTATCTTCTGGTCTCTCTCTTACGAATTTAGTTGTATTTGTTGTATCTTAAAATATATATATGTTTTTGGGAGGAGATTTCCGCTGCTCTACTCTCTGCCGTCTTGGCTGCACACCTATCTTCATAAAGAAATTTTAAGTGGGTATAATTTCACCAGTAGCTACACTATCTTGTAGCAGTGGGTCTTGTTTTGGCCTAGGAGTTTGTTCTTTTTACCCTTAAATGAGCTTCTAAGGCTTTAATCTCCAGTGGGGAAGACCCTTTTCTGAAAGTACAGCTGAGACATTCTACAGCTAGAATACAATTCAGCAGGTAAATAAATAAATAAATAGTGTAACATAGACACACTAGTCTCAGTGGGATACAAATCCTGTTGCCCTCAAAATATTCTTTATTATTTTGTGAATAAACTTCTTAACAGTAGTGAGGCTTGCCTATCTATAAATACACTGCTGCATAATTACAATTCATCTAGATTTCTCTTACGTTTCTAGTCAAATTTTGTAATATTTCCAATGGAAAAACTTCATAGTACTTTTAAAAATGTATTTCTATGTACTGTTTATCATTCGTATTATTTCCATTATATATTTACTATGTCATGAAATTTTTTTTATATAGAGTTTGCATATTTCACGTCTACTGAATTTTTTTTAAAATTTTATTTCAGTTACTTCACTTGGACATTCAGGGTACACCATTATATAATCATACTCATAAATTTCGAGATACTCATTTACTGCCCAAAAAGCCGTCTTTAGGCAAAAGCTTTTATATAACCATAAATTAATAGCCAGAGATGCATTTTCCCAGGTGGGTCTTTCAAAGTTGGAAGACTCCTTGGATAGCTGACAAGGATGTTAAGAAGATATTCCCAGGTATATATTAGGATTAGATCTTAATATGTCATGATGAGATGAGTTTTGCCTTCTTACTATGTTCCTAGATCTCAGAGCTGCTATCATAACATATTATTTGAAATTAGTCCTTTAAATACAAATATGTTACAGTGTGATTTCCAGAAACAGTCTTTGGGAAGTTTGGAAATCTTTTTTAAGACCCAGAGAAACTAGCATTTAAAATATGCTATTGAGGTACTCCTTCTAAAGTATAATAATGATATTTTATTTTCTATTTCAGCAGATTCCAATCTTGTGACATTGGTAAACATTTTATATGAGATTGTAAAGGTACTAAAGCTATCACGTAAAACCATTTTGATTTCTCTTTTATATACTGATGAATTACATATGACTGTTTCCTGATTTCCATAATGCAGTATACTTTGAATAGTTGAAAAAGTCCATAGTAATGCCAAAATTAAAGCTATTTCTTTTCAAAAGTGATTGCTGTTTATAAGTTATACCCCATCTATTAAAACTCAAAATGTGACTATAGTCCTACCCCTATAAGATTTTTTTCCCCTGTGTTATCTCAGTGTTATTACAGTATATATGGAAAAGTGTTTGTGTCTGCAGCCAGTGTATTATGCCTACTTTACTTTAGAGTCTTCTCATTACTCTGCTTAATCTGAAACTCTTCTGTGTCTTTAGAAAACAATCTGTCAGTAAATTATAGTTTGGTGGTCCTGGTTGACTCACGAGACTAGTAATTACAAATAAAATTATGGTTTGTTTAAAACTGTAGTGAGTTAAAATGATTTTTTAAATGATTTTTTAAATTCCAAATGTAAGTATTTATTAAAAATAATTAATGGAAGAGTTTTATGAGTTTAAAAAAGATTTTTGGTCTTAGTTTGAAAATTAGGGACAGGGAAATACAAATTGTTGTAGTCATTTCTGTCCTTGAATAAAAAATTGCTATGATGACACACTATTTTATTAACTCTTTTAAAGATGTGTGAGGAATAGTGAAGAAGCTGTTTGAGTCTAATGATTTAATACTTACCTTAATTTTTAGCTGAATTTATACGCACACTTTATGCTAGATTAGTAATTCTGTATCATAAATATGTTAGTCTCTGAACCCCAATTTAAATTTCTATCTACCAAGAATCTGTTAAAGATAGTAAAAATAATTATTCTGCATTTTAGCTACTAGATATGAAGAATTTACTAGTATAAAGAATTATTCAAGATAATAGCACATAAATTTTCCTGTTTAGAAGTAATGTCAAAATTATCAGCAGCAAGCACTGATTACATGGTATCAGAATTCTTTCACAGATGACAAGGAGGGTGAGAAAGAGGCAGTGGATCCAGATTGCTTTACAAGTGCCCAGATCCTTTCTAAACAGCTGCTCTTAATAGGAGGTGAATTTACTGAAGGACTGCTATGGGTGGGGATAAATAGGAAGAATTAGGCATAAAATTATGATGTGTACTGTAACAGATGTTGGGCACAGTCAAATATCCTGAGGTCTTGGCCCACCTCTGTCACTATCAATGAATTTTAGACCAAAATGTAACCTACATCTCTCTCTCTTTTTAATATGCTTTAATATGCAAAATGAGAATATAATGTGCCAAAAAAATTAAAATGCTTTGTAAATTATAAGGTACTATATAAATGCAAGGCATAATAAATACTTAACAAACCTCCTTACCCTGGGCAGTAACTGAACGGGAGCGAGAATCCAAAGCCAGTATCACTGTCTGGTTCAACATCCTGCTCTGTCTCTGCCATCCAGGCTCTTACATAATTTTTTTTTTTTTTGGTAGGGGGAGGCTGACTGGCTGGGGAGCCTAGGGGATGAGCTCCTGCAGGAAAGGTTAGGGATGCTTGAAGCTAGGGGATATCTCACATAATTTTTTGAATGCTTATTTTACCTCTTGTCAATTATCATTGGATTGATTTTCCTCCTTTTTATCATTTTGTAGCCAGTTCATTGAAGAGCCAAACTTCCCACTCTTTCTTCTTGTTAGTATTACCTAGATCATCATGATTATGAGTTTAATTATTATTTGTACATGTGCAGTATTCTGTGAATAATAGAATTGGTTTGTGTTATTGTGGTCTTCTTTTCTCTTCATTCTTTAAAGTCTGTATTGAAGACTATGGACCTTTCAGCCAGTTTGTCATATCGCAGAGATTACAGCTTGACATGGATGGCCATACCTTTGCCCTGGCCTTTGGTCTGCTGACTTCAGATGCATACAGTTGTGATGTTCTCATTTAGTCCCACTGAAAGAAAACTACAGAATGAGGTAAGAATGGAACAACCAGAGAGGGAAGCAGCATCTACTGCAGAAAAAAAAAAAGCAAAATCACGGGGAAACTATGGAGACGATCAATGGGAGAGACACCAAATGCTAATGCTCACCTTTGCTTATGTGTTGTCCCCATAGCATCTGACAGTGGCATTGTCTTAATCATCTAGTATTTACCTATCCACTATTACCTTAGCAATTACAAGTTGTGAAAAGCTAAATGCAATAGTTGTAAGTAGAATTCTGTCAAAATGCCAACTCTTCACTGAAAAGAAAGCAAGCTATGATACATATTAATTTGATTAATAGCCAGATAAAGGGATCTTTACCACTAAGAACAAAAGAGGCAGTGATAAATTGGAAGTTGTTTTAATCTATTAAAAAGTGTTATAAATTTGATTAAATTATGTTGTTTATAATATATATGAGTATAAAATGACATAAACTACAGTAGAAATAGTTTGAAAGAAGTATTATTTTTTTAATTCACTCTAAAATGAATTAAAAATGCTTGTAATGACTTCTGGTTTCTGATTCTATATATAAGGAGCATGAAAGTTGCCACTTTGTCCTAACAGCAAGTAGAAAGCTGAACAGATTGAAAAATAAAAACTCTACTTGGTACATAAAAGAGGAGGACACCAGTCAAACCACTGGCCCAAAGACTGGAGAGACAAGGCGCGGAGGCTCCCAGGGCAGAGACTCCAAAGTCAAAGCCCCGTGGGGACCACGAGGCAGATCCTCCAAAAGTGGCATGCTGTGCACTTTTAAGTAGTTCCTTGGTGGTCAATTACTACATATCCTCACATAGTACAGATAGACATTTGAAGATGCCAGAGGCAAGAGGAAATGATGCCTCTTTGTCTGCAAAAGTGTCAGTCTAGCACCTAGTCAGCAAAGCTTCTGAACTCTGAAAAAGAACAGGACAAAGGGTGGCTCAATCAGAGATTAATATTGGACTAAGGATTGAAGTTTGGGAAAGCTAAAGATTCTGATCACTCTGGCATCTTTGCTTACTGCCAATATGTACCTCAAATTTTCCTTCATTCTAGTTCCCTACAGAGAATCAAACTCATGGAAGAAGTAATTACTGAGCCTTGGTTGATTCAGAGAAATAACACTGTCACAGTCTGTGAGGAGACCATATGCTAAAGA